>NW_024061918.1:600000-1152500 GCF_006381635.1 Hibiscus syriacus | reverse complement strand
CACCCATTTCAAGTGTAGTATTTTTAGTCAAAAAAACCCAGATATTGTTGAAGGAAATAAACGAATGAGAATCGTTGCATACACACTTAACACTTAAACGAGTCATAGAAATTCTAGTATCATCGATAGGATGCGTATCACAGATAATAGATTCTAGGAAGCTCACATATAGAGTAAATTAGGGTTTTCTTAGGAACTCGTGTTAAGAATTGGGGGTTATCCATAAAGAAGATGAGTCAAATAGAGTCAAAGTTACTGCCTTACGTTGTCACATGGTATCAGATCAATAGTCTAACATGCCACACCAACACTCTGTTATCCCAATAACAGCAGTTAACGGATCACACGTTAGTGACCATTTTATAACTTTTGATACTTCAGTGGTGTTATAATGTTTCCCCGAGGGAGTTCGTTAGACTTAAAAAATTTAATTTGAGGAAGGTGATGAAATGTAATTTGTAAAACAATTTGATTTTGGAATTGCCATCAACCTTTAAGATAGGTAGGTTGGAAACCTTAAACATCATTTTAATGAGTTTAGAAAAATCATTTAAAGGCAACGAAATGGTTTACGTTTTACCAAAAAATTATTTTTAAGAGTTCGGGAATCGATTATTTGTGGAGAAGGGTGAGCACCCCCACAACGCCCAAATTTTGGTACCTAAACGATTATATGTTGTTTAAATATTGGGAATTACAAAATTCGAAAATATATTTAAATTATGATCCTTCCATTAATTCAAATTTATTTAAATAAGTGTTAAATTAAAAAAACAAATTAAAATAAGGACTGCAATAAACTAAAAAGATTAAATAGCCCAAAAGATATTTTTATAGAATAAAAATATTATAATTATTTTTATAAAAGAAAATGTGTCATTTTGTATGAACAATCCTTGAAAATGCACTTACTTTATAGTTAGGAGACTTTTTCATAGATTCCCCTCACAAAATGATGTTATTTCATATTTTTCAAAAAATAAATAAAATAAAATAAAAATGAAAAGAATTAAAAAAATAATTAAAATAAGTAAACACTAAGCAGATAAAATTATCAAATAAAAATCTTTGTGTGAATAATCTTAGAAAATATACTTTCCCTTGTAGTTGGGAGATATCTTTATAGATTATCCTCACCATGAAATTTTCCAATTTTTCATATTTTTGAGAACAATGTACATTAATAAAGGACCAAAATAGAATTAGCAAAAACTTGAAAGGCTACACAGTAATTATAAATAAAACAGAACCAATATCATATAAATTAAATAATACATGCACTGGAACCTGAAATAACCCATAAGTAACATTAAGGATTGGAATGAAACAACCCAGAAACATAAAGCAGATAATAATTATACCTAAATATATTTACATTAAATAGTGACTAAAACAAAAGAATCAGAAAACACAGGGCCAGATTTGAATATCAGCAAACATAACAAAATAAATGTGATGGTGACTTAAATGTAAACGCTGGAAAAATAGAGGCTTAAAATAAGATAATACAAAGATTCATTATTGACTAAAAATGATTATTTACAAACGTAGAGGGGCTTAAACACAATTATCCCCAAAATATCATAATGCGTAGGCTGAGATTACAAAGATACGAGGACCAAAATTGCCATTATCCCCTAACCCAAAACACGTTGAACTCTCCCCCTATTAAACGACGTCGCATTGCAGGTAATATAAATACCCAAAATTTCACTCCAACCGACCATTCAACTCCATTTCCCTCTTTTGTTATATTTCAACCTGAGAGAGAGATACAAATAACTCTCTCCATTCTTCTCTTACCTCTTTGTTTCCCTGCCGTGAGGAAGCACAACACAACCCGACCGTCGTAAATCGAAGGTGATAGTGGGGTAACCGAAAACACTAAGACCCCTTTTCTCCACTCTCCTCCTTTATTTCCCCTCTAAAATAAACCTAAGAAACGAGCTACCCACCCACTATCACATAAAGAAACAAACCTTTACCTTCGAAAATGAACAGTTTCTGGTCCGATGAAGCAGTGACAGTGGTTGAAAAAGGGTAAGCTCTCTTTTCTCTGTCGAATGGTTTATTTTGTTTTGATATTTGTTTTTGTTTTTCCCTTCGAATATGTTTTTTTCTTTCTCTCTTTTTTTTGAATCGTTTCCTCGAATCCCTCTTCTTTCTTTTTATTTGTTTACTTATAATCTCCCTTGGTTGATGGCATGATGATATCTAGCAATAGGGGAATGAGATTTCATTTGAGTTGATGGAAAATCCCTGATTTTGGGGGTTTAGATTTGGTTTTTTTTATTTTCTCTGATTTGGGTGTTGTTGTTGATTGATCTTTCACTATAGGGCTTCTGTTGATGACATCAGTGGCTTGAGATTGTCAGTGATGGCTCACGCGCCGATTGGGGAGCTGAAGAGGCGGCGCGTGCATCACACGCGTCTGGGTGGAAGCTGGAAGGCCAAGAAGCGACGGTTGGATGTCTTATCCTCTAATTTAGGGTTAAGGTTTAGTTGGGCCAGTTCGGGTTTAAATCGAGTCGGGTTAGCTTGTAATCTGTGTCTGTAAACTGGGTTATATTATTGGGCTTCAGGATTGGGCCTTTGGGTGGCCTGTTTGTAACTTAGGCCTGCAAAAAAATATTATTAATTAATTAATTAATTAATATTAATAATAATAATAATAATATAATTAATAACATTTTTAGAGACCCAGACAAAAATGGGTGTCTACAGCTGCCATTCTTTTCACATTCTTGTGTTAACAAAAATAGGGCAAAGATGAAAAAGACAACAAGTTTTTGTCTGGTTCCCTTTTTTTTGTTTAAAATTTGATGTGTTTGTTGTTGGGGACGACACTGCTCATACCTGATGAAGAGTTCGGGTCGTCTAAGAGTGACTCGACTCCTAAGTGATGAAGATATATGGTCGAAGGATGACATTGTTCCTACGTGACGAGGACGAATTGGCCATCTTTAGGGAATAATGATAACATTGTTCCTACGCGATGAGGACGGCTAGTTATCTAAGGGTGACATGGCTCCTACGTGATGAAGAGGTCTGGTTGGTGGATGACACGGTTCCTATGTGATGAGGATGGTAAGCCATCTTTAGGGATGCTAACACGATTCCTATATGATGAGGACGGCTGGTTATTTAGGGGTGACACTGCTCCTACGTGATGAGGAGGTATGGTCGGTGGATGACATGGTTCCTACGTGATGAGGATTGCACGCCATCTTTAGGAATGGTGATAACTCAGTTCCTATACGATGAGGACGGCTAGTTATCTAGGGGTGACACGGCTCCCACATGATGAGGAGGTATGGTCGGTGGATGACACGGTTCCTACGTGATGAGGATGGTAGACCATCTTTAAAGATGATAACATGGTTCCTACGTGATGAGGACACCTGGTTATCTAGGGGTGACACGGCTCCTACGTGATGAGGAGATCTGGTCATGGGATGACACGGTTCCTACAAGATGAGGATGACAAACCATCTTTAGGGATAATGGTTTCAAGGGAAACAGACTCAAAGATGATTGTTTCAAGAGAAATTATATCAGGAGAGACAAAATTCATTTCAAGGGAAACGACTCAAAGATGATTTTGTTTTAAGAGAAACTGTCTCAAGAGAGACAAAATTTAGTTTTAAGAGAACAAGACTCAAAGATTGTAAATTGTCTTTAGTGAAACAATTTCAGGATTTGTTTTTAAAGGGGAAATTGTCTCAAGCGAGACGAATCGATTTTGAAAGAAACAATCTCAGGTGAGATTAATTTTGTTTCAAGTAAAACAACTTTGAAATTTGTGTTCCGAGGGAAAATGTCTCAAGTGAGACGAATTTTTTAAGAGAAAATTGTCTCAAGCGAGACAACATTTGTTTTTAGGAAAAAATGTCTATAGTGAAACGACACTTTGTTTCGAGAGAAAAAACATCAAATGAGACAGATAGTCTGCTTGTTCATGCATGTTGAGGAGATCTAGTTGCCTTTAGAATATCTAATCGTTTGCTTCAGGAAGTTGAATCTTTAGATGGCATTTTTCTCCAAGATAGATGCATTTGGTCATTTTCGAACCTTTATTCCCTGAAAAATCAATGATGCATTTATGGATGATGTACTTGATTTGATGAATTATTGATTTTTTTTGTCTAGAGAGGGAAAATCAGATTCTTTATTACACATGATGATGAATACAAAGATGCAAATTTCATGTGTCATGTATGTATGTGTATGTATGTATGTGATGATGTATGTTTTTCTCAATCTGTAAGGAGAATGGTTGCGAGAGTAATCTTCACTCTATCTTTGATTCAGTTTGTCTTTATTTCTACCAGGGTGTACTCTTGCAAACCTCAACCTGAGACAATTTGTTTTCCTTCCCCCATCAAATTTTGCCCCAAATATTTGGCTTCATTTGCCCCAGCTTCGATCCTGAGCATCGAAGAGATATTTGTTGAATTCCAATATACTTCCAGATAACTTATCTTGTTTGAAAATGTTTTTCTTCCTTTGAATTTTCAAAATTTTGAAAAACATCAAAAGGAATTTTGAAAACTATTGTCTCCTTCCAGGTTTCACAGTTGAAGCAAATCATAAAACAAGAGTTAATTGGATATCAAAAGAATCAACTACTCTTTTAATCTTTGATAGCTGCAAATCTTTGACAAATATCAAAATCGACAGGTTGGTTTAGAGGTTGGCTACCTAAATTCTAAGGTTTGTTTCATCGATTCGATCATCGTGAAAATCATGGCATGCCCCTCTTTCTTGGTTTGGCATTTTGATCGGACGCAGACAAAATGTCGCAACTAGCATAGTCAATTGCTAGAATCTTTAGAACACTTTTGTTTCAGTTCTTTGAAATCTCCCATTTGTTCAAGCTTTGTAGACTCACCTAGTCAAGGTAGTGCAGAAATATCGGTCTAAAAATGAGATTTTCGAGTGCTCGTGTGAAGTTGACTATAACATGTGTTACTCAACTCCCTTAGCCCATATTCACCGAAACTCCTTATTTAATAAATTTAATTTAATTTCTCATTGTTTGGCTAGCTGAATTCAGCTTTATTGTACATATATCTTATAATTGCCTTTGTTCGGCTAGCTGAATTCAGCTTTATTGTACATAAATCTTATAATTGCCTTTGTTCGGCTAGCTAAATTCAGCTTTATTGTACATATATCTTATAATTGCCTTTGTTCGGCTAGCTGAAGGATTCATTTCGTCACAAATTCTTCGACTTGACAACCACAGTGGAACAAACACTGAATTGCCAAGTACCCGATCAATGTCATGGTTTTAATGTAATATATTCATAAATTCAAGGCTTTCGAGTTTCCTCTATAACCAATTGCTTTAGTGAAATAGCTCAGCTTTATTGTATACATATATATATTATATATTTTGGATATATGGATTTCATTTCTTAAGCTTGTCAAGGAGAACCTATTATAGTCCTGGTGCTTTGAAGGTTAGAAAATCTCATCGTTAGAGTTAAATTTACAAGCAACTGACCTAAACCAGATTCATCCACTCAACCATTCCATGTGAGAAGATCATGATCATCATTGAACGTCATTAACAGAAAAAACCGGTTAGATTTACAATTTTATGTGCTAGTTGCCCCATTTTGTTCGCTCCTAATACATATCTGAATGCCAAACCCTTGATGGACTCTTCATGAGAAGAGAAAACTAGCTAGGTCCCTATAAGATAAGGGTATATATTCTGGTGTATCTTTTGGATTAGAATCAAGAGGTCCTTTTTTTGTTGGGTTCAATCTTGTCATTTGTCAAAGATTTACAACCTCAATTATTAAAGAGTTTTTAATTAAAATGATATTCAAAGAATTTCAATGTTGAAATTTGCTCATTGTTCATTTCCTAAGAATGAAGCATTTTATTGAAAATGTTCGAACATCAAGTGACTTACAAACATTTAAACATAAAAAATACAAGAAGAAAAACAAGTTCAAACAAGATGACATGAATGAGAATACAATAAAACTCTTGATGGATGCCCCAGCCGACTCCTGATCAGAATATCCCATCACATATTTAATGTCAGTGCCCCTGAATCGCTCAGATCTTGGACCTTGCACTTCAATGCCCTACAATTATCAATGGTGTGCCCAGAGCTCCCAATATATAACTGCACATGGCGTTAACATCATGTCCTTCAGGATATGAGGCTTATCTTGGTTTGGATTAAACTGGAGTCACAAGATTCTTCTCAACTAGCGTTGGGAGCAATTCCTCATATGTCATTGGGATTGGATTGATGCAAGTCTTTTCACGGAAGACACTATGAGGACTGGTCCACAGACTAGCTAGATAAGATCCCACGATGTTAATCTCAGCTCTTTCCCCAATGTCAAAACTGCTAGTGCCACTTATCTGGCCATTCTTGAATGCTCTTTCGATCGATTCTCCGCACATGACGATGTCAGAGAAACTCCTGGTGGCAGCTCATGTCATGTAGTCAATATATGAAGACTTCAATGTATCGATGTATAAAGTGATGAACTCTCTTTCAGTCATTGGTGGATGCACTTGAGATGCGACATCCCTCCATTATTGAGAATATTGTTGAAAGCTCTCACCACTCTTCATCTCCATATTCTGCACTGTTGTTCGATCAGGGGTCATATCAATCATGTGTTTATATTGGCCCAAAAAGGCACTAGATAAATCCTTCAAGGAGCGGACTTGAGTACGACTCATTTGATTATACCACATTGAAATGGGTCTAATCAAACTATCTTAGAAGCAATGGATCAACATCTTATCATTGTTAGTGTACCCAGTCATCCTTCGAATAAATATCGTGATATAGCATTAGAGCAATTGATTTCATTGTAGTTTTCAAAGTCGAGCATCTTGAATTTGGGCGGAAGCACTAGGTTAGGAACTAAAACTAGTTCAGTTGCATCCATTTCATTGTGAGAGCTCTATCCTCTCATTCCCTGGAATGTCTTTCTGCACCACTATTTTAAGTTCTCAGGGATCTCATTCTTGGCTATTCTCATAGCCTTAGGAGTGGATATGTTATGATAAGTAGAATTACCCTGAGGATTTAACACGGTGGCTTGAGTTTTAGTGGCAGAGAAGCCTATTGGGTGGCTTGGAATCTTTTCGGGCGAAATCAGTATTCGTGAATTAGCTTATGCCCTCACGTATTCAGAAGTTTCCATAATCGATGGAATCTTCTCTTTACCTCTTTCCTGGTTTAGCCCAATCAGTTTAACTACAATTTAGCCAACCAGGTTGTCTTGGTTTTGCAAGATACAATCCACGGTGGCCTTTTGTGCTTGTTCCATTTTAATCTCCCACTCTGTTTGCATCTTTTGTAAACTATCTTCCAATTCTTTCTTCAGTTTCTCAAATTTTACATCCATTCTCAGTAGCAGTTGCACAATTAGAAATAATTCCTCATAGTCCTCCACGAGATAAACCCATGATTCTATGATTAATACATGTAAAAAATGCTTCAATGAATGCCATGTAGAAATCGAATATGCAAATGCAGATGCAAAAAATGTGAAAATGTTTAAATAAATGCAATGCAGAATTTAAATGCAAAATGTATCGATTTCTAAAAGTAATCATTCTTAGAAAGAGTTTCATTCGTCCAAAAGAGTTTTCATCTTTATAAGAAAGATCAATCTACGAATTTGTTTTGTGATACGTAAACCCCAGGCAAACTATCTCCTTTTTGCCCTTTGTGTTTATTTAGACCAAGCTTGGACCGCAGGAATGTGTTCTTCCTTATTATGAAAACTCTTTTTCATTTTAATGGTTTCTCTTCTATTTTGATGATTACTTGGTTAATCAACACCTTTCTTTTATTTACGATGATCATGCAAAATGTCAAAGAATAAACAATCAAACATAGAAAATTTTTCAGTATAAAAAATCAAATATCAAGCATATTATTGAAAGGTAATTATAACACCTACCCACATGCTTTTCTACTCTTATTAGGTTAAATCCTACCCAAAACATGTTTTCTACCCCATGCTTTGGTTGAAAATAAAACCTTACCACATGATTTTCTAGTTCACATGCTTTATTCGAAAAATAAAATAATATGGGTAAATAAAAAAAGAAGGTTTAGTGTCGTTTCTCCTTTGTGTAAACTTATTTTGGGTACCTACTGACGGACAAAGGTTCGACTCAGGGTGGGTTATTAGGGCTCACTATATGCATTATTGGTTTCTAAGAAAAAAGTACTCAAATTGTCCATGTTGGTGCCTCTTTAGGCTGCCAAACCCTTAATACTGGCCCATTACAGGCTCGTGCGAATCGAGTTCAATTCGAGAGGATCATTCCCTTATGTCCATACGGAGAAACAATTTATCTCACGTAGACATAAGGTATATGAACCCCAAAGATTACTTGCTAAAACCCATGCAGAGAAACAATTTATCTCACGTAGGCTAAGCTTTCGCCTCAACTTAAAAGAGACAAAGCTCGTAAGTGAGCTTATGGTATGCAAATGTACGTGATGTGTGTGAGGAGAAACTCAAAAACCTTTAAAAACGTGACAAAAATAACACTCTCACAATTTCCAAAATTGGTACAAATCTGAAAACCACTAAAATCAAAAACAAATTAGTTAAAAATAAAATAATGCATAATATGTTGAAACTCAAAAATAAATAAAATGATCATAAATTAAATACAATTTAAGTTTGTAATTCCCAAAATAAAAACAACGTATAATCGTTTATGTTCTGACTCTCTTGTCCCCAGCGGAGTCACCAAGCTGTCATAACGTTTCCCCAAGGGCGTCCGTTAGACTTAAAAAATTTAATTTGGAGAAGGTGATGAAATGTATTTTGGAAAACAATTTAATTTTGGAGTCACCACCAACCTTTAAGTTAGGTAGGTTGGAAACCTTAAACATCATTTTAATGAGTTTAGAAAAGTCATTAAAAGACGACAAAATGGTCTGTGTTTTACCAAAAATTCATTTTTAAGAGTTCAGGAATCCATTACATGTGGGGAAGGGTGAGCACCCCCACAACGCCCAAATTTTGGTACCTAAACGATTATATGTTGTTTAAATATTGGGAATTACAAACTTCAGAAATATATTTACATTATGATCCTTCTATTTATTCAATTTTATTTAAATAAGTGTTAAATTAAAAAAAAACAAATTAAAATAAGGACTGCAATAGATTAAAAAGATTAAATAGCCCAAAAGATATTTTTATAGAATAAAAATATTATAATTATCTTTATAAGAGAAAATGTGTCATTTTGTACGAACAATACTTGAAAATACACTTTCTTTATAGTTAGGAGACTTTTTCATGGATTCCCCTCACAAAATGATGTTATTTCATATTTTTCAAAAATAAATAAAATAAAATGAAAATAGGTAAAAATAATTAAAATAAGTAAACTCTAAGCAGAGAAAATTATCAAATAAAAACCTTTGTGCGAATAATCCTAGAAAAGATACTTTCCCTTATAGTTGAGAGATATCTTTGTAGATTACCCTCACCATGAAATTTTCTGATTTTTCATATTTTCGAAAACAATGCACATAAATAAGGGACCAAAATAGCATTAGCAAAAACTTGAAAGGCTACACAGTAATTATAAATAAAACAGAACCAATATCATATAAATTAAATAATACAGGCACTGGAAACTAAAATAACTCATAAGTAACATTAAGGTCTGGAATAAAAAAACCAGAAACATAAGGGAGCAGATAATAATTATACCTAAATATATTTACATTAAATAGTAACTAAAAAAAGAATAAAAAAACACAGGGCCATATTTGAAAATCAACAAACATTGCATAATAAATGTGATGGTGACTTAAATGTAAATGCTGGAAAAATAGAGGCTTAAAACAAGATAACACAAAGATTCATTAATGACTAAAAATGATTATTTACAAACGTAGAGGGGCTTAAACACAATTATCCCTAAAAGATCAGAATACGCAGGCTGAGATTATAAAGATACGAGGACCAAAATTGCCATTATCGCCTAACCCAAAACACACTGAACCCTCCCCCTATTAAACGATGTCGCATTGCAGGTAAGATAAATACCCAAAATTTCACTCCAACCGGCCATTCAACTCCATTTCCCTTTTTTTGTTATGTTTCAGCCCGAGAGAGAGAGATAAAATAACTCTATCAATTCTTTTTCTGTCTCTCTACTTCCCTGTCGTGAGGAAGCACAACACAGCCCAGCCGCCGTAAATCGAAGGCGATATCGGGGTAACCGAAACCCCTAAGACCCCTTTTCTCCCCTCTCCTCCTCTATTTCCCCTCTAAAATAAACCTAAGAAATGAGCTACCCACCCACCATCACATAAAGAAACAAACATTTACCTTAAAAAACGAACGGTTTCTGGCCTAATGAAGCAGCGACAGTGGTCGAAAAAAGGTAAGCTCTCTTTTCTCTGTCGAATGGTTTATTTTGTTTTGATATTGGTTTTTGTTTTTTTTCCTTCGAATCTATTTTTTCTCTCTTTTTTTCAAATCGTTTCCCCGAATCCCTCCTCTTTCTTTTTTTGTGTTTTGCTTATAATCCCCCCTTGGTTGATGGCATGATGATATCTAGCAATAGGAGAATGGGATTTCATTTGAGTTGATGGAAAATCCCTGATTTTTGGGGTTTAGATTTATTTTATTTTTACTTTCTCTGATTTTCTCTGATTTGGGTGTTGTTGTTGACTGATCTGTCATTGTAGGGCTTCTGTTGATGACATCGGTGGCTCAGGATTGTCAGTGGTGGCTCACGTGCTGATTGGGGAGCTAAAGAGGCGGCTTGTGCATCACACACGCCTTGGTGAAAGCCGAAAGGCCAAGTGGCGGTGACTGAATGCCTTATCCTCTATTTAGGGTTAGGGTTTAGTTGGGACAGTTTGGATATGAACCGGGTCGATTAGCTTGTAATATGGGTTTGTAAACTGGGTTGTATTGTTGGGCTTCAGGATTGGGCCTTTGGGTGGCCTGTTTGTAATTTAGGCATGCAAAAAATTGTTATTAATTAATTATTATTAATAATAATAATATAATTAATAACATTTTTAGAGACCCAGACAAAAATGAGTGTCTACAAGTGGAAAAACGAAAACGTACTCAAATTTTAGTGACCATTTATGTACTTTACCTTTATATTAAATCAGTGAATCATGATTTTAACATATATTTATAATTATATGATCCCTTGAAAATTTAATTTTGACTCCTTGTATGTGTTACATGTAGAAACATTATCGATTTTTAAAATATTATAATATTTAATTTTAATATGAAATAAATATCAAAATACATAAAGAAAATTAAATTTAAATTACCAATCAGTTAATCTAACGAAGTAAGAAATAAAACGATTTAGATTATATAAAAGTGATATAAAGAAACCATGTATATTTCAAAATTCGATGTAATACATGTAAAGTACATAATGATTTACACACATTCAATCTCAAAATACTTAATTTTAATTATTTTATCTAAAAATTATATAAAAATATAAAAACAAAAATCTCTTAAAATAATATTAATTAACCACCTTAAAAATCATTTTCAAACGTGTTTTATTTAAATTAATACCCGGTTAACTTATAACACTAACTTAATCAAATTTTAAGTAGGAAAACGTATAAGAAAACATTGATACCCTATACTAATAGTATTTGTGTTTGAATTTTATAGCAAATTTTAATTTTATAGATATTCCTAGCCGGCCCCAAAGCTAAATAAAGGCAATGTATAGTTGAAATCAAATAAATAGTAGGGAAATTAATGTGTAAAAAGATGAATCAATATCAACCCCATAAGAAATCAGATCACAGTAAATTACTAATTACAAGGGACATATACAGCACAACACATGTGCAGGGTAAATGGGCAAAACACTGTATACAGTTCAAACTATTTCAAAATGCAGGCTATTTCCGGATAATATTATACAACAAATCCATCAAACTGTGATATTGGGTCCCAGGAGTTGGGGGTTACCTATTGGAAATCGAAAACATCGTCACTTTCCATGTCATAAACATCAGTTACGCAAGTTGATGATGTTGCTTCATTAGTATTAACAAGCTCAGCCTGCAGATAATAATTGAAAATGTTAATATTCTATGTACTTTAAATGTTATTTAAGTGAACCCAGTCCTAAATTACAGGTATCATCAATTATGCAATCAACAGATATGGATCAGGTGATAAGTTGTGTCAAGCTTACCTTAGCTTGGCGATACCTTTCAAGCATCCGACGATATTGTTGACGTGCATCCGGAGAATCAACCATAGATAACACGCGTGAGACAGCCTCATCAATTGTTGCATCCACTTTCTGTTTGCGGTACACTTTCAGAATGTCCTCATCATCTTCATTTTCGTCGTCAATGGAATCCGACTCGTTGCGAAACCCTCGCAAGCCAACACCTTTCCTGCGCCATCGAAGTACAACCTTATCTAGAACACCAACAGCCCAGCAGATTACCTTGTAGTTCTTCCTCACCTGGTAACCTCTCACATGGGCCTGATACAAAAATGGAACAGACAATTTTGAAATATTCGGGATGTGGAATATACTATTAAGGATGACAAAACTATAAATTCGAGTTGTCACTGGGGCACGCCTTTGAGCACATCCCACATAAAAACATGGTAAATAAGGATGACAAAACTCAAATTTGTCTCACTAATATGCCACCAAATAAGAGGGTTTTTTTTATAATAAAAAAAAGGTGAAAATGAACAGTGGAACGGACATTTTGATAAATAGTTGCTCTGGCTTAGCTCCATCCCACTTCTTTTCACATACCCCTTATTTTTTTATACATATACTTTTATGTTATATACTTACACACACAATAGATATATATACTAAAATCATATACAAATACATCATATTGACACGTAATCTATATCATAAATAATACAAAAGAATTATATAAATTGAAAATATGTTCATTGGTAAATTATAATATACTTTTTTTAATATGAAATTAAGACTTATTAATAAAAAAAGTGGGTAAAGATGCATGGAGCATTGTAAAACAGTTATGTATTTATTGCAACCAATGTCAGTGGAAGTGGATGCTTTCAACTTCCATGCAAGAGTGAGGCAAAAATAGATAATCTAATCCCTGCCCATGCCCTACTTCATTACCATCCCTTATTTACAACTCACAGCTCTTAGCTGAAGTGACTGCCAAAAAGTTCCTAACATTGTGCAGCAGTTATCGATATAACTGACATCCGTAGAGGAGGATGTTTCTGACATCCGTACAGGGATAAAGCAATCCCTGTCCTTACCCCACTTCATGGCCATCCCTATTTACAACTCTCAGGTCAAGTGACATTGCCAGAAAGTTCCATGCATCTATACAACCTAGCAAATTCAGATAAATCGTAAAGATACCTGTATCTTCACAACTTTCTGGCGAAGTGAGAGAAAGTCTTTCCGACCTTTCCAGCCTCGAAATTTCTTCTGAATCGATAATGCCGCTGAATTGTGGTCGCGGGTATTCCTAAAAGCTAGCTTTGACATGGTAGAAAGATTTTGGATTTCACCCAAAGTAATACCGTACTCATCAACACTATCTGCAGTAGCAGCATCTTCTTTCTGTTGTCGTTTCCTGAAAGAATGTGCACGGAAAGCATTTTGTATACGTGCAGCAGCCTGAGCTGCATTTCGGACAGCGGCCAATGTATCTTTAAGCGAAAGGCGATCCTCCACAGTGGCAAGGTTCCCATTGGAGACAATATTCACAGCCATTTCAGCCTGAATTGCAGCCGAGCCTTTGGAAAGCTCACTTTCTTCCATTGTAAGGGATGAAAGGTGACTCGTAAGAGCTACCTCAGAAAGATAACCAGCAAGTCCCTTATGACCACTTGAGGCAGCAATAGTTGCTGCAGTTTTGCCACTTGGATCTTGTGAGGTTGGATCAGTCACTGCTCCAGCTGAAGCACCTGACGCTATAAGCGCAGCAACCATTTTTTCTCTTAAGAAGAAAAAACCGATCCTGATTAGTTGGATGCATTGTAAAAGCAGCCATTATGTTAAAATTCTGAAGCACATTTTCTAAACTAGGGAGTGCCCCAATATATCATTATCCTTTATGAAAGTAATAATCCTTAATGGTTTTTGTTAAAGATTAATTGTGAAAGAGAAAGTAGATCTGATTCTTGTTTACCTTCCAAATCTTGCAGCCCAGTGAAGCGCAGTCCACCCATTTATGTCCCGGAAATTTACACTAACTCCATGGCTCAGAATTGGATTTAGGGCCCACTCGAAGCCCAATCCAGCAGCCATGTGTATTATTCCTTGCTCTTTCTTGGACATGGTGATGCCTGATTTGTCTCCTAATTCCTTGGATCTAGAATATAACCACTGTTGCAATTTATCCTTTAAAAGCTCTTGCAGAAGCCAATCAACAGTACCAGAGGCAGTGCCAATTCCAATTAAAAGAGACTCTATTATATGACTCCATGATTCATCATCAGCATTAAGCTTTTCCGGAAAATGTTTTCCAGAATCTATATTGTGTAATGTTGAATCGGACAGAAGCATCTCAACAAATCTGACAAGTAACAATAGCTCTTCAACACTTTTAGCAGCTTCTGTTTGGGATACATTACACCGAGTGCAACTACAAGTACCATCTCTATACTCAAACTCTCTGATTTCACTGCAGGACTCACGGTTAGCAGTAGTGATGCAGAGCGTGACCTTCCCAGGAAGGTGAGGAGGAGCTTTACAACAAATAACACCTTCATGAATGATCTCAATAGGAACTTCAGTCTCCCCAAACATACATGCCCAGGCAGATTCTGCTGGATCGCATAGAAATGATCCAACAATGATGACCTGCATGTTCATTATTATGCTTTAAAAAAAATTAAGCTTTAACTGCAGCAGTTAAGAAAAAGAACTTCATGAATTAATGGCAGAAAACAGAACAAATAGAATCCCTTGATACATACCTTTGTAGGCTCACTGGAGTAACCCCAATCTGGAGAAATTTCCCGAATTGTGAACTTCTGCTTCTGTGCAATAGTCAAGCTTGAATCTGGTGCAATAGGAAAACCTATTTCTTCTTGGTTGAACAACATAGTATAATAGTCAGACTTGGTGTCAATAGCTTCTATTCCTGAAGAATATGAAGGAATTTCACCATTTCCAATTTCTGGATGCTGCATTACAGAGGCTGGCAGAGAAAGAGATAGAATGTGATAGAATTAAAATAGGTACTAATATTTCTAGAGTCAAATACATATCAAGAGAGAAGATCATACAGTTTTCAACGTTAGATCCATTAAAATTCATCAAACCATATTGTTCCTGGTGCTCAGCTGGTCTCATCCTTGAAGAAGATAGTGGCTTTCCCTGCTTAAAAGACAAAAAAACTCTCCATATACCAAGAAATAATAATACCAGCAACAGCAACACATGTTTAGTCCAAAAGTTAACCTAAAGGGTAAACTTTGGTTAACTGGGCAGCACACACGGTTAAGAAAGGGAGTTATATCTCAGGGTCCGGGGCCCAAATCCTAGATCCAACAATTGGGTGCTTTTCTCCATAACCATAACCTTAAGCTAAAAGGTAGCCTACTATCAAATAATTACAAAAGGAAATTTAACAATTTATTGTAGCGGTGTTTTAAATATATAGTACAGAATCACTAACATGTAGATGCTAAAATAGTTTCCATTCTTTGAACATTTCAGTTCAATGGGGAAATGTCTTTACCTTAGAGCCAACACCTGATGGAGTCTTGCACAAGTCAAATACATTTTTCCAATATTGAGATTCCTGACTTCCATCTAAATTATTATTGCCATATACTTGACTACGTCCTCCATTCATACCTACAAAAGATTAGTTATTCTTTTCAGCTTCCTTACCCATCCATCATATTCAAGAATTAACCAATAAATATAGAAACAGTAAAGAAAGAGAGACTAGCCATTAAAATATACAGCAGCAGATCCGTCGGATGTCCATGTTTGCCATAAACTTGAGAGCAAAAAAAAAATGCAATTTCAAACAGACACAATGTTTTCCAATTGTCATTTTTATGTATCTCTCATCTTTTCTTTCCCTTGATTACCCTTTTGCATTTCTATTAGGAAGACTAGGAGGGGATATGGGAACAAATTTGAAATTTACACTTTTCTAGTAGATATGGATGATAAAAAGAAATAAAACAGAAGTATATTTTGACAATTCTGAGCACTAAAGAAATGAAAAACTAACAAACCTCCATCAGGAAGCAGCACAGAACTATTTGAACAATTCTCCATTCTAGCAGGTTGGGAATAAAGTTGATCTTGAAAGATACCATCAGGTGTGTATAGTAGATCTGCCTGTTGCTCCTGCTTGACAATCTCCCTTCCATATTCCAGAAATTTTGAATCATGTGTATCATCATCCAAGCTGTACAATGGACCCATTTCTTTGATGCTGTCCTCATTCAAACTTAACTGCTCCTCAAGCCTCTTTAAAGCATGAGCAACTTGAAAATCAGCTGGACTGGTATATTCTACTGTAGTATCTATTCCACTGTTCTTGGTGACAATATCAGAGCTAATTTCAGCAGACCCTGGACTAGATAAGTTCTGGTATGGTTCACGTACATCATTAGCTAGAGAGTTAGATCTGGGATGTTGAGAAGTATAAGACTGTGGACTTGGACTAAAAGCAGAAGAGGATAATGGTGATTGCACAGTGGATGCAGAACTGGACTTAACCTATGTAAAAATGCAAAGAGTAACATTAGTTTAAAAGAGAAAGTAAAGTATGACCATCTATAATTGTGAACCGTAAAAGTTATATACAGAGAGGAAGGCAATAACACCCAAATTGTTGGGAAACCATGTTCTAGGCAGAAAGAATATAAAGATCAGAAAGGAAATATGTGAGAAATGACTAGTCTAGACATCGAAACTTACCTCGTTTATCTCTCTATAGTGAACAAGAACTATATGCTCGTATGCCCTGCAAAAGTATTAAACCATTAGCAAATATAGATCCCCAAAGGTCAAAATGAATCACTAAATATTTCATATCAGCATGCGAAATACTATAAACAAATAAGCTACCCGGTACACTTACGGGTCCAGCATCCAATAGCTACGTCTCTGAAAACTGGGGTTCAGCTCTCCGTGAGCATAGTAACAATTCAAAGTTTCAACATTACCAACCTGGCAATGCACTTAATACATTACCTCTCAGACTGAACATATCAATATAAAACTCCACTGACATCAGAAAAGTCAAATGTACAGAACATTTATCGGTAACAAAGAAGCAGAGATATCCTTCTTCCCTTCTTGGACAGCTAACAATTAATTTTCAAGCATGTTTCCATGCACCAGAGTTCACTTGAAAGCAATCAGTTAGCGAATCATTTTCTAAATAACAAAAGTACACACTTCACATAATTCCCATCTAGTACAACAAAACTAAAATGCAAGTGGTGTTTGATAAAACCTTAAGCCTTTCGTGGGCTTCACCGACAGTTCTTCCATCCTTCTTCTTACGCCAACTGTGACCATCTTTACGAAAGAATCGAATGACCCTCCTATTGAAAAGAAACAAAGAACCACCTATATACATATATATAATGCCAGTTAATAATACAGACTTCCAATTATGCAATAACAACATAAAAACTAAACTTA
Organism: Hibiscus syriacus; assembly: GCF_006381635.1. Taxonomy (NCBI): domain Eukaryota; kingdom Viridiplantae; phylum Streptophyta; class Magnoliopsida; order Malvales; family Malvaceae; genus Hibiscus; species Hibiscus syriacus. The sequence goes on along the minus strand of NW_024061918.1, from coordinate 1,134,824 downwards.
AAATTCAAGTCAGAAGATTTACTGGTTGGCCTCTGAGGAGGCTGCTGCTCAAATTGATACTTGTCATGGTTTTGTAGTATAAACAGTACTTCAGCTGGCTTCAACCACCGAGATTGAGCTTCCCGAAACAGATTATCAATATCATACCCTGAGCTCACTATTATTATTATTATTATTACTTAAATAAATTAGAAAGAAACAACTTTTATGTTCAAATGATTCCCAATACAGTTAAAACCCTAGTTCTGATATTCAAGTGTCCAACTATAACAGTAAACAAAAAAATAAAAAGTAAAAGCAAAAATAAAAGTCTAAGTTTCACCTGTTTGATCCATCTTCAATTTCAATAAGAAATTCAAAGTAGATGAGAATCAACGATCGTTGTCAATTTGAACCGAAGCTGTTTACCGAAACCAGGAGGAAATTAAGCTTGCTTGTTTGTTTGTAAATAAATTAAATAATAATCACTGGAACCACGAAGCTGCCGCTAGAATGAATTATGAAACGTGGGGTTCTGGCACTTCATGACGTGGCAAGTTTTAATTGGTTTTGTATTAAGCATTTTCTAATTTAATTCTGAATGTACTGGTTCCGGTCTCATCTGCAGAAATCACATAGAATTGAGGACTACGTATTTAATTTTTTTTCCCCGAATTATAACAGGAAATACAAATAAAAAAAATATTAAGAATATGATCTAGGATTCATAAATAAAAATTAAATAATTGTCAATATCTATTTATTTAACATATTATATTTTATAAACCCATCTATATAACATATTACATTTTATAAATCTATTCATATACAATCTTACAATAGTTTAGAATATATACTACTTTATAATCATTTTAGTTTTATCAAAAAAAATCTTACAATAATAAAAGAAAATTAGAGTTAATAACTGATTATCAATGTATATATATCTAATAGAGATAACTACTCGAACCTCAATTATATGAAATTAATAATATTATTATTATAATTATAATTATTCAATAAATTCATAACAAACTTAATTGAATAACAAAGTGAATCAAATTTTGAATACTGAAAACTTTGAATCATTGCAAAATTAATTCAATTATTTTAAATTCTATTTTAATAGCATTAAATTTCAATCTCATTTCTTGAATCTTGTTACCTATATTTCTTTTCAAATTCTTTTTTATTTTTTTTAAAGGGGTCTTGTATGATTAAATAACAATGTATATAAAACATGGACGTTGATAAGGGCCTAATTAAAAAAAATTATCTAAACTTAGATGAAGAAAAAAGAGTGTCAAATCGAGGTCAATACAAAGACGAATCATTCACAATAAGATTCTCAACCATGATCTCACCAATCGAACCAAGACACACCAAAGAATGAAACAAAGGTCTGGAATAGCATCGTATGTCCCCGAATGCTTACTACCAACATACAGGTCTTTAAAGAGCAATTACCACACTCACCCTGCTAGTAGAGATGCACATAGTTGGATTTAAATTCGATTCAGATCGGATAAAAACTGATCCGATTTTTTCATTAAGCCTAAAAATCGGTTTATAAAAAAATCGGTTCGGATCATAATCGGTTTGGAGGGCCGGATGATGTAACCGGTGTAACCGGTTTCGGTTTGAAAAAACCGGTTTTTAATCCGGTAAAAAATCCGGTCATCCAATTTTTTAAACCCCAGACCGGATTTTTTTCCGGATAAAAAACCAGTTTTTTATCCGGTTTTTAATCCGGTAAAAAAACCGGTCGTCCAATTTTTTCTCAAACCGGTTATACTATCCGGTTTTAAAATATCCGATCCGGTTTAAAAAAAACCGATTTTTCCCAAATCCGATTTCGGATATTTTTTTTCACAAAATCGGATATTCGAATTTTTTGTGCAACTAGACCACCAACCTACGACCAAAATAAGATAGAAGTGCTGATGTCGCTTCCTTCCCAATGTCTTCAATCCTCAATCCCACCATCGAGAGCATATAACACGGATGCAGCACCCAAAATCAATTAGCAATCTCGATCGCCCTCAAGCTAACACCTGTATCAACAAAATTTCACCAACAAAGAAGCGTTAAGTCACAAATCTACTACACATACAGTAATCATACACTTCTTAGGCGAGGTCAACATCAATCTGTATACACCACACCCTCAAACAACCAACAATTAGTATCAACTTTCAACTCTAGCAAACAGCCTACCCTATACGAAATCAACTACAGCACTACGCAATCAATAATCACCTCTCCAAAGTCACTTGTGGGGCATAATTAGCAATATACCATAAACACAACACTCTCAAACAACAACTATAATCAGTTTTCAATGCCTACACACTGCTTACTCTGCACAGACTTAACTACAATAGCACTCATTCAATAACAGTTTCTCAACCCAAAAACTAAACCTGCAAGTATAAAGCCACACCGTCACTCTGCTATGTAGTTTGTGAAATAGGATAACCTCATTCGGAGAACTGATAAAATCCACAATCGAGAAACAAATATTCGGCCACTTACATTTACACCAAAAACATGTCCTCAAGACCGCCGTTTCAAAAATTTTGTCCTCACCCCTTCTATTACGATTGAATAAAGCCTCGTTCCTGCACAACCATATCGTCTAGAAGAATCAAAAGGTCATTTTCCAATTTTTTTTATAAGCGGGATCAATAGGTTTAGTGTCCCAAGATAAGAAAAACGATCCAACATTATTCGAGCAGACAAAATTAATTTTCCAAAGCACATACCACCTAGACCAAATCCTTTAAACAATCCTGCAATGACAAAACAGGTGGTTTACCGTCTCCGTCTCCTCTTGACATAGGACGCAAATACGAGATTCCATGCTCGCTACTCCCCTCTTAGCTAACTACTCAAGTGTTGGGATCCTTCGGAGTTTGGAGTGCAGCGCTCCAGACAAAAGTCTGGACCTTTTCAGGGGCTAGATTCGCCCAAACTAGATCCCAAAAATTTATCTTTGACAATCCCCTCTCACTGTATTGTCACAATAACTAATGGGCGAGTAAGAACCGCTAGAGGAGCCAATCCATCTCATTCTATCACGTCCCCACAACCCTGAACTACCTTATTAATTGTGCGCATAAACTTGTCCCAAATGCTAAGCTCCCACTGAAATAACAAGCTTTTAACTTCAATGTTCCATACCCCGAATATTCTTGGAAAGGACTGCTTTAGCGATCGAACTTCAGTCCAATGGTCATTCCAGAAAAAATGTTCCCACCATCCCCCACACAACACCAAGTATTCTTTATGAATATATCGTCGTCCTTGAGCAAAGGTGTCGAAATATTCCTCCATATCCGCAAAGAATTACTTGATTGAGTTTGAGAAGGAAGCAATAAATCATGATCAAAACTGTATCTGGCTTCAACAACTCTCCTGCACAAGGATAGAGTTCACAACCAAACCTTCATACCCATTTATTTAATAACGAGCGGTTCCCAACTCGCGAATCATAAAATCCCAAACCTCCGTAAGCGCTTGGTCTGCACATATTTTCCCACTTGACTCAATGAATAGCCAGCCCTTCCAGAGTTAGCACCCCACATAAAGTATATACCAGAAAGTATATATATACCCTGAATTGTAAATGAATAATATTTTTTATCATTTAAATATAAAACCGAATTTCATACTAATGATAAATCATACACTAAAAAGTATATATACCCAAAATTTAATATTTTATTTGATTTATTTACACCGATTTGAAATTTTAATTTAAGCAGATTAAACCGAAGATTTCAATTTTCATCCACATAAAAAAAAAAAAGAAAACTAAATAGGACAGTGGCACGACCATCTCTACGAAATCCCCGGCCCTTGTTCCTACCCTATCCCTGTCCTTTAACTTATTTTTCTAATTATTACAAGTGTTTACTTTAGTAAATAATGTTACACCTGTTTTTTATATAACAAATATCATTTTCCCATATTTTATTTATGTTAGCTTATGACTTTATTTTTAAATTTTATTTTAGTTTTTAATTATGTAAAAATTAAAAGTTAACGATAGTAAATAGAAAATAAAAAATTAAGTTAAGTAATTGTGATATTTTACATATATATATAGTATTTTTATTCAATATGAAATAAAATCATTTTCACTATAATTAAAAGTTTCACTCAAATAATTAATTAATAGTATAAATAATTTTTAATTTATTTTAACATCAAATAATTAAAAGATTAAAATCATTTTATTTGGTGTTAAAATAAATTAAAAGTAAAGAAATGTTATCAATAATGTTGATTCAAATAGTAAGCAGCTTGATATCGTTTAAATATATTTTAAGTTCGAGTTCTTGTGTATGTATAAAATATTCGTTGAGAGACTCATTTACCAAAACTAAGTGTCTGGCACGGGATAGTTCACATTAGTCAGGACAAAGTCTTGAAGAAATAAAAAGACATCCAAAAAAAACAAAGAAACGCTTATATTGATTAGTTATTTGAATGAAACTTATATTATATTAAAGAATAATTTTATTTTGTTTTGTTTGAGTAAAAATATAATAGATATATAAATTATAAAATATCATAATTATTTAATTTGATTTTTTATTTTCTATTTACTATTGTTAACTTTTAATCTTTATATAATTAAAAATTAAAATAAATTTAAAATTATAAGTTATAAGTTTTCTATTAACGTATATTGCTTACAAGTGATAGTATTTATTTTAAAAACTCTTAAATATATGACAATAAACGCTTAAATATCATATAATCTTTAATACTCGAACCTGAAACCTCTAAAAATAACAATCATTCTTTTAACCATTTCAAAAATATAAGTCACAAGTTAACCTAACTAAGAAAAGGAAAAATGATATTTATCACCAAAATAAACAAGGTGCAATATTATTTAATGAAAAAGACAGGTATAAAAAAATAGGTTAAGGAACAAAGACGGGGGCAGAGAATTTCTATTCCCATGTCTACCGCCCCATGTCTCAGAATCAGAATAGACGTAATCGAATCCAGTATAGATTTGAACAGAAAATGAGTATTTATTATGAACATATAATTAAAATTGTCATTATCGACTTAGTAACTGCACGTTAAATCAGTTGGTTATTTATTGAATGGACAATTGACTTTGCTCCATTACAAATGTATCAACATAAACATTGAAATAGGACAGTTTGAATATAATTAAAAAATAAATAAAGAATCCAATACATTTTGATTCGTTGTATAAGTCACTAATTCTAGTAAAATAAAGAAGCAATATCCACACCTCCTGCCTTAATGCACCAAGAGGAAACCCCCATTGTTCGTTTTCCCTTTCAGGCAGCATGAAACTCTCCCGTCCGAAAACACCTTTGCTCCTCACAAAAGCTTCCATTCTGCAATGTCAAAATCATATTGACACTATTAACTATGTTATTTTCTAATAATTTACAGTGATTACATATATGATAGTATTTGTTCGAAACTTTCTCAATTTGTATTGACAATACATATACATTCTGAAAACTTAACTGTTTGAATTCATAAACTCTAAAAAAAATAATAGTCTTTGTACTACTAAGACCACCCGATAGGTTCTATTCCAATTTAATCTTTAAATATTCATATTAAATATTTACATATAAAAATATGATAATGTAACTTTTCAAATGAGTGGACCAAAAATATGGAGATTATTAATGGTAGATTAATAAATATTTTTAGTAGTGGACATGCATATATTAACAATACATTTTCTTTTTGTAAAGGAGTGGGTGGATACAAATAAAATCTCAAAGTATACACAAACAATAAAATGAATGATAAATTACGTATTTATTCACACAACTATCATTTTGTTTTCGTTTGATCACTTAACTATTTCTTTTCACAAAATCATCACGAGCCTTACATTTTCGTTTTATTTTGATCACTCGCCGTTAAAAAATTAATAATGATGCTGACGTGTCACCATAATTTATGACACTTTTCCATTGAAAATAAAAATTTTTAAAAAAATTGTATCAGTAGTTTTGTTAATTTGTTAGAGATATACGAATAAAATAAAATCAAAATATAATATTAGTGATGATTTCGAAAAAATATTTAATGACTAAAACAAAATTAAAATAATAGAATAATGACAAAATACATAATTTACCTTAACAAAAAAAAGTTTTATAATAAACACTTGCCTACTGAACTATACTTGAATCTGTCCTTAAATATTATTTATCATAGAAAAATTATTTTATTAAACAAATATTTTAGCGATTTAATTTAATCAATATCTTATTTATCATGTAAATCTAAGCATAATCTTTTTAATACATAATTAATTGATGCTACGTATGATGATTGATGAGGTAATATGTTTGACTACACAAATAAAGATAAAGTCCACAATGTTGAACACTAATCTATATATGAAAGTTTACTCAAAAAAAAAATCTATATATGGACACGTGCGAAACTTGGCGACCTAACGGATGAAGTTCAAGCCACATAGTTTAGTTGTCAAATTCTTAGGCAAAAACTTCTTTCTCTTTCGATATTTTAATAAAATCACCTTTGTCCCATATGTAATGAGAGATAAGGAGAGGTAAGATAATAGGTTGTTTTCAATACTAAGTTGAGAGCAGTTTCCGTAGAAGACCTTCGAATTTAAAAATGTTCTCCATGAGACTCAATCCTACCACGACCTCAAGATTAATAAAACTCAGTAACTTGTTCCGAATTCAAACACATACTTCAAGAACACGAAAGCTCCAAATCAAAAAGTAAAAGAAAAGCAACCCTTATATATTATTATTGATTTTAAAAATAATTATGGATGGAAAAGAATTGAAGAAATTACCAGAGATATTGTCTTTTCCGGGTGGTGGAGGTGTCATGACGTAACAAAAAATCCGGCGACCGAACATCGAGATCGTTGAAACAATGCCGACGACGTAAAAAACCATGAGCAAACCAACAATCCAAGGCATCAACATGAACCCTAAAAAGAAAGTGACTGATCCACAGAGCATTAAAGAAACCGATATCCCCAGCATCAGCCAACCAAATCCCTCCGTCGTTATCTTCGTCCGCATCGGTGAGTGGTCGGCCAAGTGCGTCGGCGTCGGCGGACATCGGAGGCGGTTTAGGGCTAGCGCCGACAGCTCGTAAATAGCACATGACAGCTGATCCCGTTGCGGATGATTTTGTTGTTGACTTCGCATCGTTTCTTTTGTTTCTGGAGAAAATAGATGAAAATTGCACGGGAAAGTTGGGAGATGGAAAATCGGAAGGAAGATTAGAGGAGATTTGGGAGATCAGAAAGTAATGTAGACATGGTTTTGCTGGTGATTTCCCATTTTTGTTTTGCTAAAATCAAGGCAAATGGATAAAGTTGGGGCAGTTAATAAAACCGCAGTTTTGATAGAAGAATCATTACCACAACTGGAAACTTCGGTAAGAGAAAGCAAAACTAAAATGAATGGGCGGCTTTTGGTTCCTATCTTATCGGTATCAACTTTGACTTTATATAGCAACTTTGAATTACACACGGTTAATGATTTAAAAAAAATAGTTCCAATCCTTGAATTTAAATAAATAGATGATCTAGATTTAATCAAAATTTATAATCAACAAAGAATTTATCCTAAACTTACGGTAAAACATTAACACTTGTTTTTTCATAGTAATGTTGGAACTAAATCATAAATAAAAATAAAAACAATCATGATATAATCATGTTAAATCATGAAGAATAAAATAAATACTAGATGCAGAAGCGTGTCTAAATTAATTGATAAGTTGAAATCTTTGAATCTTTCTTTAGTTGTGATCTTTCAAGAAGATAGAATTCTCTTGAGTATAAACTCTCTGACGGTGATAAGAGTAAATATGAGATTGTCTATTTTAAGACGGCTTAATTAAAGCAATAAGTCGGTTAAATAACCTCTATTATGGAATTTTTTTTAAATATAAAGGTTATGTACATGTAACTTAGGATATGTTAGTATTAATCGACCCAAAGAAAAATTAATAATTGACATAATCACATCTACAACTTTGGTAATAAACATGTGATAATTATCCGGTTTGATGTGTAAGTAATAAATCGGCCCAAAGGAAGATTTTTCGCTTAACATGTTCTTAATATCAATGTTTGGTTACCGCATCAGATATCACTTAAGGTGAATATTTTGTCTAAAGATGAAATATTAATGGAGTATTTGATATCTTGAGATAAGGTTTAAGTGTATTCAAATTTATTATTATTTTGGTTATTTTTTTAATTTAATTAAAAGATAAATTAAGAGAAATTGATTAGTTGACAATATTTCTATGGGTTTATTTATATTGTTACTGCAATATATGTATATATTCAATTCAGTTTTTCAGTTTTGATTTAGGTAAATAGAATATATATTTTTTGAAACAAATTTATTCATATTATGGATATGTCTGATATTTTGATAGCTTAGTTGAAACATAATGTCACCAAAGTGACATCTTTTGTGTATACTGATTTATTTAGAATATCAATATGATTATGTGTTTATTGTAATTCATGTGTTTATTAATTGGCCCAAAGGAAAGTTAATAATTGGCCAAATTTCAAGAGACACATGTGGTAATAACTTGTGACAATTATAAGGTATTTGTGTGAGCATTACATTGAAAGATTTGTCTTTTGTTCAACATAATTTATTATCAATGTTTGATTACTACAACAAGAGTATCATTTACTGTTAATATTAATGTCCAAAGACTTGATATTGATGTAGTGTTTGGTATCTTGAGATGAGATTAGCCATAATTTTGAATTTATTTGTTTACTTAAGATGTGAACTTCAATTTTGTTTATGTTTTGTTCAGTTAATTATTTATTTATTGCTACCATGATATATGTTATTATACATTTTTTGCTCATGCTTAAGAAAATGAATATCAAAGTTTAACAACCCGATAATATCAAAATAATAGTTAAATGGAATTGAATATTTAATTGTGAAAATTGGTAATTTTTAGGGACTAAACTGAAAGGTTTTAAAACTTGTAGCTTGTTTTAGAGTTAAAGAAAATTCAGGGACCAAGCCCTGAATTTATCCAAAAAAGTTAGGTATTTGGTTTATATATATGATATATGCGTGAATTGGGTTCTGAAAATCAGAACCCAATTCCTCCCAAATTTCCATTTCCTTACCTCAACTTCCGACGACGATTCCGACACCGTCCGAATTTCGATCGTCGTTTTGAAAGTACCATCGTGTTCGTTATCGAGTCAGGAACAATTCCCTCAATTTAATTGAAGCGAAACGCTGCCAAACGTCGTGAATTTCAAGTCAAAGCATCGACATTTTTTTAAGCTCAATAGCCTAGAAAATCCTAAATTCATCGCCGATCGTTGCTCATTTTACGACACCTCCCGCACCATCGTGTTCCTTGTGCCATTCCGATTCCGCAGGTGTCATCCTCGATCTCCGTTTACGGCGGCGCGTGGGGAGGTGGATCAGTTAAAGATTCGGCCGAGTCGAAATCGAGCTCTCCGCCGTTCAAAAATTTGAACCGATCTTTGTAAGTATCTCGAAATCACTCAAAATAATTTTTAGAAATTTTTCCGTGATTTTTAGAGCCCCCGAGGACGTCGCACGCGCCCACACGCGCCGCCGCAGGCGAGTGAACGCTGGAAACCGGTTTTGACCGGTTTGACCGGTCACGACCCGTTTACCCGACCCGTTGACCCGACCCGACCCGTTGACCCGACCCGTTGACCGGTGCTATTCTGGGAATTAATTCGGTTTTAGTGCTATTCTGGGAATTAATTCGAAATGGGTGCTATTTTGGTAAATTTTTTTAAAATGGTGCTATTTGTGTAAAATGTTTGACAGTTTGTTGACCTCCTTTGACCAGAACTTTGACCGGCTTTGACCAACTATTAAACGACCTTTGTTTTCGACCAAGAATACCTATCCTGATAGTTTTCGACGTTTCGAATCCGTTTTTGGGGTCCGTTTTGCTAAATTCAAACCCGAAAGTCTCCAAATCGTCATTCAACCCCGTTGACTTTAATTTTGACCAAGAATTCGAAATATCGGAAGGTCATACTTTATATTTTTCGACGTCCTGAATTTAATTTCGAAGTCCGTTTTGCCAAATTCTGACCCGAAATTCCCGAATCGAGCTTGTAAACCCAAAAGGCTTAATATTTTAATATTTTGATTATTTAAATGAGATTTGGTCAAGGATTTACTCAATAAAATATTTTATGAAGGTACTCGTGTTTCACCTGAGCAAGGATCAATTAGGTCCGGTATTATCCGTTCGTTAGATCAGCCTGAACCGCGTACTACGAGAATTACCCGTAGGTTTCCGTATATTATTTAAATAATATTTAGATTATTTATATTAGGATTCCAATATGGATTTTTCTAATTCGTAGGATCTAGCGCTGCAGCAGAAAGTGATCGACAAACCCAATAGTAGGATTCCCTATCTGATTTCTCAGAGTGTGACAGGTGTGTTTCCTGACAGTGTTGTTTTACTGTTTTAAAATATTATTTGAATTATTTCAGAATGGTGATTATTCAAAATATTGTTAGGACATGATACATGATATCTGATTTCTGAATAATGGTTACCGACATCTGATTACCGTATTTCTGTATATGATTTTCAAGCATGATCCATTTTCATGTTTTAATGGATTAATCACCATTTTTACTCGAATACATATTTGTTTATTACTGTCATTGGGGGGAAAAGAATTGTTGGAGGAAGAAAATATTGCAGGCTCCTCGGCTTTGTGCTCAGGGCCTTACTGGTCGTGACGGGGTGTATGGTTATGGGAACCTACACAATTTGTTCGTGACGGATGGGGGTAGTGTTCATATTTAAAAAAAAACATGTTGCATAAATCGATTTTTTTATTGATAATATCTTATTAATATGTTTTTGTACGCTGTATGGAACACACTGGGCTTCTTAGCTCATTCTGTAAATTTTAACCTTTTTCAGATAACAGCAGACCGTAAGCTAGCAGATTTGGCATCAGGAGAAATCAACTATTTTATTTTGTACGAACATATATTTCTGTATGTTTTTCGGTTATGTTTGGTGACATGTATTTTATTATCGTTTTGGACATACCTGTAATATTAATATATTTTGTTTAATATTCTATAAGTTGTAAAAAAAAACCTCTGAATGGGATATGTGACCACTTAGGTTTGGGTCTAACTCACAGACCGGGTCTAGGGGGTTACATTTGGTGGTATCAGAGCCTTCGGTTTTAAACACTCGGACTGTATATGGGTCCTAAACTTTGAATTTTTAAGAAATAAAAAAAATGTCACCTTATGTTATGATTTAAAGTTTTATTGAGATCCCTGATGCTAATCTGACATATGTTTCAAATTCTTCTGTAGAGCCTTATAGATCCAACGATGAATACTGCTAGAGGTCGTAGGACAGGACGTGAACGTGGTAGAGGACGAGTCACTCGACCTTCTGTTACGATAGATGATCCGATGTCAGCACGTGATCCTCCTGTTCCGCAAGTAGATCCGACTCTTTCTCATGATGATCAGTTTACTCCTATGAGAGACCCTCCCGTCACTGAAGATGAGGATACTGAGATGAATGAAGACGCCATTAATAGAGCTATATTCCGCATGTTTCAGAGAGCTGCTAGAGCCCCTAGTAACATGACTGCAGTGGAGATTTCAAATTCTCTGGTTGCTGCTGGTGTAGTACCATTCGAGGGTATTACTGGTGGACCTCCGACAGACGCTGAGTATTGGCTGGAGGACACAGAAAGGATTATGGATGAGATGGACCTCAGACCTGAGCAAAAGTTAAAAGGGGCCCTAACTATGTTGAAGAAAGAAAGCTTCAGATGGTGGCAATCCATTTCTGGTAGTATTCCGAGGAACCAATTAACATGGGATCTTTTCAAGACGCGCTTCCGAAGTCGCTACATCGGAGAGAGATATCTGCATGAGCGACGCCAGGAGTTTCAGAATCTGGAGCAGGGTAATATGTCTGTTATGGATTACGAGGTTGAGTTCATCCGATTGAGCCGATATGCTCCTGGACTTGTGGACACTGAGACAGATCGATGCTTGAGGTTCGAGAATGGACTCAGGTATGAGATCAGGAGTCGAGTCGCTACCCATCGAGAGAGGAATTTTGATGTTTTGGTTGAGATAGCCAAGACTGCTGAGGAAATAGAGCGACTGGGTATGGAGCACAGGAGAGATAATGATCGAGCCCAGAATCGATTCAGGAGGCCTTCTGGTTCTGTTAATTCTTCTGCACATCCTAGCAAGAGAGGCAGGGGTGATTCTTTTCAGAGAGGCGGTGCAAGTGTCAGACCTGTTGCATCTGGTGCTTCAACAGTTCAGTCTTCTAGACATGGTGGTTCTTTTGGGTCGCAACCCTTTCCAACATGTGATTATTGTGGGAAAAATCACTTTGGAGAATGCAAGAAGAAATTGGGCACTTGTTATAAATGTGGGTCTGGTGACCATTATTTGAAGGATTGTTCGGAGATACCTCATTCTGTTCAGACACCAGCTCGTACTCCCGCTCGTACTCAGAGTACTGTTCAGACTCCTGCGGGTGGCCGTACTCAGGAGAGAGCACCTGGATTAGTTAATAGGGGCCGAGCATCTCAGAGTAGGGGTCAAGTCAGATCTGAGGCCAGACAACCTGCATTGGTTTACACTGCTAGACTTCGACAAGATCGTGATGGGCCAAATGTGACTGCAGGTACTGTTACTATTCATTCAGTTCCATACTTTGCATTGTTTGATAGTGGCTCTACAAATTCCTATGTATCACATTCCGTTTCTGAGGGTCTAAATATTCCTGTTGAGAATACTGAGCATTCAGTGATAGTTCAAAGTCCCTTAGGCCAATCCATCGTGTTGGATCGTATTTTTAGAGAGTGCCCTATAGAGATCAATGGGGAGATTTTTCTGGCTGACCTGATGGAGTTACCCTTTAAAGAGTTCGATTTGATTCTCGGCGTAGATTGGTTGGACAAACATCGAGTAAATATTGATTTTGAGACTAAGAGAGCTGTTCTGAAGACCTCAGATAATCGAAAGATTGTAATGATTGGGGAACGACGTGGATTTCTGACGAATGTTGTGTCTGCCTTGGTAGCGGAGAAGATGATCAGGAAGGGTTCCGAGGCGTTTCTTGCTTATATTTTGGACACTAGGAGATCGCAATCCGATATTGAAGGCATCCGAATTGTCAAGGAATTTCCCGATGTTTTTCCCAAGGAGTTGCCTGGATTACCTCCAGATAGAGAAGTCGAGTTTGTGATTGAAGTCTATTCTGGTTCCACCCCGGTTTCAATGGCTCCTTATCGTATGGCCCCAAAGGAGCTTAAAGAACTGAAAATCCAACTCCAGGAGTTGTTGGACAGGGGATTTATCCGACCCAGTGTATCACCGTGGGGAGCCCCAGTTCTCTTTGTCAAGAAGAAAGATGGGACGTTGAGACTCTGTATCGATTATAGGAAACTGAACAAGCTCACGGTGAAAAACAAATATCCTCTGCCCAGAATCGACGATCTATTTGACCAATTTAGAGGGGCTTCTATCTTTTCAAAGATAGACTTAAGATCTGGTTATTATCAACTTAAAGTGAAAGATTCGGATATTCCGAAGACTGCTTTCCGTACTCGATATGGGCATTATGAGTTTTTAGTGATGTCATTCGGGTTAACTAATGCCCCTGCTGCTTTTATGGATCTAATGCATAGGGTATTTCGACCTTATTTGGACCAGTTTGTAGTTGTATTCATTGATGACATATTGGTGTATTCTAGAAGTAAAGCAGAACATGAGGAGCATTTAAGGATTGTTCTTCAGACTCTAAGGGAGAATAAGTTATACGCTAAGTTGAGCAAGTGTGAATTCTGGCTCAGCGAAGCGACTTTTCTTGGACATATCGTCTTTGCTGATGGTATTCAGGTGGATCCTAGCAAAGTGGAGGCTATTATGAACTGGAAGCAACCCAGAAACGTCTCTGAGATCCGTAGTTTCTTGGGCTTAGCTGGTTACTATCGTCGTTTCGTTGAGGGGATCTCCCTTATTGCAGCTCCTCTGACGAAACTATTAAGGAAAGATGTTCCATTTGTCTGGTCTGAGGACCAACAAGCTAGCTTTGAGAAATTGAAGACTGTTCTAACTCAAGCCCCAGTGTTGATTCAGCCTGAATCTGGGAAGGATTTTTCTGTCTACAGTGATGCTTCTCATTCTGGATTAGGATGTGTTTTGATGCAAGAGAAGAAGGTTGTCGCTTATGCGTCACGTCAGTTAAGGTCGCATGAGTGTAATTATCCTACTCACGATCTGGAATTAGCTGCGGTGGTTTTTGCTTTAAAGATCTGGAGACACTACCTCTACGGAGAAAAGTGTTATATCTGTACTGATCATAAGAGTCTGAAGTATCTGCTTACTCAGAAAGAATTAAATTTGAGACAGCGTCGCTGGTTGGAGCTTTTAAAGGACTATGATTTTGAGATAGAATATCATCCAGGGAAGGCTAATGTAGTGGCAGACGCCTTGAGCCGTAAGGCGATATCAGATCTCAGAGCCTTATTTGCCAACTTGAGCTTATTTGATGATAATAGTTTGTTAGCAGAGTTACAGGTTAAACCTACTTTGGCCGAGGAGATTAAGGCTAAACAACTCCTTGATAACTCGTTGCTTCCCATTATTGAACAAGTTAAGCAAGGATCGAGTTCGGAGTATACTATGGACCAGGATGATATTTTGTGTTTTCACGGTCGTTACTGCGTCCCTAAAGATGATGAGTTGAGACAGATTATTCTTCAGGAGGCTCATAATAGTCTTTATGCTATGCATCCTGGTGGGGACAAAATGTACAATAATCTCAAAGAGCGCTACTTTTGGACTGGTATGAAGAAGAATATTTCAGATTTTGTGGCAAGGTGTTTGACTTGTCAGCAGGTTAAGGCAGAGCACCAGCATCCGTCTATATTGTTACAGTCAATTAAGATTCCTGAGTGGAAATGGGAGCGTATTACGATGGACTTCGTTATTGGTCTTCCTCTAACTCATTCCAAAAAGGATTCTATCTGGGTGATTGTTGATCGACTCACCAAGTCAGCGCACTTTATCCCTATTCGGGTTAATTATTCTCTGGATAAACTGGCTAAGTTGTACATTTCTGAGATCGTTAGACTTCATGGTGTTCCGTTGTCTATCATATCTGATCGAGATCCGAGATTCACTTCCAGGTTCTGGAAAGCTTTGCACGAGATTTCAGTACAACTTTTCATCCTCAAACTGATGGATAGTCTGAGCGAGTGATTCAGGTGTTGGAGGATATGTTACGGGGTTGTGTGATTGATTTTCGTGGTAGTTGGGAAGATTTCTTGCCGTTAGCTGAGTTTGCTTACAATAATAGTTATCAGGCGAGTATTCGCATGGCACCGTACGAGGCTCTGTATGGCCGTAGATGTCGTACTCCTATATGTTGGACAGAGTTGCATGATAGAAAAACTTTGGATCCAGACTTGGTTCGAGAGACTGAAGATACTGTCAGACTGATCCGTGATCGCTTAAGAGAGGCATTTGATAGGCAGAAGTCATACGCAGATAAGCGACGTAAGGATATCGAGTTTGAGGTTGGAGATCAGGTTTTTCTCAAGGTATCTCCATGGAAGAAGGTATTGAGATTTGGACTTAAAGGTAAACTGAGTCCGTGATTTATTGGGCCGTATCGTATTCTGAAGAAAGTTGGACCTGTTGCTTATCAGCTTGAGTTGCCTTCCCAGCTCAGTCGTATTCATGATGTTTTTCATGTTTCTATGTTGAGGCGATACCGTCCAGATCCAGATCACATCATTCAGGTTGATGAGGTAGAGCTGAGACCTGATTTGTCATATGAGGAGGAGCCTGTTCAGGTTTTAGAGAGGGAAGAGCGAGTCCTTCGGAATAGGCGTATTCCAATGGTCAAAGTGCAGTGGAGTAATCGTAGCCCCTCAGAAGCTACTTGTGAGACATTGGAGTCAATGGAGGTTCAATTTCCTCATCTGTTTTCATAAGGTAAATTTCGAGGACGAAATTTCTTGTAGAGGGGGAGAATTGTAACAACCCGATAATATCAAAATAATAGTTAAATGGAATTGAAGATTTAATTGTGAAAATTGGTAATTTTTAGGGACTAAACTGAAAGGTTTTAAAACTTGTAGCTTGTTTTAGAGTTAAAGAAAATTCAGGGACCAAGCCCTGAATTTACCCAAAAAAGTTAGGTATTTGGTTTATATATATGATATATGCGTGAATTGGGTTCTGAAAATCAGAACCCAATTCCTCCCAAATTTCCATTTCCTTACCTCAACTTCCGACGACGATTCCGACACCGTCCGAATTCCGATCGTCGTTTTAAAAGTACCATCGTGTTCATTATCGAGTCAGGAACAATTCCCTCAATTTAATTAAAGCGAAACGCTGCCAAACGTCGTGAATTTCAAGTCAAAGCATCGACATTTTTTTTAAGCTCAATAGCCTAGAAAATCCTAAATTCATCGCCGATCGTTGCTCCTTTTACGACACCTCCCGCACCATCGTGTTCCTTGTGCCGTTCTGAGTCCGCCGGTGTCATCCTCGATCTCCGTTTACGGCGGCGCGTGGGGAGGTGGATCAGTTAAAGATTCGGCCGAGTCGAAATCGAGCTCTCTGCCGTTCAAAAATTTGAACCGATCTTTGTAAGTATCTCGAAATCACTCAAAATAATTTTTAGAAATTTTTCCGTGATTTTTAGAGCCCCGGAGGACGTCGCACGCGCCCACACGCGCCGCCGCAGGCGAGTGAACGCTTGAAACCGGTTTTGACCGGTTTAACCGGTTTAACCGGTTTTGAACCGGTTTTGACCGGTTTGACCGGTCACGACCCGTTTACCCGTTTACCCGACCCGTTGACCCGACCCGACCCGTTGACCGTTGACCGGTGCTATTCTGGGAATTAATTCAGTTTTGGTGCTATTCTGGGAATTAATTCGAAATGGGTGCTATTTTGGTAATATTTTTTAAAAGGGTACTATTTGTGTAAAATGTTTGACAGTTTGTTGACCTCCTTTGACCAAAACTTTGACCGGCTTTGACCAACTATTAAACGACCTTTGTTTTCGACCAAGAATACCTATCAAGATAGTTTTCGACGTTCTGAATCCGTTTTTGGGGTCCGTTTTGCTAAATTCAAACCCGAAAGTCTCCAAATCGTCAGTCAACCCCGTTGACTTTAATTTTGACCAAGAATTCGAAATTTCGGAAGGTCATACTTTATATTTTTCGACGTCCTGAATTTGATTTCGAAGTCCGTTTTGCCAAATTCTGACCCGAAATTCCCGAATCGAGCTTGTAAACCCAAAAGGCTTAATATTTTAATATTTTGATTATTTAAATGAGATTTGGTCAAGGATTTACTCAATAAAATATTTTATGAAGGTACTCGTGTTTCACCTGAGCAAGGATCAATTCGGTCCGGTATTATCCGTTCGTTAGATCAGCCTGAACTGCGTACTACGAGAATTACCCGTAGGTTTCCGTATATTATTTAAATAATATTTAGATTATTTATATTAGGATTCCAATATGGATTTTTCTAATTCGTAGGATCTAGCGCTGCAGCAGAAAGTGATCGACAAACCCAATAGTAGGATTCCCTATCCGATTTCTCAGAGTGTGACAGGTGTGTTTCCTGACAGTGTTGTTTTACTGTTTTAAAATATTATTTGAATTATTTCAGAATGGTGATTATTCAAAATATTGTTAGGACATGATACATGATATCTGATTTCTGAATAATGGTTACTGACATCTGATTACCGTATTTCTGTATATGATTTTCAAGCATGATCCATTTTCATGTTTTAATGGATTAATCACCATTTTTACTCGAATACATATTTGTTTATTACTGTCATTGGGGGGGAAAAGAATTGTTGGAGGAAGAAAATATTGCAGGCTCCTCGGCTTTGTGCTCAGGGCCTTACTGGTCGTGACGGGGTGTATGGTTATGGGAACCTACACAATTTGTTCGTGACGGATGGGGGTAGTGTTCATATTTAAAAAAAAACATGTTGCATAAATCGATTTTTTTATTGATAATATCTTATTAATATGTTTTTGTACGATGTATGGAACACACTGGGCTTCTTAGCTCATTCTGTAAATTTTAACCTTTTTCAGATAACAGCAGACCGTAAGCTAGCAGATTTGGCATCAGGAGAAATCAACTATTTTATTTTGTACGAACATATATTTCTGTATGTTTTTCGGTTATGTTTGGTGACATGTATTTTATTATCGTTTTGGACATACCTGTAATATTAATATATTTTGTTTAATATTCTATAAGTTGTAAAAAAAAACCTCTGAATGGGATATGTGACCACCTAGGTTTGGGTCTAACTCACAGACCGGGTCTAGGGGGTTACACAAAGAATGAGACTTACATAAGGTTTTGGTTACATGAACATAGACTTTGCAATAAAGAAAGAACAATTTCCACCTCTCATGGGGGATAACATCCTTGGAGGTGAAATTTGTTCAAATTACATAAGGCTACTAATTATGAAGCACAATATTTTAGAAGCATTTAGGGGCACATAATCTGAAAAAATTACTAAGGCTAATAGTTTCCTTGACGAAATTAAGAAATGTTTTCCCAAAACAATAAGGTTTAAATGATATCACTTATGACTTATTTGATTTTTTATAAAGTATAAATGTCAAGGAAATGTGAGAGAGTACATTATGGATGTGTTTCATATTGCTTCAAGACTTAAGGCACTTAAGATCAAGTTTTTCTGAAGAATTACTTGTTCTTGTGATTTTTTGTATTGCTTCCTATAGAGGCTAATCAACTCAAAGGGAGAAATGGACTCTAAATGAGCTCGTTTTTCATTGTGTACAAGAGGAAGAAAGGTTGAAACATAATAAGTTTGAAAGTACTCACTTGAAAAGTGCATATAAAGATAAGGGTGAAAATAAAACCATAATGTAGTTGTTAAGGGTCCAACTCAAAAAAGATAATAATATATTATAAAGGGTTGTTCTCTTTTGTAATAAATTAGGACATATGAGGAGAAATTAAATTCTAGAACAGTAAGCAACTACTTTGGTTATTCTACGTGATTTAGGGGTTATAAGTTTTATGATCTCATAATTATAATTTTTTTAAGATGAGATCTATAATATTAATTTTGAGGATGTTGAGTTTGGAGGGAGAAATAAGGTTTGAGGAATTGATTTTAAGGAGGAATTTATTTTAAGGAGAAATTGGATTATAACTCAATTCACATTATCACTTTTGATGATATCCATGTATTTATACATGTCGTTAATCAAGAAGTGAATCTAGAATCTTAATTAGATTATTTTTAACAACTCTCCATTTAAGATGAGAAATCATTTTGGAAGAACAAACTCATAGAACAAGTGTCACTAAAAACATCCACGAGATGAGAGAAATAATATTTAGATTATTATGTTGTATTTCTCCAAGAAATAAGGATGACAGTGGAATGATGGAGGATGATCTAATCAACTTTCGTCATGCCATAAAAGTTCTGACTCTCATAAGTGGAATAATGTCATGGAAGAAGAGTATAAGTTCTATACAAGATAATAAAGTTTAAAAACTTGTCTCGTTACCTGAAGGTGCAAAATTAATTGGTTGAAAATGGATATTTAAAACCAGAATAGATGCAAAAGGTGATGTTGGCAGGTATAAGGCATGCATTGTATCTAAAGGATATACTTATAAAGAAGACATTGATTTTGTAGAGACTTTCTCTTTGGTTTCATTGAAAGAGTTTCAGGATAACTATGATACTTGTTACGCATATTTGATTTTAGTTACATAAGTTGGATTTCAAAATTGTGTTTCTCAATGGTAACATTGGTGAAATATTTTGTACGGTGCAGTTAGAATATTGTGTCTGATGATACAAAATTAATGAAATGAAAATTAAGAAAATCCATTTATGAGTTTAACTATGACTCTGATTAATCGTATAACAAATTTCACCAAGTGATTATCTCGTTTGGTTTTGATATGAATTTGGTTGACAATTATGTATACTATAAGTTCAATCTGAGTAAACCAAATGATACCCCTTATGGCTAAAGGAAACAAGTTTAGTCTTGATCAGTGCCCTAAGAATGATTTTGAAACTAAGGAAATGTAAAAGGTTCCTTATGCTTCAAAATAAATAAAGAATTTAATATATACTCAAGTTTAAACGCATTCAAACATGGCGTATGATTTTAGGATATTAAGCATATATTTAAACAATTTGGGCATGGATCGTTGGATAGCAGCCAAATTGATTCATACAATACATTTAAGAACAAAACGTTACATGCTCACATATCATAGGTTTGGTAAGTAAGAGATCTTTAGGTTTATGGACTCCGATTTATTGGAATATGGATGCAAAACTTTTTCACATGAACTACTAATTATGGATTGATAAGAAAGACCACTTGAGTTATTATGTGATAACTAAGGTGAAATCCTTTATTCCATATATAACATAAACATCTTAAGTATAAGCACATAGACATTATGTTTCTGATTGTTAAAGAAAATTCAGAGTGATTGTGTGTTTATAGAGCATATTGGTACAAACTCGTAATTGCACGCTTACTAAAGAATTGTCACCTGAGGTCTTTCATGAGCACACTACTTATGTGGTGTAATATCATTTAAGGATATTAGGTTTTAGTAGGAGTTTATATTTAATGTTTATTTATTATAAATACAATATTAGTTACTTCAATTTAAGGATGTTTATTTTAAAGTTATTTTCTACATAACTAAGTTTTTTTATTTATCCACACTATGGTTTTGGTAAAATTTGATCTCACTAAGGATGACCAGTTAGAAATAGACATGTGTGGTTCACATTGCATGTAATTTCCATGTTAGACTTAATGATTGATCTATGTTATTTGAGGGTGTTTGTATAAGTTACTATTGATGAGTCTAGCCATGATTGATATGGCAAAGGCCAATTTGATCCTATATGGATATAGTTGATGGATGAGATTGTTATAGAATACCTATTGTATAATAACTATTGAGCTCATAAGGTTATACATTTACCAAGAAACATATGTTGCCCAAGTAGGAATTTGTTGGTGTAACACCCCAAATTCCAGGCTAGTAGTTTCGGGTCTACCTGAGAGGTAAGAAGACCCTGCATAATTTATAATTCAAGTTGTTGGGATTAATTGGAATATACTTCATCCCAATTAAGCATAAAAATAAGATTTGTGAATTTTATAAATATGAGGAAGGACCTTTAGTGTAATTTTCCTATTTTGAAAAGATAGAGACTTTTTATCTTTTCCATCTTCATTTTCTCTTTATTTTCCTATCTTCTCATTTTCTCTTCCTCTCTCATGTCTAAGTTTTTAGCAAAGGTAAGCTCTTGAGCCCATTTCAAGTTTTATTTTCGTTTTTAGCCCCTCACACAACATGGATTTAACCATTCAAGCCATGGGTTCTTTGTTTGTATGAGAATGTTGAGGGTTTTATCATCCAAGTCTTGGTGGGGGTGATTTCTAGCTAATGGAGCTCAATTTTAGGATTCAATCATCAAGGTAGTGTATTTCTAATCATTTGGAATATTTAGATTCCATAAATTACATGTTTTTGCTAAGATTTGAGTGGTGAGCATTTAGCGTTCATCTTTGATTTCTCAATTAAATCACGTTTTAGGTGTTAAAAATATATTTTTAAAACACTTAAGGACCCTAAATAACTTATTATAACTCCAAAATCAATTTATAACTCAAACAAAGCCATTTATGGTGAATTGCAAGTGTTTCCCGAGCCTAAAATACCCATTTCTAGGCAAGAGTATCGATACTGGGATTAACAATATCGATACTGGATGAATTGGGGCAAAATTTAGGGATTTCTGGTCAAGACTATCGATACATTTCAACAGTATCAAAACTTTACCTCAAAGTATCTATACTTTCCAAGAGTATCGATACTATCAGCAACATAATCCATTTTAGTATTGATATTTTCCAAGAGCATCGAAACTTACCCTAGAGTATCGATACTACGCACTCAAAATGATCAGATTCGAACCGATTAAGGTCTGTAAGAGCTTGAGGTGGTCCGTAAAGATAAGACTTAGTCTGCGAGGGACGTAAATGACCAAAGGGGCTCGTGAGAGTGGGTTACAGCCAGAGTAACCACAGTAAGTATAATGTGTCCAAGCATTTTCAATGATCACGTATCAGACATATATGGTTGAAGTACTAGTGCGCAGGCTGTACCAACGAGATGTACGAATATGTAATCAAACTATGAGACAATAGTGTCGTATACCGCAAGAGTGATCGAGAATGTTAGATATTCAAATATTCTTTTAATTCGAGGGAGAATTAAGGGGAGGCGTAGGATTAACAATTAGAGCATCGCCACCCAGAAATGAACCCGAGTAAGATATCGGGCCAATCAGAACCCTAGCCAGTAAGTAGTAAAAGTAGTAATTGTCTTAAAGTCTCAAATCACGTAAAGACTTCCCTAGAGTCAGAGAATGACTAAAATATCCTCTATTAGTGTATAACCATATCAATATAGATAACCAATAATAACTCAGTAATAGAAACAAAATCAGAAACAAAATCAATAATAGTAACAACTAAAACAGTAAAAGTTAGGAATATCATAAAACTAGTCATTGTGTGACACTTAGGAAACAGCCTGGACACCCGAGTTACTTTAATAATAGGGCATTTGTCTTGTTTACCAATAAGTAGATCCAAGTCAGTGCTATGGCACTTCATTTCTAACTGGGCGCCAGATGCCCCAAGACTCGACGGAGTAATTCAGTGGGTGTATGTTTCCGATGCAGAATTCTGAATCTTACCCCAGGAGTACCCGATGGTGCTTCGACAGTGCTAGAGGGGTGCGTGGGCTCCGAGATGTAGAACCCCCTCAGCCATACCATGATGTCTTGCATATATTATTGTTTGTTGTGTTGTATCATATATTAGTATATGTATAGTAGAACCAGTATTTCTTTCAGATAATGCATGCTAGAGTTAATCCCACATTCAGACAATGCATAGTGTATTCAATATCATATTCAGGTAATGCACAACAGAATAAGCATAGCTTTCAGATAATGTATAACAAATACAAATATTAGGGTTAGAGACCCATACTTCAAAAATAGAATAGCTGAGCCTTAAGTAGGAAACACTCGACTAGATCATGCATGTACCTACTGTTTAGTACCAGATCCTCAACATGCTTGGGTTTATGAATTCTTATGTTGTTCTAGATTAGTGATTATACTGATGGACTTTGTAAGCTCAGCCTTCGGATATTTTCCGTTGGCAAGTTAGTAGCATGAGCAGTTCGAAGAGCACCGTTGCAGTAGGACTTCCAGCATCTCCTTCAGAGTATCGTATCATAGCTTAGTAGGCATTTGTATTCATAGTTCCTTAATTATGTATTTAGTTTATTAAACTCAGAGTTTTTTATTTGATTTTAAATTATGTGTCATGGAGCTCCAGTTTGTAAAATGATTTTATACATTATTTATGTTTTATCTATCATATTATTCAGTATGTTTTAAGAAAATAAATGAATAGATTTTGAGAATCAGGGGTTACCTCAATAGCCCAATGTGGAACTATATGCCTATTTGAGCTTAGGGTGTTATATTTAATGGTATCAGAGCGTCAGGTTGAGTTAGCCCTAGGACCTAGTGGTCAGTATTAGCAAGGTGTTAGTGAATACATGCCTCTAGGTACTGAAAGTACTTGTGTAAGTCTGGAATCATGATGGTTCTTCCTTCCTTAGCCTAAGTTTCAAAATTTGTGATAGCAGACAGAGTTGAACGTAATTTAGGGAATCAGATAGAGAGGTGAACCTCTCACCCTAGTAAAGTCAGTAAAGGAATTCTGCCAAGGTAATGATTTTGGTGTCTAGTCATGAACGACCATTGCAGAGGCTATATATTATTTAGAGCTTTAACTTCCACTCTCAGAGAGGTAGTGGACGTTACTCCTAAAGCGCAGACAATTTAGTTAACCACATAGGGTGTATTGCTGCCAATATAGTCCCGAGTTGAGAGGATAAGAAAATATCAGACATTAAACTTCTTTGGTTCAGGCGATAAGGATTTGAGATCAGTCGATCAGCGATTGTGAGGGACCATTGGACTTCCAGGCAGTTTTGTCTTACCCCGTAGGGTAAGTTAGAGTGTGTCACCATTGTGCTCAAGGTGATACTATCAATTAGTAGGAGATTTTAAGAATGACCCTACGGCTAAAGGTATAGGGCAAAATCAGTTCCTGGGCGAGTTTAGAACAAGTATATTAATGAGGCGTCTATAGATGATTAGAGAGTGCAGTTCTCTCAACTAGTCTAGGAAGATCGCTTAGTGTTCGAATATGAGAGGTGACCTTCTTAGGTTGACTTGTTATGCTCCATAGTTGGTTGTGGCCAAGTCCTTGAAGTTCAAGAAGTCTCTTGAGGGGATTCATTTGGATATCAGTATTCAGTTAGCGTCAGACCCGCTTAGAGTTTTTTAAAGCAGAGCATGAGGATAAGTTGTTGGGTGAGTCAAGTACCCCGAGGGTAAGGACTTGCTTATCAATATGTCTATCTCAATCAGTAGCAAGAATGATCATAATTCCACGTAAGCAGAGACTAGTGATGCTAGCTCAATCACTACAGTCAAGTCAGAGGTTAGTTGTAGGGTATTGTGGGAGACTGTTATCTCCATAATCAGTGTCGAGCTTTAGAAGCTCCAATTGAGTCTTGGATTACTTAGAGTACGAGAATTAACGTAATAATCAGTGATGAATGTGTTTTAAAGTTTCAAGGAAGTGTTATGGATGTAGATCCTTAGTGCCTATGGTTAAGGTTGCCCTAGTTCCAATAACAATATCGATCCACGAAAGTGATATAAGTAGTTTAACTTGATTAGGAACCTTCTCTGGGAGATGTCAATTGTGTTCAGACATGAGAGTAGTGAAACAGATTAACCAGTTTTTAATTCAACTTGGCATATTAGAGAGATACATAGACAAGGTGTTAATGGTGTAGATGAGATGTCAAATAAAGAATCCAAGGGTATGGATCCAAGTGGCTAGAAATTATACCTTAGTGTATTAGGCAAGGTTACCTTAGAAAGTCGTTGAGGGCTTGGAACCAGACTCGATCGTCGACCTAAGGGTAGTTGTTGGCTCGGTGTATATTCCAATGCACTAGTTTCAAAATTTCACACCATATTCTAATTTTACTATAGGTGTCATAGTGAGATTGAGTCTTGAGGTGGAGTGAAACCTAAGCGTCACTAGGATTTCATGCTTAAATAGTAAGTGCATCAGCTAGGTGAGTCGAGCCTCGTCAGTGGTGCCTTCGTTTTGGTATATGAGCACGAGCTATATCCAACCCACAGTAGTAGTCAGTGTTGCGTAGTACTAAGAATTTTAGTGCTTCAGATCAAAGAAATTTAAGTCCATTAAGCATCGTACAACTAGCAACAGTTATCTTCGAATAGCTCAGTAATGGTAGATAATATTGAATGTCAGACAAAATCTCAGAATCTTTATTCAGAGTGCGGTTGTGAACAATCTCCGTCTTGTGAGGCGTGCTCTCCAGAAGAGTCAGATGTTGTTAGATTTGCTCGGTGAGGGATCGATTTCCAATTGTTAGTGCCTTATATACTCAATCAGATGAGTAGGGCATATGAAAGTCGTAAGGTAATAAGAAACAGTCAGGTAGCATGGTTAATGATTAAATCAGAGTGGTATAATAGATGCATAGAGATCGGGGTTAGTCGAGAGTATTTAGCATGTCTTCAATAGTGGTACCGAGACAGTGTTGGCAAGTGCCATAGGATCTTCAGGTTGGCATGATGAATTACCTATATTTAGTAGGTAAAAGGGTTATCGAGTTATGTAGTGAATTAACTCGATTGAGTAAGGTTAGCCGGAGATAGATTCAACGATAGCAATGATTTTGGAGTAACGTTATTTGTAGGAAAACTCTTAGAGCATGCAATATTAGTCTATCAGATAACCAGAACGTGATTCCCTTAGTTTGTTGATCTTCAAAGGTTTTCGCTTAAAGTTTAGTGTGGATGACGCCCTAAGAAAATAGTAGATATATTTTGCGAGTCCCAAACAACATGTATGATTGGGATGACTTCTTTCTTGAGAATTAATTTATATAAGGTTTAAGCGCTTCCAAATTTATGGAGAGGTCGTTCGAATCAAGTAAATTTCGAGGATAAAATTTCTTTTAAGAATGGGAGAATTGTAATGCCCCAAAATTCATGCTAGTAGTTTTAGGTTTACCCAAGATGTAAGTGGACCTTGTAGAATTTATAATTCAAGTTGTTGGGCTTAATTAGATTGGACTTGATCCTAATTAAGCATAAAAAGGAGATTTGTGAATTTTATAAATATGGGGAATGACCTTTAGTGTAATTTTCTTGTTTTGGAAATATGAAGACTTTTTATCTTTTCCATCTCTATTTTCTCTTTATTTTCCTATCTTCTCATTTTCTCTTCTTCCCTCCTATCCAAGTTTCTTAGAAAAGGTATGCACTTGAGCCCAATTCAAGTTTTATTTTCGTTCTTAACCCCTCAAGCAACATTGATTTAACCATTCAAGCCATGGGTTCTTTGTTTGCATGAGAAAGTTAAAGGTTTTATCATCCAGGTCTTGGTGGGGAATGATTTCTAGCTAAATGAGCTCAATTTAAGGATTCAATCATCAAGGTAGTGTATTTCTAATCCTTAATAGTATTTAAATTCCATAAATTACAAGTTTTTGCTAAGAGTTGAGTAGTTGAGCATTTTAGGGTTCATATTTGATTTCTCAATTAAATCATGTTGTTAAAAATATGTTTTTGAGACACCTAAGAACCCTAAATAACTTACTAGAACTTCATAATCAATTTAGAACTCAAACAAAGTCATTTGAGATGAATTTTAAGTGTTTCTCGAGCCTATAATACCCATTTTTGGGCAAGAGTATCGATATTGGGATGAACATTATCAATATTGAATGAATTGGGGCAAAATTAAGGGATTTCAAGCCAAGAGTATCGATACTTTTCAAGAGTATCAAAACTTTACCTCAAAGTATCGATACTTTCCAAGAGTATTGATACTTTCAGCAACAGAATCCATTTTGGTATCGAAACTTACCCTAGAGTATCGAAACTTACCCTAGAGTATCGATACTACACCTAGAGTATCGATACTACGCACTCAAAATGATAATATTTGAACCGATTAAGGTCCGTAAGAGTTTAGGGTGGTACGTAAAGATAAGACTTAGTCTGTGAGGGACATAAATGGCCAAAGGGGCCCAAAGACACTCGTGAGAGTGGGTTACAATTAGAGTAACCACAGTAATTATAACACGTCCAAGCATCTTCAGTGATCACGTATCAGACATATATGGTTGAAGGACCAGTGTGCAGGTTATACCGATGAGGGGTACGAATAGGTAATCAGACTGTGAGACAATGGTGTTATATACCGCAAGAGTGATCGAGAATGTTGGACGTTCAAATATTCCTTTAATTCGAGAGCCAATCTATTCCTTCAATTCGAGGGTGAATTAAGGGGAAGCGTAGGATTAGCAATTAGAGCATCGCTACCTAGAAACAAACCCAAGTCAGATATTGGGCTAATCAGAACCCTAGACAGTAAGCAATAAAAATAGTAATCATCTTGAAGTCTTGAATCACATAGAGACTTCCCTAGAGTCAGAGAATGACTAAAATATCCTCTATTAATGTATAACCAGATAAATATAGATAATCAGTAATAACTATGTAATAAAAACAGAAACTGAATTAGTAATACTAACAACTAAAATAGTAACAATTATGAATTTCATAAAACTAGTTACTCTAGTAATAGGGCGATTGTCTTGTTTGCCAATCAATGGATCCAAGTCAATGCTATGGCACTTCATTTCTGACTTAGTGCCAGATGCCCCAAGACTCAACGGAGTAAGTCAGTGGGTGTACGTTTTCGATGCAAAATTCTGGATCTCACCCAGGAGTACCCGATGGTGCTTCGGCAGTGCTAGAGGGTGCGTGAACTCCGAGATATAGAATCCCTCAATCACATCATAATGCCAGGTATATATTATTGTTTATTGTTTTGTATCATATATTAGTATCTGCATTGTATAACTAGTAGTGCTTTCAGATAATGCATACCAGAGTTAGTCATGCATTCAAATAATGCACAGTAGATTCGGTATCACATTCAGGTAATGCATAGAAGAATAAGCATAGCTTTCAGATAATGTATAACAAATACAGACATTAGGGTTAGAGACCCATACTTCAAAAATATAACAACTAAGCCTTAAGTAGGTAGTACTTGACTAGATTATGCATGTACCTACTGCTTAGTACCAGATCCTTAGCATGTTTGGGTTTATGAATTTTTATGCTGCTCTAAATTAGCGATTATGTTGTTGAGCTTTGTAAGCTCAGACTTTGGATATTTTTCGTTTGCAGGTTAGTAGAATGAGCAGTTTAAGAAGAACAGTCGCAGTAGGACTTCCAATATCTCCTTCAAAGTACCGTGCCATAGCTTAGTGGGCATATGTATTCATAATTCCTTACTTATGTATTCAATTTATTAAACTTAGAGTTTTATTATTTGATTTTAAATTCTGTTTCATGGAGTTTCAGTTTGTAAAAAGATTTTATACATTATTTATGTATTATCTATCATACCATTCAATATTATTAAATAAATAGATTTTGAGAATCAGGGGTTACCTTAGGTAGCCCAATCTGGCACTATAGGCCCATTTGGGTTTAGGGTGTTACAGTTGGATTAAAATCCATAATTATGGGTACAAATTTTTAATGTATATTGTTATCATAAAATATGACATAAATTAAGTTACCAATTATTTTATAAAGTCATAAAGTATTAGAAGTGTCATGGAAATAAAAGTGTAGATACTATTAAAGTTGTATTTATAATTCGATGAGGGGGCAGAGTTATAATTACATATAATAATTGATTCTTAAATAAACTATATAAAGCAGTTATAGTCCCCAAGAAATAGACAATCTCATGTTTACTCTTATCCCCATCAAAGAGTTTATACTCAAGAGAACATTATCTTCTTGGAAGATCACAACCAAAGATATATATTCAGGGATTTCAATCTATCAATTAATTCAGGTGCGCTTCCGTATCAGACATTTATTTTATTCTTGATGATTTGGCATGATTAGATCCTGTTTTTTTTCATATTTATTTTTGATTTGGTTCTAACAAGTAAGCTTCATCTCATTCCTTCTTTCTTTCTTTTTTCTAACAAAAGAAATCATCCTCATTCAACTAATATTTCTTATTCTTTTTCTTCCCTTCTTACCCATTGTCTAAAAGAAGAATCAGGAATTGACATATATTTAATTTTTTCTTAGATTTTTTTTAAAATTTATCATTGTAAATTTCATCTTCTCCATCGTTTCCTTCTTCTTTCAAGCAAAAGAAACTATCCTCATTAAATCTGATTATTCTTCATTTTCTATTGATAAAAATATAATAATTTTATATACAGAAAAAACATCTATAAAAATACCATTAGTAGAAAATCATAAATTTATATGTGAGAAAAATTTTAATCCACCAAGAAAAGAACATATTAAGCATCTAGAAACAAATCATTGGATGTTTAAAATATTAGAAAACAATTTTTAGTGAAGAACCACTAAAATTATGGAAAAATAGTCTTAGATATTGTAATATAAAATTGGAAAATCCCAATAAAATTATACGAATAAAACCAAAGATCTATACTAAATAAGATATAGATGAATTTGATATTCAAATAAAAGAATTATTAGAAAAATGATTAATAGAAGAAACTAATAGTCCACACTCTAGTCTAGCATTTATGGTAAGAAATCATGTTGAGATTAAAAGAGGAAAAGCTAGAATGGTCATTAATTATAAAAGATTAAATCAAAATATTATATTTGATGGCTATTTTATTTCCAAGAAAAGATGTGTTAATTAATCAAGCTAAACAAGCTAGATATTTTATTAAATTTGATTGTAAGTCAAGATTTTTGCAAATAATGCTAATTGACGAGTCAAAACCATTGACAACCTTTAGTGCACCCAATGGACATTATTAATGGAAGGTAATGTCTTTTGGATTATGTAATGCACCACAAGTATTTCAAAGATGGAATGATTCAATTTTTAATAAGTATAAAAATTTTTGTGTAGTTTATATAGAAGATATTTTAATATTTTTAGAAATACTA
This sequence comes from Hibiscus syriacus, assembly GCF_006381635.1. Classification (NCBI taxonomy): domain Eukaryota; kingdom Viridiplantae; phylum Streptophyta; class Magnoliopsida; order Malvales; family Malvaceae; genus Hibiscus; species Hibiscus syriacus. Next base: position 1,104,503 of record NW_024061918.1, on the reverse strand, counting down.
GAATTACATAGAAAATATTTAAATATTATTTCAAAAGAATTCATAAAACATGGAATTATACTTAGTCCTAAGAAAATAGAATTAGAAAAAACATAAATATAATTTTTAGGATTAAAATTATCTTCAGATGGTCTTAAACTTCAAGATCATATTATAATTTAAATAAAATAATTTCATGAGAATATTGAAGATAAAAAACAACTTCAACAATTTTTAGGAATAGTTAATTTTGGAAGAAACTTCTTTCCAAAATTATCTAAAAAATATGTATGATATACGATAAATTAAAAAAATGATGTACCCTTTTCCTGGACTAAACAAGATTTGAAAATAGTTAGAAAATTAAAATCTGAAATAACAAATGTTCCAAAAGTTTATTTACCTAAACAAGATGATAAATTAATATTAGAAACATATGCCTTCGAAAATCATTGGGGATGCGTTTTAAAAGTCAAAAAAATGGATAATCAAGAATTAATATGTGTATATGCATAAGGTAAATTTAAACCGAATGAAATTTATTATGTAATTTTTTAAAAAGAAATTTTAGCCATAAAAAATGATATACAAAATTTCTTATTTATTTAGCACCTGAGAAATTTGTAATAAAAACCGATAACCAAGCAGTTAAACAATTTCTCACCAATAAAAAAATTAGAGATAATACCAATAAGAATTAGATGGTAAAATGAATTACGTGCATTTAATTTTGAAGTTGTATATATTAAAGGCACTAACAATGTTATTGCTATTTTCTTAGCAGGCCTAATGGATAGAGGAAAAAAGCCTCTAGAAACATTAGGAGAATAGAAAATGGTTCGGAAAAACCTCAACAAAGGGATTTCGAGACATGAAAATCCTAACCAAGGATTTGTGCCAGTACAACCTCAGGTAATGTATTATCCTAACCGAGGATATTATATTTCCTATTCGAAAGGAGTTGTACAACAATTTTCGATGACATCTTCATTAAGCCAATTGTAGTGGTCAAAAGATCCAAATTCAATATATCAAGAAAACTATGCTAAAATTATAAAAAAAAAGGTTGAATCACCGTTGAAAACACAACAGTCAGAAACCAAAAAAGAATAAATAAAATATTTTTATAATCCTAGTTTAGAAACAAAAATATATAGTTTGATTAATGAGGTATGGAAAACCCATATCACTAATCAAAGAGCGAGCAAATTTTAAAAGATCTGTTTCTAAACTTTTTGAAACTTCAGTAGAAGAAACAACTAAAGAAAATAAGGCTGAAGAATTATTACTAAACACCATAATCTATAGAGATTGGGAAGAATTAGAAATAGAGTTTTTGAAAGATGAGGAGATAAACAATCTTCTTAAAACATGCCAATATTTTCTTGATAAAGGAACAACAAATCCTATTTTAATAAAATTATATAGATTATGTTTATATAATAAAGCTAGAATAATATTACCGAGAGAAATATTTTCAAAAATAGATAGAACAATTTGCAACCAGCAAGCTCTATTCAAAAATGTTTTTCTGAATATTTCCTACAAGCTTATGTCTTTACAAAATATTATTGGAGAAAAAATTTTAGTAATTAAATTTAAAGGGATCATGAACCATTTGATATAAAAAGTATTGAATGGGGTTTTATTAGAGAAATGAATGTTCAAAAATTTTCTTTTCATCATCTGAAACAATTTCCAGCCTTTATAAAATCTAAGTTATATACTTATATTCCTTAAGATGATCATTATTATTATTTTCATCTTAATATAAATAGTCTAATCGAGATAGCTAAAAGAGAAAAAAATCTATTAGCCATACCAAATTTAGACTTTTGTTAAGGTACTTGGAGGACCAGAACTTTGTGCAGTAAATGAAGATAAGAATAACTTACAGTCCTCTATTGAAAAGTGTTATAATAATATGATCTACTATCAGATCCAAGCAGGACTCGATCTAAAAGCAGAAGCAAGAAATATATTGAACGATAATACCAAACAATGTTATCGATGGCCAAAGAATATTTGTACATCAAAATTCTATGGGTAACACAACAAACATTGAAGCCATAAAGTCTTTACAAAAAATAGCTGACATGGAAATTGAAGACTACCCAAACAATATAATCGAAGGAATAAATTGCTCATGGGATAATTGGAACTCACCACCATTGTCACTGCAATCTTTACACTTGGACGAAATCAAGACTATGAATTTGGACAACATGCTAGAAGGATAAAAACTGTCAGAGCCTTAAAGAGAAGGAATACAATAATAAATAAAAGTACAAGACATGGAAGCCACCAGAAGGAGAAAAGTATAAGACGTGGAAGCCACCACAAGAAGACAAAAATAAAAGCACCAACACGTGGAAGACTACCAAGGCATACTTCAAAATAAATTGAAAGTAGCTTGGTAATGGAGTCTATAAAATGAGTGGCAAGGATATCACCTTTGGTATAACCTATATAATCACCTTTTCCACTACCACTCTTCTCTTTAGCTAGTTCTATTAGGTTTTTTTTGTAATCTTTCATTCTCTTTCTTTTTTATCACTACCCTTGTGTAAAATACTTGTGTAAAATCATTTTCGCATCACTCTTATCCCCCTGTAATTGGTATCAGTCCCCCTGGAGTTTTCGATCTTTGAAGTAATAATATACAAGTATTATTGTAAGTTCTATCTTTATCTTACACTATGTTCATTTCAATATTTTATCTTAAAACCCATATATATGTTATTTTTCTTTACTTTTGCCTTAGTTCGATGAAGTGACGTTTAGGCCTTGTTGTCATAAAGCTTGTGATTTTCACAGATAACGAAAGGTTTTAGGCACGGAAGATAAAATCATGGAAGAAACAAACTGTTTGTTTAAAGATAAAAATTGCAATCATACTATACATATAGACTCTAAGAACGAAAATAATTATTACTTATTTTAGTAAAGGTTTTATTAGTTTAATAGATACGACCTCTATATATTTTAATAAGATGTATAATAAAGTTAATAAAATAGAACAAAAAATTAGTGATATTGGAGAGGTAACTGAAATTGATCTAAATGGTGAATCTAAAAAATTATTATATGATATTAATAATAAATTAGATCAAGTTGTGATATCTTCTAAGCAAGAAGATGATATAGATTTAGGTCATTTATATTATGGAAATGGAAACACCATATTAGTATTATCAAATGAAGAAGAAACTTTATCTAAAAGTTCATCTAAAAAGGATGAACGTAAGGAAAAACAAAAGAGCTTTACACCTCAATAAAAATATGATTTTCAATCTTATAAAGAATTAATGGAACATTGGAAATTAAAAGTTTCCTCTACTAAGGATAAAAGTGAAAAAGTAAAATATTTAAAATTAATAGAAAACTTCATGAAGAACATAAAGAAATATTTGCTTTATTTAACTATCATTATATGTTAAATTATGATACTACAGACAATAGTACCAGTTCTTAGAATAATTCAGAAGATATAGAAGCTCTAAATGTTTCAAAAACAACTGAAACAGATACATCTGATGAAGAGAACTACTCTTAAACAGAAGAAAATATTAATAATCCAGATCCTATGAAAACAGATCAAACAGATCCAGATCCAAAAGGAAAAAGAAAATTATATCCTGATCCTTTTGAATACGATTATTTAAGGTCCTTTAATCGAGAAAATGATAGAGACCAAAATACTACTAGGTTAATAGGAGAGCAAGTAGAAAATATTTGCACTAATGAAGTCAAACTTGAACAAACAGGAGAAATTTCACAACAAGTTCCTTATAGTTTAGAAAATCTTAATAAAAGAAATGTTGCTCAAGGAGGAGTATATCTAGACTTAACTAATATTCATATATCAGACTATGAAAAAACCATAGATGATTGGGCACAATCTATGACAATTGTTGTAAACAACAATAATTGGTCAAAGGAAAGATTTTTAAATTATTTTGTTGGAACTTTTCAAGAGATGTTTTACAATTTCTTCGTAGATGGAAAGAATCAACAATAGGTATGGAGCAAAAAGGATGATTAATTAATCAAATTCAAACACCTAAAGATGTTTTAAAAGGACTAACATAAATTCTAGAAACAAAATTTTGTGGTTATACTGATAAGCAAGATCAAGACGGTCAACCTAGTTATATTTTATCAAAAACAAAATTATGCGATATAAGATATAAGATATTTAGGAGAATTTTCTAAAAAATTCTTTATGAATATAAAAAATTTAAAAATTTAAAAAAAATAGAATTTTGGAAAAAACCATTATTTCCATAAATTACCACCACCATGGGATGAGCTTTGTATAAATAAATAAGAATCTTATCTTGAAAAACATGGTAGATTATCTGATGTAGAAATTAGTGCAATAGATTCTATAGAAAATAGAATTAATTTTGCTAGAGAAAGAATAACTAGATATTGTCTACAGACTAAAGCCACTAAACATGTGAAAAATAAATTAATTGGTAGACATTGTACAAAAATTCTAGAAAATGAATGGGAATTTGAATGTAAACGGATACATTCAAATAGAAAAACTAAAAAGAAAAAGAAAAACTATAAATTAGTTAGATGGAGACTTTGGAAACAATATAGGTATCCAAAGAATAATAGGAGAAGAAAATTTATCAGAAGAAAAACTTCAAAAAATACCAAAAATAAAAAATTTGATTGTAAATGTTTTATCTATGATGAAGAAGGTCACGTAGCAACAAATTGTCCTATCAAAGGCAAAAATGCTAAAAATATGATAAAAACACTTGAAGAACAAGAGTTATAAATTTGTTCATAAGAGGAAATAAATCTTGATGAAATATTATACGAATTAATTTCAGAAACAAAATCTGATAGTGATGAAGATGAGTTCATTTTTATGTTAGGTAGTAATTCTAATAATCAATTAGAAGAAATGCCTAATAATGCACAAGAAGCAATAAAATTAGGTAGTATAAATGGAGAAGAAAAAGATCTCTCTGATGAAATGATAGAAAAAATAAATAAAAATAATATTTCTAAAGAAGAAATATACAAAATATCAAAATTTCAAATTTGGAGTCAATGTTACATTGAATACCGTAGCCAAAGACACAAAAGTAGGATTAACCGAAATCCCACTATTTACTAAAGAAAAAAATTAAAAGAATTAGGCATAAATATTCACAAGTTAGATATATTAATTTATGAGTAATTATGATAATCATAACAACTTTATTTAGGAAGGGTCGTGATGTACCAATATTAGTCATATTGTTAGATAAAAGATTTAAAAATCCCATAAAAACACTAATAGGCGGTATTCAATCTAATTTACACATGGGATTTATTGGATTTAAAGTTAAACCGAACTATTTTATTTCCATAACTAATACATTAATTGAATAATGTATATGTTTAAGAATTCAAACCAAGAATTCTGATATTAAAGATTTAGCAAAATATCTAGCAATCAGTTGGACTGCTATAAACGAATATACTAATACAACTGAGGTAGAAATAAAAGAGGTTAATAATAAAATTATTGAACTCTTTGAACCAAATAAATTTACTTCCGAAATTCGGCAAATTATTACACTTGAAAGATTTAATTTTCTTTTTTCTTTTGGATATGGATATAATTTTCTTTTTTCTTTTGGATCTGGATCTGTTTGATCTGTTTCCATATGACTGGATTATGAATATTTTCTTCTATTGAAGAGTTGTTCTCTTCATCAGATGTATATGTTTCAGTTGTTTCTGAAACATTTATAACTTCTATATCTTCTGAATTATTTATGTTCTTCATAAAGTTTTTCTATTAATTTTAAATATTCTACTTTTTCATTCAAGTGGAAAATTTTAATTTCCAATGTTCCATTAATTCTTTATAAGATTGAAAATCATATTTTGGTTGAGGTGTAAGCCTCTTTTGTTTTTTTCTTACGTTCATCCTTTTTAGATGAACCTTCAGATAAAATTTCTTCTTCATCTGATAATACTAATATGGTGTTTCCATTTCCATAATATAAATGACCTATATCTATATCATCTTCTTGTTTAGAAGATATCACAACTTGATCTAATTTATTATTAATATCAGATAATAATTTTTTAGATTCACCATTTAGATATATTTCAGTTACCTCTCCAAGATTACTAATTTTTTGTTCTATTTTATTAATTTTATTATACATCTTATTAAATTATATAGATGTCATATCTATTAAACTATTAAAACATTTACTAATTTAAGTAATATTATTTTCATTCTTAGAGTCTATATGCATAGTATGATTGTAATTTTTATCTTTAAACAAACAGTCTGTTTCTTCCATGATTTTATCTTCGGTACCTGAAACCTTTCGTAATCTACGAAAATCACAAGCTTTACAACAACAAAACCTAAACGTCACTTCACCGGACTGAGGCAAAAGTATAGCAGAATAACAAATATATAGGTTTTAAGATAAAATACTGAAATGAGCAGAGTACAAGATAAAGATAGAACTTACAATAATACTTGCATATTATTACTCCAATGATTGAAAACTACTGGGGGATTGTAGTTGCATTGTGTAAATAATCACTTGGAGTATACCGTCTTTCTATCACTTACATATATACAACAAACCAAACCCTAAATTAACAACTTATAATTGAACAACGAGATCTAATTCAATTTTGATCAAAACAAAATATGTTGGATAAAAATCGTTAATTGATTAACAGTCAACACATGTCGTTGATGTTCACGTCAGCAATTGAACACATAGGTTGGTCGTTAGTCAACTAATTATTTTCATACAGCAATGTCTATTTTGACCATAACTTAAAATATTGAAGGTTAAAATGCTCCAAAGAAAAATAATAGAAGACAAAATGATTTGTACGAATATTAAAACGGTAATTTTTTTATTATATTTTCTTAAAGTTTTCCTAACTACTTATGTCTTCTTATTCTATCATTTACAAATACAATTCTCACATTTAATTTTAAATTATATTGGTTATTATATATTTTTTCAAAATAATTTATAAATATAAAATCATACAGAAATTTTACAATAATAGTTTTTTTAATAAAACTACCCTTTTAATATTCGTATAAATCATTTTTTCTTCTATTATTTTTCTTTAGAGCATTTTAACCTTCAATATTTTAAGTTATGGTCAAAATAGACATTGTTGTATGAAAATAATTAATTGACTAACGACCAACATAGGTACGCAATAAAACATTGTATTTCAAAAAGTAAAAAAAATCCGATTATAAAAATATTGTATTTCAAAATAAAATTTCATTCAATAAATAAACTTAATTAATAAATACACAGGACTTAAAAACCAACCAACCAATACGCAAACTCAAATAACAAACTCTAAACGGACCAACAAGACTACAAGAGGTTAGTTATTGTTTGTTAAAAAATGATAAAATCTGTGTTTTGATTTTGGACAACCAAAACCTTACAATTTAATCTTGACTTTTCCAATATTAGGTTCATTGCTTTGTCCTAACGGTAGGTCATTATTAACTAAACCATTGGTTCAATAAATAAATATATTAAAGATAAATTTTCCATTTATTGAAATTTAAGGTAAATTACACATTTAGTTTCTTAACTATAATTGTTGTTCTGTTTTGACCATTCAATTATTTTTAAAAAAAATCATACATAATATTATATATTGATTTAGTTCTGGCCACTTATTAATTAAACAAATAATTGAATTATTGATGTGGCTTTTTTTATTTTTTTAATGATGAAATAACATGAGTTTATAGTGTGACACATCAGTATTATCGTTAATTTTTTTACGACAGATAACCGAAATGAAGCAAAAACTAAATAATATGTATGATTTAAAAAAATTAAGTAGCTAAAACAAAATAAAAATCATTTGACTTATTAAACGTTCAATTTATTCTAAAATTTACAGTGGACACTTAAATTACGTACATATGACGAGCTCGCTCTATCTTCCCTAACTAATATATATATATATATATATATATATATATATATAATATGTAGTATTTGATATATATTACGAATGTATATTTGAGGTATTATATGTTCTTAATTTAATGTACCATATATAAATTAATTAATAAATTATAAAAAAAATATTTTCTTTGGTAATATGAAAGGAAGATTTAAGTTTTTTAAAACAATTTGAAAGGAGAGAGAAAAATTTACTTCTTATAAGTATTCAACTCATAATTTATGAGAGATAGAGATATCAATAAAAAATTTAATTACATACTTTAGAGATTATTAAAAAAAATTAAACTTTAAATAAAAATATTAATATCATTTATCTTATAATTTTATAATTGACATATTAACGGATGTTTCATTGATCCATACAATATTAATCTATTTATTATTATCAAATTTCAACGCCTAGTTCTAATAAAAATATATTTAAAAAATTAATTTAAATTCCAATTTTCTAGAGGTTAAATTTCAAATTAAAATCTTCTTAATTTAAAAATTAAAAGGTTTAATACCAAAATAAGTGCTCAAACTATACCTAAATTCTCGAAGACGTGCCTAAACTATTTTTTGACCCATTTAGGTGCCTAATGTTACAAACGTTACCCATTTAGGTGTCCAGACCGTCAACGACGCTAATTTTCCCGGTAAGTGACACATGTCACAATCTAGTGCTTTTAAAAATTTTATTTAAATTTTAAAAAATTAAAATTATATATATTTTTAAAGAAAAAAATATAAACATTGTGAAATAACCCCAAAAACTTTGAAAACCTTCATTTCAATCCCTAAACCCAAGTCGATCATCGCTCTTTGCCATCGATAAAGCTCCACCTAATCTCATCTCCCCCCGACGACCAAAACCACCATGAAACTATGACCGATCGACAACCGATCAACGGTAAATCAACGACAACTACGATGGTGTATGACTAGGAGGATGGCAAAGACTACGTCAGCGAAGGTGGTCGTGACCGGAGAGGGGGCGACGAGGAGTTAAGGATATGATTGAAAATTTTATATATTTTGGGGCTTTTTTATAATTTAAGAGAAATTAAGTTTTTTTCTATAAATATATAATATTTTTTAAAAAATAAATTTTAAAATACTAGATTGTGACACGTGTTACTTAACAGGAGAAGTTAACATCGTTAACGGTCCGAACATACAAAGGGGTAACGTTAAACACTTGGATGAGTCAAAAAATAATTTAGTTAGAGAATTTAGGTATAGTTTGGTAACTTATTTTGATATTAAACCAAAGTAACACCTTAATTTCTTCATTCATACTTAACATCTTTCTTTTCACATACGTTTAATATTTTTTTTTGTCAAATTTTAATATCCTATAAAGAGTCAAAAAAAAAAGTTTCATTTCAATTCCGAAGAAGAACTAGAGAAACATACATTCAGTTCACATTTTTTTTGGCCTCTTTGTTTCCGATGTCTCATGTTTTCTGGATTCTAATTTTGACCCTTTCGATCTCGAAGGCGACGTCCTTGCAAGCGGGAACGCGGACGGTACTTCGAGTGATTGACGATAACAACGGAGGCGGCGGCGTTGATCCGAAGGTCTATGGCGTTGAATTGAACGCTACGAACTTCGATGGAGTTCTGAAGGACACTCCCGTCACGCACGCTATAGTCGAATTCTTCGCTCACTGGTTAGTAATCCTTTAATTTCCATCCATTCTTAGCTGCACAACTGTTTTTAAATCTAGAGCTTTAAGAACAACAAATATATTATCGGTTTTCATAGTTTTATGTGGTCAAAGTGTTGACTATGGAAGACAGCTGAGAAGAAAAACCGAACAGACCAATTTTGAACGGTAGCGTTTAGATCGACTTTCGTTCGGGTTTGGATAAAAAAACACAATTATTCAAACCAATTTTTTTTTATTAGGTAAAGCTTTTTTATATAATTTAAAAAGAAATTATAAATTAATTGAAAAATAACTTTATATATTTTTTTTCTTAAGAAAATGAAAAAGGGATGAACCAAGCTGATCCGAACCATTGGGATTTGGTTTGGTTGGTTCGGTCAAAAAGCTTCGCCATAACAATAATTTTTTCCCAGATTAAACGAACCAGACCATCGTCACAGTACTTCTAATTTAAGTTAATGAAAGAGTCTTCAAATGTAGAGAGAGATATCTTGAACCTTTATCAGTTACCTTGCATGTAATTGAATGCATTATTTTATATAACTGATGTAATTTAAGAATTAGAGGGATGAATTTGTAGGAAAGTTCACTGACCATAATTGGTTATTTTAATCTTTCAGTTTGCTTTTCATATAATTGAATGCATTAAAATTATAATATATAATTTACGGAATTTAAGAAATAGAGGTTTGACTTCATAGAAAACTGAATTTATTTTTTAGTTCAATGTCCAAAAATGGTTCTTTTTCTTTGTTCTATACAAATTTGCGTGATATTATAAAATTGAATGTGCCATTTCCCCTTCCTAAGTGTGAGGGTATTGTTGTGTTCATCCAAATAGGGAAAGAGTTGGCAAACCAACTAATGGTAACGTTTGTTTATATTTCACAGCCAGATTAACTAATCAACATATCCAGAATCCAGTTATGATCAATATAATTTGTTTCCTAGTAGCTGCTATGTTCGCTCTTTTTTTTAATGAAAATTGCACATTCATGTACATGAGTGCATTTTCTTGCATGCGTAGCTAGTAGTATAGTTGCATCCTTCACGCTAGTTGTTAAATGACAATCCTCTCTTCTGTGTGATTTTTACTTTTCAGGTGCCCTGCTTGCAGAAATTACAAGGTACATCATAGTCTATTTTTCACTCGGTGTTTTGTATAGATTCACGTTCTTATGATTTTTGCAGCCCCATTATGAAAAAGTTGCTAGGCTTTTCAATGGACCTGATGCGGTGCATCATGGTATCATATTGATGACTAGAGTCGATTGTGCATTAAAGGTATTCATTTTGTCTTTTGGATGCCTGCAAATTGCAGCCTCATGGAAATAGTACTTTAACAATCCATGTTCTCTCATAGCTCCTATTTTCCTCATTAGCATAATGCTGATATCTTAGATGCAGTTGAAAATGTTTTCTGGCATTCTGCCTTTCTCCAGTTTAGTGAAAAGTTAATATGAAAATTAAATAAAAGTAGCACTTTAACATCGTTCTGTTTTTTAGTTATTTTTGTGAGTTTTGAAGAGTTGGAATGTTACTATGAGCTGTGGCTGTTCTTTTTGTCCATGCAATTTGGTTTACTTGTCTAGCCTTGTTCTTTTAAGTTGACACTAAATAAAATATTCCATTCCTTTTTGAGGTTCATTCTTTCAGACTCTTGTTTATTGTTGTTGAACAACTGTCTTGTTAATTTAAGTTTGGGTCTTTGATTTCTCTGGCAGCACAGATAAATACTGATCTTTGTGATAAGTTTTCTGTTGGTCACTACCCTATGCTGTTTTGGGGTCCTCCTAAGAAGTTTTCCTCAGGCTGGAAACCCAATCAAGAAAAAAGTGAAATACGTGAAATTGATGATGGGCGAACAGCAGAACGCTTGCTTAATTGGATCAATAAGCAACTAGACAGGTATGTATGAGGTATCTACATTCACCACTTATTTAATGAACATCATTTTTATACTCTGAACTAATGATCTCTTGGAATTATTTAGTTGTAAACTAAATGCAATTATTAGGGCCTTACTATCTGTTATTCTGAGTGAGGTTTTTGTTTTTCTCAAAAAAACAAATGCTGACCTGAACTGTTACATTTGACAATTGCTCGATAATCTGTTTGTTAAAAGAGCGCTATTTACATAAAATTCCTAATTAATATTGGCAGTACACCGCATGCAGTAAGATATTTTAATAGCTGAAAGAATATAAGGTTAACTTTAAAATCATGATTTTGTGTGGGATGCATTCCTCAGATCCAGTTGAAGAATATAAGATTAATTCATTAAAATCATGGCTAATATTAATATGACATAACATATTGGAGAATGATGTATTCTTCAGATTCAGTTTAATTGTATGCTAATGTACATAGAACTTGCCACCATGTTGTCCTTGAGACAGAATGACAGACTATGATTGAATAGTTTCATGCGTTGCCAGATGTTTATTCCTCACCTAAGTGTGCATAAGTAGGAAAGACAAAGTGTTTAGTTTCTATAGTTTTTGGTTTTGTATTACATACCTTGACTCAAACCTCTAACTGAACTTTGAACAACTAAGACTCATAATTTATGGGGAAAAATGCAAAATGATTTTTGATTCTTTTGTTATCACACCTGATGCTATCAGTCTTTATGTTAGTCCTAGAAAATGGGTTGGGAGGGGATTGGAGCTTTGAACCTTCTTTTGATGGTAAGGCATGGAAAACGTTGACAGTGGGGAGGTTCTGGACTGTGAAGAAATATGTTTCTTTTCTGATAATGTACTTGTAAAACGAGATTGATATGAAACTGAAGTTAATGTCAAAGATTTACACTTATCTATGATACCTTTACTGTCAGCTTTAGTCATATGATTTATGCTGCTTGACTCCCTTTCAGTTCCTATGGCTTGGATGATGAAAATTTTGAAAACGAACTTCTTCCGTCTAATATATCAGACCCAGGACCGGTATTTTTGTGCATTTCTAATTTGCTTCTTGAACAATGTATGTTTTAGGTTTTCAATTTGGTTAGGATTTTAACTTCGTAATTTGGCTTGTGGAAGATTGCTCGAGCCATATATGATGTGGAGGAGGCAACCGCAACTGCCTTTGACATCATTTTGGAACATAAGGTGGGGATCTCTAGTGTAGATTTTCCCTCTATCTCATGTGTATATGTTCATGCGTATGAAGCTAGGAAAAAATCCCCGTCTTCTAAAGTTGCAACATATAATGTCCTGCAGATGATAAAATCAAAAACTCGAGCTTCACTTATAAAATTCCTTCAGCTTTTAGTAGCTCATCATCCTTCCAGGAGGTAAAGATCCTTATTTTCATTATGGCCTTGGCTTCATATGATGTTTCCTTAATTATGCTATTATTATATATTGCATCAGGTGTCGAAAGGGAAGTGCAGAAGTCCTCGTGAACTTTGATGAATTGTGCCCATTAGATATGTGGTCATCTGATAAAGTTGATGCTGTCGCCAATAACCTGAAAGAGGTGCTACATGATTTCCAGATTTGTGGAAAGGAAGTTCCTCGTGGATATTGGGTAGGTTCTAAAAGGAAAATTGAATTGCTTTTCTGTATTTCCTTCCCTCGCATATATTTGAAAATGTTAACATCAATAGCCAAGATAAATAACTGCATTGCTTGCTGTCATGATTCCCTAAATTACACTTGATGATTCTTAGTTACCAATTAGTTAATGCTACACCCTATGTTACTCGGACTCAGGTTTGAGTGTAATATTCGAGTTTGTTCAAATTTTTCTTAGTTTTTCTGTGTATTTAGAGGATCTTTAGAGTGTCATGTCCCTATACTCGTGTCCAACTATGTCTCAGACAGTGTCAGACATGGATACTTCGAGAAAAATGAAAAGTTGGAGCATCGTAAGCTATTTCATGTAATTCATTACCTCTCCATATAGCCGCTAAAAAGGATCAAAATGTGACTCAGAATTTTCTGCTGTGAGATTGTCAATCAATTGCTTCCTTCTAAGTTTAAGCTCTATAAAATATGTATACCCTTTGTTTTAGTCCAAGATCAAATATATCCTTTTGATAATATCATTTGGATGTTCATTTTCGCAGATGTTTTGTCGTGGCAGCAAGAACGAGACCAGGGGCTTTAGGTAATGATTTAAAATTCTTAGTTTTTAGCTCGTACATTTTTTTAAGAAAAAAATTATACCTGTCAAACTATCCGTCTCTGATAGTTATTTGTTCCAATAATTTGGTAACTAAGAATATTCCTTTTTCGACAATTATGACCCTCGTATATAAAACCGAGATAAAATAAACCCACTTCTGTTCATTTGGGGGCAACTCGGGCATATCATTATAGCAAGGACCTCTCCACTTATATCCAATTAATTTTATGAATGTTTATTCTAAAATTTAACATGGTGTTGGAGCAAGTGTTGTCTCCTTTTTTAAATCCACTCTTATTCCCTATGTTAACAAAGTGATAGCTTAGTCTTTCCTTTGATGAAAGCACGAACGGTAGGGCTACTATGCCTATGATTTAGGATAGGTCCTTCATGATACATGTCTCATGACGGGTAGGATTGAAGTGGAGATAAATTAAATTTCATATTTGTTAAATTAGGACAACCTAGATACGTAAATGTAATAACACCTCCACGGCCTATTGTCACTTAGTTTCAGGTTGGATATCCATTCTAAAGTTTAACGCACGAATTCAATTACAGGGGAGATTCTTTCACTTCACCTCTAATTGATCTTCTAAGATGTCAATAATTACTCATATTTGTTTGCAGTTGTGGATTGTGGGTTTTGATGCATTCACTTTCAGTGAGGATTGGGGATGAAGAAAGCCGGTTTGCATTTATATCTATATGTGATTTTGTTCACAACTTCTTTATTTGCGAGGATTGTCGTCAACATTTTTACGAAATGTGTTCGAGGTAAATTCAACTTCAAAGCAGTTTATTTTCTTAAATATTCCAAGTTTGTTTCATCTAATTTGCAAATATGCTATTTGCAGAGTTACTAGTCCTTTCAAGAAAGCGCGTGATTTTGCCCTTTGGTTGTGGAGTGCACATAATGAGGTTAATGAGAGATTAATTAAGGAAGAAGCATCTCTAAAAACCGGAGATCCCAAGTTCCCGAAGATTATTTGGCCTCCGAAGCAACTTTGTCCTTCATGTTATCTCTCACAAAGTCCCAGAGATAAAGGAAACAATCAGATCGATTGGGATAAGGATGAAGTGTTCAAATTCTTAGTTGGTTATTACAGAAATACGCTTATATCTTTGTACAACGAAACAAGTCTTCTTGCCAATGTTACTCTGGATGATCTGGTGACCTCAACAAATGTGGTTGTGGTGCCTATAGGGGCTGCATTGGCTATTGCTATTACTAGCTGTGTGTTCGGCGCTGTTGCTTGCTACTGGCGATCTCGGCAGAAGAATAGGAAGTATTACCATAAACTATACTATTTAAAGAACATATGATTATTATGAAGACTCACGTACTTTCAAATCGGATCATAAGAAATACAATGAAATCAGAAATGGTGGCTAAAACGGATGAAAATTGTTCAAGGAAAATTATAGAGGGGCTTAGATGCTTTGATTTGTAAATTTCTCATTTCATTTCCTTGCACCACTTTTCAGGAAAAGGAGAAGCTGGAACTAGGATTACTTAGACAACAGAAATACACAACCCTTTAAGATGTCCGGTCCAATGAGCTCGAACTTGAAGTAGAAATCCAGGTTTCAGTTCTGTATCAACTGTCCCTCATGAGGTCCTATTCTTTACCGGTTCTTTTTCTTTTATGAAGCTCATCACGAAATATAGTTTTGAGTAGTATAGATTAACATATATATATTATTTTGGGAAAGAAATGTCCAATATCTGTGTTCTTAACATCGTTACGGGATCACATTTGACATGCTGCATTGAGTTTTTGTGAATTATCCGATTCATGCCTGTTGATCGCTTCCTTGCCTCTACATGATTTTGTTCTTCAGAGCTAGTTTCTTTTGTTGTTTGATGCTACACAGGAAAGAACTATAGTATAAGTTGAATGTGGGGATTTTGTATAAACCTCTTACAAAAGTTTTATCATGTGGAACTATGTTATAGTCGGCCTCTTTGCATTGAGGTGCCCGAGAGGCCATAGAGGAAGGTCGATCTGCCCATACATCGGCATCCGGGCATAACTATTTGTATCATATTAGGATGCTTGACACAGTTAATGTCACAAGTTAACAAGTATAGACTCGATCTAACAAATTACTTTAAAAGTTTTTAGTTAACCGGATATTGGTTTGGTTAATAAAATTAGGCGTAATATTAAAAAATGCTCTTAACATTTGATTAAATATACATTTTAGTATTTATTTTTTGAAATATATTATCTTAACGTTTCATTTTAAGACAAAAAGTCGTTTATGTTTTGATTGAATGGTTACATAGACTTGTTTTCTTTTTGAGTATTTTAGCCCCCAACAATTTATTTTAGATTATTGACCAATTATTTATATCTACATAGAGGGTTATTTGTCTCAAAATAAAATGTTGGAGTTAAAATATTCTAAAAAAGAGTACAAGTCAATGTGATTATTTAATTGAATGGTACTAAAAAATTTATCATTAAGTTATACAATTATTTAAAAGTTTGGGACTGAAGGCGAATATTTAGAAAAAGAGACTGTTACGAGTGTGTAGTGTGTGTATTAAGGTGTCTGGATAACCCCCGGTCCATTGTAGTGGGTCTCACGTGGGACCATTATAATGGCGTTATAATGGTCGATGTGACGAGTCTATTAAAAAATATTTTTTTAAAAAGTTAAAAAATAAAATTTATAAAAGAAAAAAATTAGATGGAACTCGACACTTTGACGTAACGAGTTCTTTCGAATTAAAAAAAATAATTGGTGGCTAGCCGTTGTTTAATGGAAAAAATGGCAGTAATAGTCACTTGGAACTCGTCACCTCGAGGTGATGAGTTCGGTTGGGGATAATTTAAAAAAAATTAAAATTAGAAGAAAAATTAATTTATTTAAATTTTACGAAATACAAAGTAAATTAATTGTAAAAAAATAAAATTTTACATGAAAATTACAAAGAAAATTTATCTCTGTCTTCTAAGTTCTTGACGATGTCACGGAGTGGTCGAATGATAATGTTGCGGGGGTCGTCGAGTACGCCGGGGTCGTAGGCCTTGATTGTTGTCGTCGTCGTCTTGCCGAGGAGGTGTACCCAACATTCTGCGATCCACATTCGAAATATGTGATGGATTTATGACATTTGACACCATCATTGTCGTAACTGCTTTGACTTGGCTGCTACTTTGTTGATCATATAGGATATTATCCCAGTCACCTGTAACTGAATTTTTTGTCGAAGATGCTTGAGTGTACTGCGACGCATCCCATTAACCTCCAACCCAATTCAATTTGAGTCTCGGCTAAAATATGAAATGGAGAAAAGAAACTAAAACTAGCCTGAGATGCATAATAGTACTCTTCAGCTGCAGATGCTGAAGCCGAAGACAACGACAACGATGCTTTTTTCTTGGACTCGGACTTAGCTCTTATGGCATGATGATGTTGCCATTCTCGCCTCTTTTCTGGTGTCGTTAGATATGGTTTCCCATTTGCTTCGTAAGTTCGGAGATAGGGAGAATAGTCGAATTCTAGGTCCAGCGGTGTAATATCGTGACGTAGGGGAGCAATAGTTCGCGTTGATTCCATAGGTTGATGTAGTAAGCGTGTTGCCCATGCCAATTTTCATTATGTTTCCCACGCGTATTGATTGTATGGAGCGTGTCTGTATCAACCTCTATTTGTGTAGGAATCGGTTGGTGCATCGCAAACTGGCGTATTACTCCATCAGCCACGTGCCACTCAATAATTGCTTGGTGCAATAACAGTGTCATGGCACACCATAAGTAGGACCCCTCGAAAATCGCCCCTGCAATACCTGGTTGATCTCCTCTTCAACATACGGAAGCCAAGAGAACTGTAAATATTAAATATCAAAGTTAGTATATATAAAGTTAAAAATATAAAAAATATATATAATAATTTCATATGTCATACCGCGAATCGACTGACAATGTCGATCCTCATCTGTATGTCTCGTGCAGTGGCACCCACCAACTTTGTCTCCAATATTTTATGATACCATCTAAAATATTTAAAAATAAAAAAATATTATAAACAAATAAAAATAAATAAATTTATGAAATTCAAAAAAGGTTAATTAAATTAAGTTAAACAATTACCTTCCAGCTAGCAGAAACTCGACCGAGGCTTCTGTAATTGGCGTAAAAAACGGGAAGTGATACCAAGCTCAGGACTATAACAGTATCAGAAGCCTACTACATCAGCTTTTTAACCCAGCGTTACAATTGCAGCCTTACAAAGCTCTCGGTACAAAAAGGCTAGAATTATCGAGCCCCAACTGGTATTACGACACACAACGAAGTCTTCCAAAATTTGTAGATACTGAGTGTGCACCAGATTACCGGATTTATCCGGTAATAATATCCCTCTGGTAATTTGGAGAAGAAATGCTCAAGACACAAAAACAACCTCCGCCTCGGTAGACTCGACAGTCACTTCGAATTGAACCTCCAACCACGTTATCATTACCCGATAGCCCCTCATGACTTCACATGGTGGCCATTTTCGTAGATCTTGGTAGACCAACGTCGAGGAGTCGTACATGTTTTGCCTCTCCGCGGGGGCTCCATTCACAGGAACACCGAGTTGGTAAGCGACTTCTTCCAAAGTAATCGTCGCTTTACCACTCGGAAAATGGAACGTGTGCGTCTTGGGGCGCCAACGTTCGATCAGCGCCTCGATCAATGTCAGGTACACCTTGAAGCCATGTAAAATATAGCCGAAAATAGACCAGATTGATGCAAATATGTCATCATCTGCTAATGCGCTCTCTGGTTGTCATCCCCCGACTACGAATATTCCATTCGTTGTTTTGGCCCGTGATGGATCAATGAAACATGAACGTTATCCAGACGCAACATATATTATCGGGTTGCCATTTTTTGAGATTTTCGCACAACATATTTTTTTTCTATTTTTAGGATTCAGTGGCCAAAACCCTGAACCCCTATTTATAGACTTACCTCCAATGGCTATAAACGGCTAGTGTTTTGAAATCCTCAGTAACTCGTCACCTCGAGGTAACTCGTCACCTCGAGGTGGCTAGTTTTTTTTTATTTCAAAGGAACTCGTCATCTCGACGTGATAAGTTCTATAAAATATTTTTAATTTTTGTAATTTTTTTAAAAAATATTTTAGGTGACGAGTCATATAACTTCATTCTAATAATGGCCCACATGGGGCCCATTACGTGTGGACCATTAAAAAATAATATCCCATGGAACTCGTCACCTCGAGGTGTTGTGGACTGTAGCATTTGTCGTATTTTGCTAAAAAAAGTTTGGGTAGGCCTAATACCCTAAATATTTTGCCCACCTGGGGTATTTGGCCAAATAAAACTGTTTTCACCTGCCTAATATTGGATCTGGACCAGTTTTTGGGTTCTATTGGCTAGGGGCTGTAAACGAGCCGAGTTAAGTTCTACAGTGTTGAGTTCAACTCAACTAGAAAAGTATAAAATTGAATTCAATACGATCCAAAAACTCATTAGCATATAATTATCAAGTTCAACTCAAATTTGAAATAAAAAATCGAAGTTCAACTCCAAAGCTTGCGAGTTTAAATTTTTTAAGTTCGATTCAAAATTAAAAATAGAAGCTAGACTTGAATTTAGAAAAATTTTGAACTCGAAATATTCTTAAACTTAGATCGATTGAAGCTCAAACCCTAACTTAAACCTTAAGTATATGAAAGTCATATATTGTATTTTTAAAAAGAATAACAATATATAAATATTAATATTAATAATAATTTAATTTAATTCAAAAAGTCTAAAATTTAATATATTATTTTTTTTGAGTTGCTTGCAAGCTTTTTATAGTAAGGTATCAAGTAGTTCATTTCATGTTAAGCATTCGAATCGAGTTAAAGCTCAAGTTGATTATATTCAATTTGAGAGTTGATTAAATTTTGATCGAGTCAATCTCAAATAATTCGTGGTCACTCTTATCTCATTTACTATCCTATTATTGACTGTACATTTTTGGTGTCGAGATCGAACATCATTAGTTGTAAACTTGAGTTTGGATGCTCTGTAATGCCTGATCCAACATCAGCTATTTTCGATACTAATTAAATATAAATAAAGAGATATGAATATACTAATATATATGAGTGTTCAATAATACATGAAAACTTGAAAAATGTAAACAACCCCATTCCACCATTCTATCCAATTTCAATTTGGTACGTTGAAACTGTAGAAAGTTTTGGGGAAACCCCCATATGTTTTTTGAACATATCCAACATGTTTTCAAAGAGACAGAATTAGACCACAAATAATTTTCTAAACAAATATTTAAGTTATATTTTTTATTTAACTAAAATATTTTTATCAAAATAAATATTAAAAATATTCACTTTTTTCATCTAGATATCGATTTTTTTTGTCAAAGTATCTAAAATATATTATATTTCAAATATATACTTTAAGGGGGAAAATTAAGAATTTAGATGATAGATAAATACACCGAGTATTTATTTTAAATAAAATTTATTTTAATTATTTAAAAATATATATTTTAAGTACCTTCCTTTTAAATAGGATTTTTTAAACGAAAACAAGTTCTTTCACTTCCCCCCAACTTTCTGTGTTGAAGGTCCAGTCCATATATTTTTTAAACTAATGGGAGAAGCGGTGAACTAGTGATTTTGATTAGTGGAAAGTGCAAATATAATGTGCTAAAAAAGAGTTGAAAGTACAAAATTGCTCTTGAAAATTGAATTGTTTTTGAAAGCTAAAGGATAAAAAAATAAAATAAAAATGTTAATATTCGTTTAAAATATTAAAATGAAATTTTAAACGAGATAATTTAAATGAAAAAAGGATACAAAATCAAGTAAATAAGAGGAAGTAGTATCTATCCTAGCTAACCCTTACACTGTGTAAACTAATATGGACATTCTCAAATGATTTTCTTTTAAAACCCTCTTATCTTATGTTTAAGACCAAATCGTCTACTTATCAATCCGTCATTGGAGGGCTGGTAATGAGCCAACTTTAGCTGCAATGGTGACGGAGCTGGTGGCGGATGCTGTCACTTTAACGTGGTCGCCGCCATGCGCCATGGTGGTGACACGCTCGCACCGTGGGCATGTCGTAAGGGCAAATGCAGGGAGCGGTTCCAAGCTGTGAGGCGAAATCACCGTCGGCGGCCCTACTTTCATGGCCATAAGCTCCTCCACTTCGTTTTGAAGCCGTTGGTTTTGTTCGGTCAATGACCCGAACCATCTCCTTAGGTACTCGCATTCCATCTCCGTCTGCTTCAGCTTGCTCCTATATTTGGTTGATTTGTCATTAACATATATATATATATACACACGAGGAAAAATTCAATTACACGACATAAAACTAAAAAAATTACACTAATTTAATAGTGTTAGATATGTAAAAATAAAAAATTGATATCAACACTAATAAATGATAAGATATTAGTTCAAAATTATATATTTAAAATTTAATTCTTATTATTTATTTAAAGATATATTTTCATAATTATGGGATGTAGATTTTTAAAAAATAACAATAATAATAAAGGAGTGGGGAATATAAATCTCTTAAATAAGTAAAAGCTTTTGGTAGTTATCTTTTTCATTAATTTAAACTTTTTTTAAAAAGAAATAAATTCAAAGTTGGATTTTATTCATATTAAATAAATAAAGAGCATTTATTGTGTTATTAAATGCTAAACTGTTACAGTAAATACAACCAAATGATCTATCAATGACTCAGAAAGCAGCAATTTCTATTTCAGTAATAATTCTGCAATCTGCTCTCAGTTCTATACACGTTTATTAAAGGCATGTCCAAAAAATGGTGGGTCAATGTACCACTTTATTCATTATTATCATTTGTTTTAGTTTTTTTTATATTTTTATAATCATCTATATATAATTTATTAAATAATTTATTCAGACTATATATTAAAGAAATTATTATAAGATACAAAATGTTAAGATCTAAATTTTTATACTTAAGAGATCTAACATTATATTTAAAAAAAGAACTTAATAAAATTTAATATTTAATATAAAAATTTGAATACGAAGATAAGAATAATATAAGATGATTATTTACATTTTTGGTGTAATATTATAAGTTGACTTTTAAAGAGACATGCAATATTGTCAATTGGAGCATTGATTATTATATATTTCGACGTTTTAGATTTTTAAGACAAACCATCATTGTTTTGATTATCAAGCTCTCCCATCTAATGAAGTCAAACCAAGTCATTTATTTTTCATAAGCTTGTTCATAGTTCTTTTAACCGACACATATTTACATGCATGATGTTAAAAAATAATTACTCTTTAAGGCCTTTTTTCTGCATTTAATACATGTATTGAATTTTAAAATACATATAACAAGAAAAATAACCCAAAATTAGCTAATTTCATTCCAAGTTTTATGATGTTAAAATTATTTTAGGCAAAAATAGTGAACTTTTCACTCCCTACATTAACGCTTATACTATGATACTAAATAGGTACGTATGTATAAACTGCAAAGAATTCCTTAATTTTATGTAAGAATATATGTAAAAACATCATCATGACAAAAAATATTCAATAATAATTAAAATGTGACGTTATAAACTCAAATTAAACTCATTGCAAAGATCATATATTATAAGAATGATAGCGATATATCAACTTCCCCGGACATAGAATATGTGTAGATCTGATTCAGATTCTATATACTTTCTGATATTCTGTCAATATTTTTATGATATTTACCCTAATCTACTTTATATAATAAAATCCCAGATTTGTTATTAAAAAAAAGTGAAATAATTCAATGAATAAATGTATACTGTGTATTATTGTACCTGGCTCGACGATTCTGGAACCAAACCTCAACCTGTCTGGGCCGAAGCTTCAGTTCCAAAGCCAATGCTTCTTTCTGTTTCTGGGGAAGAAAAAGGTCAAAAACAAGTGATGATGATCTGATCAAATCATTGGAGATTTTGAGAACAAAAAGGCTGGGTTTTTGGCGTGCTTGACTTATTACGTACAGGGTTTAGGGTGTGGTTTTGTCTGAAACTTTCTTCGAGCAAACGAGACTGTTCTTTTGAGAGACGAAGCTTTTTGCGAGGAACGAGGTCACTGATGGTCCCTTCATTGATGGTTGATGGTGTCATCCATTCGTCTTCGGATCCTGCTGGTGGAGGCACTTGGTTTATATCCAAGTCTCGCACTGTATAAAAAAAAATCAATCCATGTTATTGAAGATCGTCGTATCAAAAAGGAAAAACAAAACAAAGGGGGAAAACATGGGAATTTCGAGGGAATTGAGGTTGTCTTCTTGCTTACCGGAAGAAGGGACAGATATTGTTAATTCCAAGTTAGAAGAGGTCCGTGAGAGGGCCATGAAAGTTGCAGAGAAAGAAAGGAAGGGATTAAGGGGTTAATTTAAAGACTGAAAAAATGGTAAAGTTTCTTTTTAATAAATAAAAAAGGAGATAAATAAGGGATATGGAGATGTTAGAGAATTTAATAGGAAAGGAAACGATGGGAAAGAAATATGGGATAAAGGTCAAAGTAATTAATATATATAATAAATTAAATTAAATCATATATTTCTTTTTATAGTCCAGCCGATTATAAAATAATATTGTTTAAAATCAATTAAATTATTTAAATTCATATTAGATAAACATGTCAACTTAGACAACTATTTGATTTTAATTTTTTTAATAGTCTAAGGTGATTATAATATAGTATTCACTGACGGAACCGGTACTTATTGAAGGGTGCATGTCAATTAACACTCCAAAATTTTTAAAATTATTTTTTCATATAAATTATATATATATAATATAAAAAAAGAAAAATGACACCCTTTTAATAAGATTTTTACACCCTTTGAAAAATAAAATGATCCCATCTTTTTAAAAAATATTTAATAAAAAATTAAACTTAATTTTCCCGCTTAAAATAAATTTTTACATAATTTTTAAATTTGATTCCTCAAAATAAATTTTCTAACTCCGTCCTCATTGTATTTGTTCAATATTTCTTAATTATTGATGTTACTCACACTTTAATAATACAAACGCTCTAATTTACATCTTCTAGAATATAATTTGTTTTATTAGATTAAAATCTTATTAAAAAAATTGATATTTTTTAATTATATATTTTTTAATTATATTTAATTTTAAATCTAAATAAACTTATTAAATTATTTGAATTTACATATAAACTTGTCAAGGTGGACAACTGTGGGTATAGATTTTCCTTAATATCTTAATATTAATAAATGGGAGTTGTGATATTTGACTGTGGTCGTTAAGTCAACAGGTTTGACCCGTCTGATACGAGACACGTGTATATGTATAAAATCTATGCTGAAAGATTTATCGATCAAAACTAGGTGTACGATAAGGGTCAGTCTAGATTAATCAAAATAAAATATTGAAATCAAAAGTAGAAATTACAGTTATTGAAAAGGATATTGAAGAATTGAATGCTACTTTACTTGTTTGACAGGTTCAGAGCAAACTGTAACGTCCAAATTTACACAAAGTGCATACATACGTAAATAAAATATAAAGCATAACGGTTAAATTATTAAAAATAAATGTAATAATTAAATTATCCTTAGTTAATGTCGTCTGTACTTCACACCTCAATTTTGCAAAAATAATTCATTGATTATGTTTTTTTGGTGGAATTGAGAATTCCAAGTGTGTTGGTGTGAACCCTAAAGAAGGGTGATTTGTTACCATTTCAATTAAGACAATTAAATAAGGAATTAATGGCGATCAATTAAAATTAAGATTAAGCTTTGACCTACTAATTATATTAATTAATGAAAGCAAATGTGGGTTGTAAGGAAATTTGTTACCCAACTTTGGTATGGCCAAATTTGACATGATCATCCCCACCCACCCCCATTCACTTGTGTCAAGATTAAATTAAACATATTGCAAATTAATCAAATATAATACTTTTTGGAAATTTATTTATTAATTACGTTTTCTTTAAATTTAATTTTATTTGAAGGAAAAAGCAGTGAACCACCTTATTTTTGACCCATTGTAAAATTGGCAACTTTTAATTAATTAATTAATTATCTCTTAAGAAATATCTTATTTAATCCAATTTTTCAATATTTGAATTATATTTTTTAATAGTCAAAAGTGATTATAAGATACTATTTGTTTAGAATTTTTTTAATCTATTGACAGTACACATACATTCTATAGACATAGCTACTCGAATTCAATATATGTAAAGAGAATAACATTCATTTTTATCACTAAAGTCACTTGATGAATTGAAGTTGAATTATACTTTTAGGGTCTGTTTGTTTTACGTAAAACATTTTCCGGAAAATATTTTTCTCATTTTTCAGTGTTTGGTTGGAGGAAAAATGATTGGTCAACGTAAAACATTTTCCTGACCAACAAAATTTCCTTTGCATTTTCTGGAAAATGACTTATGATCTGATTTTTCGTAAGTCATTTTCCAAGCTTTTCATTTCAAATAATAAATACTTAAAATAATTTTATTTTATAATTTGATATTAATATAATATTTTAATATCATTTTAATCAAAAAATTAATTATTAAAATATTTTAAAAAATATTTATTAATATTTCTAATAATTTAATATTATATTTTTAATATTATAATAATATACTCAATTATATAATAATAATATATTATTTTATATTTTTATTTTAATATTATATAATGAATTATTAATACAATTTATATTGTTTATTAATTTCATAGAAATAATATTATTAAATTATTAATAATGAATAATATTATTTATATATTTAATATTAATATAATAATATTTTAATAAAGATATTTAAAATAAATTAATTAGTTTTTAAAAAATATAATATAATATAATACTATTACTTTAATAAATAATTAATATAATTTATAATATTTTTATTTCAATAGAATGCATTAATCTTAATATTTGTATTAAAAAAATTATAGAACTAATAATTTAATAATAAATAAATAAATAAACTATTCTAATATTTTAGAAACAATAATATTAAATTTTTATGATAAATAATATTATTTACTGTATTTAATATTTATAATAAATAATTTCTAAAAAAATCATCAATAAGTAGAAAATGATTTACACAACCTCTTCCAAACACTGTAAAACATTTTTCATAAAATGTTTTTCAAAAGATGTAATTTATTTTATGAAAAATATTTTCTGAAAAATATTTTCAGTGAAAGAAACGAATAATAATAAATAATTGTAACTATTTGACTAGTTACCATTGATAGTCTACTTTTGAAAAAGATATTGTGTGGATTCTTTAGAATTAGAATATTAATAGGATAGTATTCTATTAGTTAAGAATTTATATTTAATTAAAATGTGAATATATTATTATGAATTTATATTAGATTGAAATAGGAATATATTAATTATAAATTTATATATGATTAAATATAAATATATTAAAATACGAATTTTTATTCAATTATAATACATTATTGTAGTTCTGGAATGATTTTTTTTTTCTTTGAGAACTTCCTATAAATATTGTGTTAACCTGCTAGGCTAAACACAAGTTTACATCTTACAAGTTCAAAAGTAAAAAAGGTTTCCTCTATTAGTTTTCCGATGATTATGGGTGTTAAAAAACATAACTATTAACCGATATAACTGTTATATTTATCATGTTAATTAACCGGATTGTTAATACTAAACGATTTCAGTTAATCGACCCGCTAAAAATAATGGTTAACAGTTAAGATTACAGTTATAAATTTCGATAAACGGTTAACCGTTAATAAATTAAATTTATAATTATATTTCTAACTTATAATATTTTTACACATTTAATTTAATATAATTTAATATTATTTCTAATATATATTAATAAAATTTATACACAACTAATTTAATATATATTATTTATTATTTATTATTTCTTTGAAAATATAAAAACATACTTACCCTAATATAATTATATATTTAATGTTAGGTACCAAGATATTGGGAGATGTACATACTTACATCGGTATATGTATGTGTTAAGTGTTACACTTTTTTATTTCATTCACTTACACCAGTATAAATATGTGTTAAGTGCTACATTTTTTTGTAGTACGAATTATAAATTTTTTTAACAAATAATTATAATAGGTTGACCATGGGTTAACTTATAACCGAACTGTTAATAATGGTTAAATGGTTAGGTTAAAGTTAGAAAAATCTCGTAACCGTATAACTATTAATCGACCGTTTAAGCTAAACGACACGGTTAACCGTCCATGAACAACCCTACCGGTGATAGCGAAGGCAAGTATATAGTTCATGATCTCTGCAGTTGTGTTACTGTAGTCATCTAGTTATTGTATCTTGGGAGATAGAAGACCAAAGATCTCGAGCACCAAGGACTTGCCAAAGATCTATCTTAAGGAAACTGTGTATCAATGGACCTCGGGTATTTTCGATCAATGGATCAATAAAAAAATATTTTATTTCTATAAATTTTATTTATTATTTAAACATTTTGATTTCGTTTATTTTATCTTCTCAGATGTGATTATGGTCTCATATTATTATACTCAACAATTCTAAGACAAAATAAACTCATTCTTCTCAAATGTGATTATGGTCTCAGATTGTTATACTTCTAACAATCTTAAGACATAGTAAAATCATTCTTCTCATATGTGATTATGATCTCATGTTATTATACTTCTAACGATGCAAATGAGTATTATTATTATTGATAAATAGAATATGGGTGGTTTGATTAATAAGGCTATACCGATTAATCAATTTTTGTATTATTAAGCGCAAAGATATTATTAAAATGAGAAAAGGTCTGTCCTTGCTTCCTCCTATCAATCATGGTACATGGTTGGTTTAATTTCAGCCTTCACTGCCTTATATTTTATTTTTTTAAATTACTTACAGCATCATATCTATCAATTGATTAATGCAGATCATATATTAAATTGATCTACATAAGAGGGATTTTATCAACTCAATTTACTCTATTCATAATAACATGATTCAAATATTAAACTTATTTAAAAATTTATGTTTCATCCCATTATACTAACTAATTATTTGTATAGTTTGCCCTATTTTTTATGAGATAATAAGAAAATAATTGAAAATTTTAATATAATTTATACGTACAATTTAACTTTTAATTCAGTTATATATATATATATATATATTAGGTCGATGTTACATAACTACTCGTAGAAGTTTATAAAATTGAGAAGAAAATATTTTGATCTTCTAAATAAAATTACTAATATAGCATTATAAACATATCATCGTAATTTTACTAATAAACACAATCAACGTTCTATAATAGTAAAATATATTTTTGATAAATGTAAATATTATGATTTTTAAAAATATATCTATTATATTTTTATTGATTATGAACTCAATCTAACATCTATAATAATAGATTTTTATAAGTAAATATATTTTATAAAAGGATTAAATAATATTGACTTTTGAAGTTGTATTTCATTATCATATTAGTGTTTAAAGAAATTTTTAACTCATTTTACTCGTAAAATTTTCCTCTATAAAACACATTATTTCACAATATTTTTTGTTAGAAAATTCCCTGATACATTATAGGAACATGTCCTATAATACATATTATGTATTAAATTTGAAACGCTTCACAGAAAAACTTTAAAAGTTCTTAATTAAAAATTTTGAATGATCAAAATTAGAAGGAATTAAACGAAAGTGACCTTCCTTGTAGTTTATCCTAGAATTCACTGTATAAATTCTCCGTGGGAAAAGGAGCACGGGACAGCAATGATGGGTTAGGAGTAGGGGAAGACAAAAGTCACAAAACATAAGAACAAGGAACCAAGTGGGGCCCACGGTTGATGATTAGGATTAGGACAAATGTGGGCCCCACTTGTCTTTTTGTCCTGTCCTCCACCGCCACGGCGGATCCCTCTTTCTCCCTTTGTCCACCATTTCCATGTGGGCCACATGTGGGAGCCCCTCGTATCCAGTTGCAAATACTATATATATATATAAAGAATTTCAGTCTTACGTATGAACATGATTTTATTTATTTATTTATTTTATTAAGTTTTCTTATGTTTTTAAGAGTAAAATTTTGTTATATCTATAATGTTAGTCATGATTTTATGTTAGAGATAAATTTCAATTTAAAGGAAATGAATTTGATTTATAAAATTATAGGAGGTGAAAATAAATTTTTAATAAAAATATATAAAATTTTTAAAATATATGATAATTTTAAATATTGAGAGTGATATTAGTGATATAATCGAGTTGGATAAATTGTCTTGTTTGGTTATATAAATAATAATGTAACAAAAAAACTTAATTATTATATAGATAGTATATGAATTTTGACTTAGTTTATTAGTATAATATAAATTTAAATTTGAAATTAAAATAAAAAAGATACATAAAATTTTAAAAATAATATATATTTAAAATAAATAATATTTATTATTTTCCGCATGAGTGTTTAAAAATTATCAAGTGATATAAATTTATTATTCATGTACTAAAACAAGAAGAATAAATAAAATTTCAATCAAACATTGTTATTTTTTATTTATTTTAAAATGCAAAAGTTTATAGTTAAGTTTGAATTAAATACTTATAAATACATATATAAATTAATCTTGATCTAAAATAGAATTGATTGTAACTATTTTGTTAGATTTCTCTTGTAGAAGATAGTTTGGTTTCTGTTTTTTCCTTATTGTTTTAAATCTGGTTATTTATTTTTAGAATCGAGTTTAATTTATTTTTGTCAAAACCGTTTTTCGCATGGGCGGGGTGAGACCAATACCGACTTGGGGTTTTTCCTTTGAAAAGAATTTTGAAATGTGAAGAGTCGCCACCAATCATTTAAAGTGTGATATGGACACTGTAAAAACCGGACGATTTTAATAAAATATTTTATTTTTATCAAAATACCAAGTATTAAGGTCTGCGACAATCCAAAAATCAGGTTCAGGAGTCGGTTATGCGTTGGGAATGATTAACACCTCCACAAGCGCCCAAAAATTGATACCTAGTTGATTACCCTATATTTAAAATCGGAAATTTTGAGTTCGAACGTTATTTATTTTAAAAATAATTACGGATGCAAAGTTTAAAAGGGTATTCGTTTATTAAAGCCTATAGCATTCACCCCTAACATAAACGCGGGAGATCAACTATTGTGCTCGATAACCGAATATTGCCTCGATATTTTAGAAATCATGATGCGGTTTTGAAAAGGATGTCGACCTATTTCGAGAATCATCAGTAGCCACCCCCTGAGCTTACTTGCGGGAGATATACTATTAATTCCCTAATAAATGAATATTGCCTTATATTTTAAAAAATAAGACACAATCAGACAAATTTTTATTCATCTTAATTAAGCTAAGGGTAAATTAAGGCTTTTTCTAGCTTAAAGTGTCGAATTGTGAAGATTAAAGAACCTAAAGGCACAAACCTAGAAGTGTATATTCTAATATTAACCCTATTTGATTTTAAACCAATTATTGAATCGAATAACCGAGATGGTCCCTTGATCATTTACGCAAGTGTCGACTCAAATTATTTCCTAAATTAAGAGGACTATATTGAAATCTAGCTAAAAGTAGTGGCTCTATTTAACCTATTTGATTATGTCAATCTTAAAGGTCTAATTTGAAGTTCGGGGACTAAAAGGTTAAAGATCTAAAATACCGAGTTCTAAGAGACTAAAAGTTTTAGGACATAAATAAATAATTTCTAAAGCTGAGGACTAATTAATAAGCCAAAATCCTAAATATTATCTAAATTAACCTATTAAAAAGGAATTAAACCTAAAGTGTTTTTTTAGAAAATAATGATGATTAATAATTTTTTAAAAAGTCGAGCAATCGATTCGAGTAATCGGGCATCTTATACGAAAACTCGACTCAAATTGCTCTCTAATTAATAACTAGGGTGTCATCCTAATTTCTAAATCCGATTTGAGTGTTAACCTAATCTAAGAGCTAAATCTAAAGATTAAAATCATAAAATAATGAATCATTTTAAACCTAACTAAATAAATAATAATAAAAAATAGAAAAACAAATTAGAGACCTAAAGATCATTATCCATTTTATTTAAGCCTAAAAATAACATGTTAAAATAAAAATGGAAAAATAAAAAAACCAGTCCATGAAAATTAAAATAAAATTAAAAAGGTCACTACTCATGACTAAAGTGTAAAAATATGCCTAACTTATAGGGACCAAACAATAATTTTATCAAAAAATATATAACATGCAAAGAAAAGGGAAAATTATAATTTTAAACCCTACAGGTGACCAGAATGCAAACACACTAAAGTTAGAGGGATTAAAACGTGAATAACCCAAAATATAATAGGCACGCAAGGAAAAGGGAAAATAATAGTTTTGGTCCCTACAGGTGACCAAATTACAAAAACACGCTAAACGTTTAGGGACCTAAGCTTGATATTACCCTAAAATTTTCCTATATATATCAATCTTTTTTTTATTTCATTTTAAACCCAAAACAGAAAAAAAACATAAACGCTCTCCCCTTTACTCGATCGGCCTACTTTTAGCCGTCGCACACGATGGTCGAAAAACCCAAAATAACCCAAAAATCCCAAAAAAGTATGTCTACCCACCTAGGACCTAGATTGGGGCTTTAAACCACCTAAAACACCACTAAACTACCCGAAACCGACTCGACTCCTCGGTTTCCCTGGACTCCGGCGACGCCTCCGACGACCCAGGTAACTTAGATCTATCACTTTCTTTTATTTTTTAGCGTTTTTTTCTACATAAAATTGTTGGTTAGTATTATCAAATAGCCTATGTTTTTGTTTATTATTCGAGATAAATTAATGTTTTAGAACGAAAATAAAAAAGGTTATGGTTTGTTTCGAAATCTAAAAGAAAAAAAACTTTCCTTTTACTGAGATTCAAACCCAAAAGCAGTAAAACACCAAAGAGAAAAACAAAAAGAAACACTATTCAAATACCATAAAAAAAGAAAGATAAATAACCTCGAAATATTATTGATATTGCCTTATAAAAACAATGTTACAGAGTTTTTTCCCGAATCCCTGAACACTTTTAATGCAAGGGTTTTATACCCATTTACACTAGAAATACAATGATTGCCATTTTGTTTCTTCTCTTTTGTTTCTAATGCAGAGATCGCGTGAAGCTTGGCGTGCATGAGTGGCTTTTTCTGGTATTGGGATAGAGAAATGGTGGCCACGGGTTGGGGGGAATTAGGTGGCTATCCTAGGGCTAGGGTTAGAACAGGGTCGGTCTAGTTTTGGGCCCTGGGTTAGATATTAAATATGGGATTCAGTTGAGTTTTGGGTCCTGGTCGGGTTTTAGTTTTAGGGATTGAGGCCCAATTGTATTTTGTAAAGGGTTTGAGGTTTTATTTTGGGGGATTGATTTGGTTTAGGCTTGAGGCCCGATTAAAATAAAAATGGCGATCACAGCTGCCTATTTTTAGCTCAATCTATGTTCTTCAAGCTACGAGTTCTTCTCATCATGATCTTTCTACTAGACATACTGATATTTCAAGAGAGGCGTTGTTGATTCAAAATGTTGTGAATCGAGAAATAGGTCAAACAAGTTCTTATTATTATGAACTTGTTCTTCCTCTGTCGGATGATTTCTTCTCATTATGAACTCTTTATTGGAAATATCAATCCCTCAAGCGAGGCACTTGCTGATTCGAAATGTTGTGAATCAGGTAATAGGTCAAACATGTTCTTCTCATTATGAACTTCTTATCCCTCTGTCCGATGAGTTCTTATCAATATGAACTCTCAATTGGAAATGTTAATCCCACAAGCGAGGCATTGCTGATTCGAAATGTCGTGAATCGAGCAATAAGTCGAACAAGTTCTTCTCATTATGAACTTTTTCTCCCTCTGTCGGGTTAGTTCTTATCATTATGAACTCTCCATTGGAAATATTAATCCCTCAAGCGAGGCGTTGCTGATTTGAAATGTCGTGAATCAAGTAATAGGTCGAACAAGTTCTTCTCATTATGAACTTATTCTCCCTTTTTCGGATGAGTTCTTTTCATTATGAACTCTCCATTGGAAATGTTGATCGATTTATCTTCTCTTTAAAGATTTTTAAACCTATAAAAGATTATCAGGTGTTAGTGATTTGGTGTTTGAAGTACCCGAAGGTATTGACCTAAAGATCTTTGAATTTGCTACGATCCATGAAAGATATGGACTGATTATTTGTTGAAGTTGTGAAATGAATCTTTGTTAACTCCCTGAATTCCTTTCAGACATTCAAAACTTGATGTAAAATGAATGTATATGCTCATATTTAGTAAATACTTAAGTATGTATGATGTGATTTTTGTGTTTTTGAGTTTTAAGGTATCATAAGTCTTTGTTTTCCCTATTTTATCCTCATCGAGTCCTTATCTTCGCTGACCCTTTGTCTGATTAAAAAATCGATCTCAAACGTCTATGCGTCTATCCCCGGGAGCGGCCGGAGATATGCCTTAGAAAGAAATTGTTGTCGCTTTTTCATTATTTACTATGTTATTCGGGTTGCTGACATCTCTTGTCTCGCCCTTTTGTTAATCACTTGCTCTAACGAGTGTAAATATCTACCTAATGGATTGCCTTGGATTCCCAGTATTTTATATGTCAATTAAAAGAAATACTGAGAAATTACTCGTTTAGAATTTGGATTATGCTAGGTTGTTCATGACACACAGAAATGAGTTATTTGAAGATTGAAATGATAATCATGGAATTCATTGATGAAATATAAGTTTTACACAAAGTCATGGAAATCGAAAGAATTGAACAGCGATTCTGGAAGCAAAAAGAATATGTCATAATGAATTCTAGCACAAGTGTTCTTGAATAAGTTAATTCGACATCTCTAGGTGGTCTTTTGTATGGGAGATCCCAAGGTGGAAAAGTTGTTTGCAGATGTGAAGTCCTTCATGAACTATTAGTCTTTCAAGAGGGTTTATTTTTCGGATGCATCAACATCAAAATGCATTTGAGCTGTCCTTTCAGGTTTTCAACTTAAATCCTTCCCTTGGTTTTAAGGCGCCCTTTGCGGGTTTTCACCTTGAACCTCTCATCTCATCTCATCTCATCTCATTTTCTTTTCTTTTTTCTTTTTCTTTTTCTTCTTTTTTTCTTTTTTCTTTTCTTTCGTAGGTGTAATATTTCTTGAAAGAGTCTGAATTTATTGAGTTTTTTCGTATTCTTCCGTCTATCTATGCCAAAATTAATTCTCCTCTAGAGAAAGCCTTTTTGACAACGTATGATCACTCTTAATTGGGCATTCATTTCCCACAAAAATCTTTCTAGATCGGCAAAATCTTTTTAAGTACTAGATCCCCATTTCGAAACTCTCTTGGGCGCACTTTCTTATCGTGGACGCTCATCATCCTCTTTTGGTACATTTCCCATGACATATAACATTCAACCTTTCTCTTCAATAAGATTCAGTTGATCAAGGCAAGACTGAAATCATTCTGCTTCATCCAATTCTACTTCTTTCAAGACTCGATGTGATGAAATTTCAACCTCGATGGGTACGACTGCCTCTGTTCCATATATTAGAGAGAAGGGCATTACCCCTGTCGATGTACGCACGGTCTTCCTGTATCCATATAGGGGAAAGGGTAATTTTTCATACTTATCTCTGTAAATTTTTATAGTCTTTGTAATGATCATTTTGATGTTCTTGCTCGCTACTTTTATTGCCCTATTCATTTTCGAGCGGTAGGTCACAAAGTTGGCATGCTTTATCTTGAACTGCGCACAGAGTTCATCCATCATCATG
The DNA here is from genome assembly GCF_006381635.1 of Hibiscus syriacus. NCBI lineage: Eukaryota > Viridiplantae > Streptophyta > Magnoliopsida > Malvales > Malvaceae > Hibiscus > Hibiscus syriacus. The sequence goes on along the minus strand of NW_024061918.1, from coordinate 1,069,902 downwards.
TTGTTCAGATTAGTAGCATTATATGTGATGATTCTTTTTGGCAATCTATATCAACATATTATTTCCCTCTTTATGAATCTGCAAACTTTAAATCTCGTGATACTGGAATATGAAGCAACCTCTACCCACTTTGTGAAATAATCGATTGACACTAAGATGAATCGATGCTAGTTTGAAGCTTTTGGTGTGATTACCCCAATGACGTCCATGCCCTACATAGAAAACGATGAGGGTGAGCTCATGACATGCAAAGGCGAGGGCGGTGCTTGAATTTTATCCGTATATATCTAGCATTTATGGCTTCTTGTTACGTAATTGACGTAATCTGTATGCATCATGGCCCAATAATATCCATGTCTCATGATCTTTATGGCCATAGATAAACCATTTGCATGTGTTCCACATGCTCCTCCATTCACATATTCCATCACATTTTTTGCTTCTTTGGCAGTTACACATCTCAACAAAACTTGGTCACTGCCCCTTCTATACAGGATTTCCCCATCAAGGAAGTATCTAACTGCCATTCTTCTGATTGTTTTCTTATCAATTTCAGATGCACGGGGAGGATACGTCTAGCATCTCATATATTGTAAGATATCGTGGTACCATGGATGACCATTCATTTCTTCTTCTAGAAGATAGTAATGAGTCAGGGTCTAATATACTTGCATCCTTATTGGCATCATGTTTGTTCTCATATTAGCTTTAAACATTGCCACCAAGGTAGCCAAAGCATCAACCATTTGATTGTCTTCTCGGAGGAGATACCTAAGAACGACATCATTAAATTCTTTCAGTAGTTCGAGGACCAAATTTTGATATTCGACTAACCCTAGGTCTTTTGTCTCCCATTCTCCCCTTAGTTGGTACACTACTAATGAGGAATCTCCGTATAATTTAAGCATTTTGAAATTTCTTTCAATGGCTACTTTTAACCCCATAATCTAAGCTTCGTATTCGGCCATGTTGTTGGTGCAAAAGAATTCTAATCTACTTGTGAAAAGATAGTAGATATCTTTTGGGGAAATCAATACCGCCCCAATTCATTTTCCTAAAGTATTAGAGGCTCCATAAAAGTACAATGTCCAGGATTAATTACCCCCGACACTTTCCTCCTCGATAGAAATGCACAACAAATCCTCATCTAGAAAATTGAATTTTAGAGACTTGTAATCCTCTGAGGCAAGACTTGAAAGAAAATCGGCTATGGCGCTTCCTTTTATTTCCTTTTAGCTCACGTAGACAATATCAAACTCAGAAAACAGCATCTTCCATCTAGCAGTCTTTCAGTCAGAGTAGGGGACTCCATAAAAAATTTCAGTGGATCAATCAACCATGTCGTATGGTATAACATGTACTACCTGAGCCTCCGGGTAGCCCAAACTAAGGCACAACACAACTTTTGAATTGGTGGGTACTGAGTCTCACAATCGGTAAACTTCTTTCTCGAGTAATAAATGGCTCTTTCCTTTTTTTTTGACTTGTCACGTTGCCGTAGTACGTAGCCCATTAAATTCTCGAAAACCATTAAGTAGAGAATTAGCGGCCTGCCAGGTACTGGTGCTACTAGTATGGGGGCATTGGATAAGTATTTCTTGATAATTTCTAGAGTCTCCTGGCATTCACTATTCCATACCTTAGGATTATTCTTCTTGAGCAATTTGAACATCGGATCGCACTTATCGGTCAACTGAGAAATGAGTCGCGATATATAATTTAGTCTTCCCAGGAAAACTTGAATTTTTTTCTGCGTGTGAGGTGTTTAAAGGTCTTCAATTGCCTTGACCTTATCTGGATTAATCTCGATTCCTTTCTGGATCACCACGAAGCCCAATAGTTTCCCTGATTTTACTCCGAACGTGCATTTGGATGGAATGAGCTTTAGTTGGTACTTCCCTAATCTTTGGAATAATTTTCTCAGATTTTGTACATGCTCATCTTCCGTTCGGGACTTGGCAATCATATTATCTACTTATACTTCAATTTCCTTGTGCATGATGTCATGAAAGAGAGTCAACATGGCTCTTTGATAGGTTATAAATTTTGTTTTCTCCATGTCCTCAGGGATTATGTTGATCTGATTGTACCCTGAGAAGCCATCCACGAAGGAAAACCAAGAATGCCCCCGCAGTATTGTCTACCAGATATGACGCAAGGGAAAATTGTCCTTTGGGCTAGCCCTATTAAGGTCTCAATAATCCACGCACGAGAAAATCTTCCCATCCTTCTTAGGTACCGGAACTAAATTGGCTACCCATTCGGGATATTTTGCCTCCTGAAGGAAACCTGCATCGTTCTGTTTTGTTACTTCCTCTTTAATCTTTAATAACATCTCTAGTTTCATTCTTCTAAATTTTTGTTGAATTGGCTTGCATTCTGGTTTAATAGGCAATGTGTGGACTACTATATTAGTGCTCAGCCCAGGCATATCTTGATACGACCATGTGAAGACGTCTTTAAACTCTTGGAGCAAACTTATCAAGTCTAGCCTTATTTTTACGGATAAATCAGTGCTAATTTTTACTTCTCTCTTTACTTTCACTGTCCCTAAATTCACAAACTTTGTTTCTTCCTTGTGGTGTAGAATCTGTTTTTCCTCTCTTTCCACCAATCTTAATAGCTCATTAGGGACTTCACAGTCTTCTTCAGCTTCGTACTCATAGACTTCTTCCAGACACAATGGTCGCTCGAAATCTATCTTGTAACTGGTCACATGAATATTTATGCTAGTATTATTGTGACATCTGCATAAAATTTGGCTCAGATATATTGGAATGTAAAGAATAAAGAATATGATGCAAAGAACGTAATGCAAAAATGCGAAGAATAAAAGTGATTGCCATTTGAGAAGAAAAATATCTTTCATTAATTAACTTGATAGTTATTGAGTTTTACAAAAAGTTCCATTAGATACTTTCAAAATGCTAACTCAAATTATTTTTGGCAATTACTTTGGGTTGACCCTAAAAACTACAGGGAGGTATTCGACCATCTATTTTTTGAACTTTTCACCAGGGAAGCAAGGATGAATTCCAGTTAGAAACTTTTTAGGTTGGCTGCCCCTAATAATCATGTTGATTGATAGTCTTTTCAGAGCTTCTCCCATCCATTCTTTTTCTTTTGTCAACCCCTCGATCTTGATGGCACTGGCCAACTGTTCCTCTACATCTTAAACTCCTCCGAACTTGAAAGAGTTCTTTAAAGGAGGGAAGGACATGCGTTCTTTGGGGATGTCTTATCCTTTCAATCTGGTTTTTCTCGCTTCAACCCTTTTCTTCAGCTCTTGGCCATGCTATTGGAAGATGGGCTTAAACCTGAGCCTGAAACGGTCTCTCTTCCATTCGATAGTTATGGGTCGTACTAGCCCTAGCAGATTTTCCCCAGTCATTTTTCGGTCTTTGCTTCTCTTCCTAGGGTTTTCCTTACCTTCATCTTAGTACAATCTGATAGTGCGGGGCACATAATCTTGCTTCCTTTGACCACATATGTTGCGTTAATAAATTCTAAAGCCCTGAAAGGGCATTCTAAGGCATCCTCATTGACATTGATGTACGGGGCATCATACATTACAAAAACAATGATTTCTTGTTCATCTCTGATACCGACCAACCTTCTATCAATTACAAATTTCAGCTTCTGATGTAGAGATGAAAGAGTTTCCCCAGCAGCGTGGATTCAGGTCTCCCCAGTAAGCAATTATATGTTGGGGTGGATGTTCTTTATCACAAAGTTGATGTTGTAGATGACAGACTTGATTAACAAGGGTATTTTCATCTTTCCCATTACGTATATTTTAGATCCGTGAATGCCCTGACGCCATTATGATAAGCTCTCACGTGTGAGTTGTCTACGAACATCCTTTGAAGTGTAGCCAAAGGCATTATGTTTAATGCATACCTGTTATTTATCAAAACCCCCGGTAAGACATCGCCATGGAAGTGCGTCGTGATATTTAAAGCTTTGATGGATCTCATTCCTCCTTCTGGGATCTCATCATCAGTGAATGTGATATAGTCATCTACAACTATGTGTTCCACGATTCATTCCAACTTCGAGATATCCTCAGGGACGAATGTCTAGTTGAGAACCTTCAACAAGGAATTTCGATGTACTTCTGAGTTGATCAAGAGATCCAATATTGATATTTTGGCATACTACTTGTGAAGATGCTCCACTATACTGTATTCACTGTGCTTTAGGAACCTCAGGAATTTGTGGCCCTAAGCTTCAGTCACTAGCTCGTTAATGATTAGTGGAGGATCTTCGTTGAAAATGTTTGACACTACCACCGTCTTGGCTTTTGCTCTTGCCTTGTCTACCTTGGTAGACGTCTTAGGCGAGTATCATATTTCACTCATTGTGAAGTGGACAACCTCACTTACTTCTTCTATGAGTGACTTCTTTTCCTCGTTTATCTTTCCAGAAGACTTTGACCCCTTTGTTATAGATACACTAGCTGCCTAACTCCAAGGAACCTATCATGCGTCCTTGAATGGGAAGGGAGACGATGTTGTAATCACAACTTTAGGAGTTGTTGACGATGAGCTCTCGTTTCTTGGTCTAATTATGATGATCACCGACTTCCTCGTTCTCGATATCCTATTAGAGCCATCAGTCATACATACATCCATTTCTCGTGGGTTCTCCTTTATTGAAGAATTTCACTTCCCCATTATTCATAATCTCCTAATGTAATCCTCGAAATTCGTGGCATCTCTGGATATCGTGGTCCTCCCTTTGGTGATACTCACAGTATGTTTCACATCCTAATATCTTCAGCTCAGGATTTCCTCTGATCATTACTGATATGCATAGCTGCCTGAACACCCAGCTAAGAGGAGATTTAATTTTTGATATATCCCTCTTTGTCATTCTAATCTCCTTTTCATCAATCATATTAACTCCTTGCCCCCTTGATTGGGCAGGGGGTGAACGTTCACAGCTGGTGTTTTGAACTCCAAGTCTCCAATGTTGATGAGATTTTGTACAACCTTCTTGAAAGTCAAGCAGTTCTTTGATGTCATGTCCGATAATCTCTGCATGGTACTCACAGTGGGCGTTGGCATTATACCAATGAGGGTAAGGCGACTATAGCGGAGTCAACTTATAGAGGCGTATTAAATATGCTTTCAAGAGCGAGGTATAGATATTTGAGTACGAAACTGGCATATGTGAGAAAGTTTGTCTCGTAATCTCCCTACTCGACCCTCTGTTTTCATAGGAATTTACTTTCTCTGCCCTGGGTTGGGCGATCGTAACACTAGCCGTGTAGTTTTATGGCAAGTGTTTGCGTGATTCACCTCGTTTTCCTTGTTTTTAAAATATGGCTTCTTCGATAATTTCCTCCTTCAATATTTCCATTCTTAATGGCATTTTCGATTTGTTCTCCTGAAATAACCAGGTTGTTAAAGTTCTTATTGGCATTTCCTAATAAATTCCCCTGATACGGTTATTTTAGGGTATTTACAAAAATGATTGTAGCCTTCTTTTCTAGTAATGGGGGCTTCACCTGTGCTGCCACATCATTCCACCTTTGAGCGTATTGCCTAAAGGTTTTTCTATGTCATTTCTTCATATTTTACAGTGTCCATCTGTCAGGTACCAAGTCAGTTACGTGGCGGTACTGCTCCAAAAATGCCCGAGCCAAATTCGTCCATGATTTGACGTGGGATTTGGTTAATTGGTTTTTCCATTTTACAACTGATCCAGTCAAACTATCATGGAAGAAATGTATCAATAGCTTCTCATTCTCAGTATAGCCCACCATTCTTCTATAGTAAATAGTGAGGTGAGCATATGGACAAGTGGTCTCGTCGTATCTTTCGAAGTCCAGTGCTTTAAAATTCGGGGCAAGTATAAGATCAGGAACTAAGCTTAACTCCCTTGCGTCCATCCAGTAAAAAGGCTCTACTTCTACTGACCTCACTCTTTCCTCCAGACTTTTCAGCTGCTAGGTTATCTCACTATTAGCATTTTCCTTTTATGGTATTTCATTAAAGTTGGGCGGCAACTCTTCTACGCCTGATTCAACAGGCCTTACCCTAGCAGCAGGTGGGTAATTCATTGGGAATACGGACTCGATGTGGTGTTGTTGATTGGCCACGTAGATTCTAGGGCGAGTCTCTTGTAGAGCTGAAGATCGAACAAAAACGTACATCGGTGTAAAACCGGGAGGATACAGGGGGTCCGATGTAAAACCCAATGGGTGCTGAGGGTCGGATGCATACCCAGATGGGAACGATGATCCCAGTCCAAACCTTGGAGGATACGAGGGCTCTTGATCGGATGACGTTGGTTGGTCAACACTGGACTTTCTGGCCATCGAATGCTTTTTGAACATGTCCTCAATCTTTTACAGTAAACCGAGCTGCGAGCTTGCAGTTTCTACTTTCATTTTACTCAGTCTTTCTCTCATTTCCTCTTTGTGTGTCCCTGTGGTCTTGTTCAATTTGGGCTAGTTTTTCTTCCATTGTTTTGGTTGACTTACTAGTACCGTAGGGGTGTGAGGTGTATGCCAGGATCACTACAAATGATCGGAAATCGTATTTTTATTATTTGGTGTCTTATTAAATGAATGAATTGTTTTAATGCAAGCATTAAGATTTAAACATTAGAAAAAAATGAAAATGCAAATGCAAACGATATTGATTCCAAAATAACTAGTTCATACAAAAAGTTCTCAACAACACACAATGCCTAAGCACTTAGGCAAATAAAGTACATCCACAAGGAACTAAATATAATATCTATCCCTATCTCCTAATTTCTTGAGCTCTATTATCATCTCTATAAAGCGCCACTCTTCTACTGATTCCGGGATCACAAAAACTCTTAAGGTCGATGCTTCTTCAGATAACTCAAAGACTTGGCGAGCAACATCGCTAGCCTGATCCATTGCCTTCTCCATCACTTCATGCTGCCTCTAAATTGTATCATTAGCCCGTTTTAGTGTAATTCCCAGTTCTTGACTAGTCAACGGTTGACTCTCTTCAAGCTGTTGGATTCACTGATGATATTTTTATATCGTTGCTTCTAACTCAACAATCTTGACTTTTAAGGCTTTATTTTCCTGCCTGGCCATTTCTCGTGCGGATGAGTAAATCAACCTCCCCCTCTAACTTAGCTATCATCTTCTTCAATGTCTCATTCTCTCTTCGAAGAAAGATATTGTTGATGTTTTAGGGGTTTTGAAAAGCCTATTCTAAGCTAATCGGTTGTGACTCGAGCTGCTCAATCTGTGCTCACCTTTGTGCCAACTCTTGATTGGCCTTATCCCTTTGTTCTTTCAGTCTCTAGGCATGTTGCATGGTTCATTTCTTTTCCTCCTGGATTTTTCTCGCACTTTTCTGTACTCCATTGAGCTTCATCTTTAAGTCCTTAGCAACATGATGTAGACCTTGGGCTTTCATGTTCTTTACTAGGTTTTTGAAATCCCGGTTCAGAGCATCAAAATTCTCTTAAACTTTCTCTTTTTCTTTGGCTAACTACTTTATCACCCCATCTTTCTTAATCAGCTCGAGCTCCCACATTGTCCTTTCATTTGAGAAGCTTATTTGTTATTTCTTTCTCTCTAGATTCATCAACCAGATTTCCTCTCTTAAAAGCTCAGCCACATTCGAGAGCCTCCTTAATCTCTCCTCTATGGTTAAGACGTCCTTCACATTTGGGTTCGAGGTGTTGTTATTGATCCTCCCTGACCTCCAAACCTCGTAGGATGACGTGAATGCATGCTCTATCATCTTGAAGTTCATGAAACATGGGTTTTCCATGCAGTATATATCTTTGAGATATGCTCTCGATAACCTAGGGTAGAGAAAGAAAACTCTACCTCCTTCAACCCGTGAGTAGCTGATATAAATTGTTGGGTACTAAACTGTCAAAGTGCTATTAAGAGAGTATAGTCAATTGTTCCCCACAGTCCGTGCAACATCACAAATCTATCATTTTCGCATCTGTACAATATGTCTTATTTGGGCAACCAGTAAGTTTTTCATACTATCTCAGTGTATTTTATGTTCTTGAGGGCCTCAACCCAGTCTTTTCTCTTGTGATGTTACGGGATTTGGCACTTGTTGAGGAAATCCACTAGAGTAGAGAAATTTGATTGATGCCTTCGAGCCCAACGCTTTTCAACTATCCAGAAGTGACTCCACCACCATGTCAATAACAGCGATGCATAACTGGTAAACTGACCTCTCCCTGATCGCCTACACTGGTTTAATGACAAGAAAGTTTCTATTAGGATGGTCAGTGCGAAATTTGTTGAAAACATTTTGATATTTCGATATAACAAATTAAGTTAAATGAATTTTAAGATTTTCCAAAAGATTTTCTAAGTATATTCGATATAATTATTCGAATATCAAAATATTACTCCAAATCTTTCAAATGTCATTTTTAATCCTTACTTAAGTGTAAAATTAAGTTTTAATCTTAAAATAATTTCAAAACAATTTTACAAAGTATTTCGAACCGTTTCAAAGCCAAAAATTCTAGATTGTCCAAAGGGAACCGATTCCCCCCTAAAGGGGTACCGATTCCACCTGAATGGTTTGGCTATGAGAAAAACAAAATGCTCGGAGGGAACTGATTCCCCTCCAAGAGGGTACCGATTCCCCCTGATCAACGATCAAAATATTTGAATTTTACACTTAGGGAACCGATTCCCTATGAGGGGGTACCGATTTCCCCCACGCTTCAAGATGTTTTATTAATTGATTTCACACTAAAACGACTCTATTGACTCCACTAATCATCCCCAACGTTCAGAATCATTTGAAGGTGTATTTAAACAATCTTATAAGCCATTGATCAATAATAAGAAACAACAATCAACAAGAATCAAGAATCAAGAGAGAATCAAAGAGAAATCATCAAACCTCAAGTTTGACCATTTTCAAGCCTATTTCATTCAATGTTCATTTTTTTCTTTCAAGAACACTTATTGTGCTCAATTGTATTATTCTTGAGTGTTCTTTCTTTATTCTAGAATTGTGCAAACATCTTTCCTTGTGAGGATTTTCTTATAAGTTTGCAAAATTTGTATTATTCTCTTTGGGAGAGAGTGTTCTCAAGAATTTGGGGTATAATTCTTGAGGGATTTGTAAGGTTACTCTTTGTCCTCAAAAGAAAGACAAATTAGTGAATTTTTGGAAAATCCTTTTTGTGGATAGCTAAGGTAGTGGGCGTAGACTTTGGTTGAGAAAGTTGAACCACTCTAAATCGTTGTGCAAATCTTTTCAATTTTCTGCAAAGCTTCCACCGAAATTTTTATTTGCCAATTTACCCCCCGTCTTGGCCAACTCCATCGATCGATTAACTCAACAATTGGTATTCGAGCTCACTCATTTAAAAGTTTAATCGCCTCTTGAGTCGATTCAGGAAGAGTTACATCGATTTTCAAGTCATCAATGGTTGGAGCTTCAAACTTCGACTTCGGTCTCGATTCGATGCCCGTCAACAAGCCTCATTTCTTCAATGGAGCTAACTATGCCTATTGGAAGAATAGGATGATGTATTTCATTCAAGAAAGTGACATGGGAGCATGGAACGTTATAGAAGACAGATATATCAAGCCTCTCACTCATCCAAGATTGTGGAGTGAAGGAGAGACAAGAATGTTCCAGCTCAACTCCAAAGCCATCCATATCATATTTTGTGCTCTTGGACCAGATGAATATGGAAGAGTTTCATCTTGTACAACTGCCAAAGAAATATGGGATAAATTACAAGTCACTCATGAAGGCACCGACGAGGTAAAAGAATCTAAAATTAGTCTTCTAACACATAGCTATGAAAATTTCAGGATGAAACCAAATGAAAATATCAAAGCTATGACGGATAGATTCTCAACGATTGTCAATGGTCTCAAATCATATGGAGAGATCATTCCAAATGAAAAGCTTGTGAGGAAGTTAGTTTACTCACTTCCAAAATCGTGGCAATCCAAGAAGACTGCAATCATCAAGCCTAAGAACCTAAAGTCCTTAACTCTTGAAGAGCTAATCGATTCCTCATCACTCATGAAATGATGCTTAAAGATGAGGTGGACCTCGATAAGATTGATGAGACACCAAAGGAGAAGGAGAAGAAGAAAAACATTGGAGTTGCTCTTAAATCCACAAAAGATGAGAATGATTCGGATGAAGATGACGATGACGAGGAATGTCATTGTTTGCCAAACGGTTCAGAAAAATGATGAGACCTTACCGAGGAAGAAAATTCAAACGAAATGAAGGCCTAAAAAATGAACCAAAAGAGAATGACCCTATCATTTGCTATGAATGCAAAAAGTCAGCGCATGTCAAATATGATTACCCACAATTGAAGAGAAAGGGTCAATCAAAGAATAAGCACAAGGCTCATGTGGCTACATGGAGCGATGAAGAAAGTTCTGATGAAGAGGAACAAGAAGTAGCAAACTTGTGCTTGATGGCATTCGGGGAAGATTCTAAGGTAACCTTTAACTCATTTGAATTAGATGATTTATCTTATGATGAGTTATTAGACGAATATAATGGGTTGGCTTCGAATTATTAGAAATTGTTTTTAAAATATAAAAATGATGTTTCAAAATTGAAAAATGAAAATAAGCTCATATCCAAGACCAATAATGATTTTGAAAGTAAAATTAGCGATTTGCAAATCAAACTAGAAGAGTTTGAAAAGAAAATTTTAGATTTGTAAAATTTACTTTCAAAGGTTAATGATGATCATCAAAAGAAAATTGATGATCTTAAAGCTTCTTTTGATAAAGTTGGAACAAAACGTTTTGAAAATGGTGAAAATTCAAAATCCAACTTTGTTAGAAAAAGTTTTAAAAGCTACAATCATAGAGGTCCCCGAAGAACCTCTAATGGAAAAATCGTTAGAAGTATATGGGTTCCTAAAGGACTTATTACTACTAAAGATAAATATATCCTACACAAATAGATACCTAAGGGGACTAGGATTTTGGAAACTAATGAATATGGACCCAAGAGAATTTGGGTACCAAAAATTAGAAATTAATCTATGTTTGTAGGAAAAGGAGCATTGCTACAAGGCACGGGAAACAAATTCAAGCTCATGGTACCTTGATAGTGGATGCTCAAGACACATGACCGGAGATAAAATCCGGTTCATAGAGCTTAGCGCCAAAAATGGACGAGAAGTGACTTTTGGTGATAATTCAAAAGGTCACATTGAAGGTATACGTACAATAGGTAATACCTCTTCCATACAAATTAAGAATGTTTTATATGTGAATGGATTAAAGAATAATCTCTTGAGTATTAGTCAATTATGTGATAAGGGATTCAATGTCATGTTTGAAACTAATGGTTGTAAAGTCATTGACATTGCATCTAATCGGATTATGCTTGTTGGTCATAGAATAGGAAACATTTACATGGTGCATTTAGACTCTATAGAAATGACTAATTTATGCCTAGTTTATAAGGATGAGCATGATAGTTGGTTATGGCATAGGATACTAGCACATGCTAGTATGAGTGTCTTGCAACGGTTAATTCAAGGAGATTTGGTTCGAGAGCTGCCTAAACTAAAATTTGATAATGATAAAATCTGTGATGCTTGTGCTAAAGGAAAACAAAAGCGAGTTTCTTTTAAATCCATTAATGATGTATCAACTAGTAGAGTATTGCAATTGATCCATTTAGATCTTTTTGGGCCATCTAGAACTACTAGCTTGGGTGGAAAACAATATGCATTTGTCTTGGTAGATAACTATTCTAGATATACTTGGGTTCTATTCTTAAGTACTAAAGATGAAGCATTAGAAAAATTCATCACGTTTTCAAAAGTAATCCAAAATGAAAAAGGTTACTCTATAACTAGTGTTAGGAGTGATCATGGAACTGAATTTGAAAATCTTAGATTTACTGAATTTTGTAATTCTAATGGTATTAGTCATAATTTTTTCAGCACCTAGAACCCCTCAACAAAATGGAGTCGTTGAAAGGAAAAATCAAACTTTAGAAGAAATGGCTAGAACCATGCTTTGTGAAAACAATTTGCCAAAATATTTTTGGGCGAAAGCCACAAATACTGTTTGTTATGTTATTAATCGAGTAATGATTAGGCCTATTTTGAAGAAAACTCCATATGAACTTTTTAAAAAATAAAAAGCCTAACATTAGTTATTTTCATCCTTTTGGATGTAAATGTTTTGTTTTAAACAACAGAAAAGACAATCTTGGCAAATTTGATGCTAAAAGTGATGAAGGAATTTTTCTGGGTTATTCCTTAAGTTCTAAAGCTTATTGAGTATTTAATAAAAGAACATTAGTTGTAGAAGAGTCTATACATGTTGTTTTCGATGATAATCTCCTTTCGAGGAAGGATTCTTGTTTGAATGATGATGTAGGTATTATAAATACAAATGACGTTAGACATGACGTTGGAGAACCATCATCAAAGGAAGAAACGAAAGATGAGGAAACTCATGATCCTCTCTAGAATCCAACCATTGAAGAAAGGGAAGTATCTTAACCAAGAGAGAACAACTATGTCAAGGATGCTGAAATCATAGGTGATCTATCCAAAGGGGTAACAACTCGATCTTCTCTTAGAAATATTTGTAATTATGTTGCATTTATCTCATGCATAGAGCCTAAGAATATTAAAGAAACATTAAATGATGAACATTGGATTATGGCTATGCAAGAAGAGTTAAATCAATTTGAGAGAAGTAAAGTATGGACATTAGTTAAAAGGCCTAGTAATAAATCTACTGTAGGTACTAGATGGGTATTTAGGAATAAGCTTGATGAGAGTGGTAATATAGTGAGAAACAATGCTAGACTTGTTGCTCAAGGGTATACTCAAGAAGAGGGCATAGACTATGATGAAAAATATGCTCCTGTAGCTAGGATGGAAGCAATTAGAATGTTATTAGCATTTTGCATGTTTTCATGAATTTAAATTATATCAAATGAATGTTAAAAGTGCATTTTTAAATGGTTTTATAAAAGAAGAAGTGTATGTGGAACAACCTCTAGGTTTTGAAGATTCAAAATTTCCAGATCATGTTCTTAAATTGACAAAAGCACTTTATGGTTTAAAACAAGCTCTTAGAGCTTGATATGAAAGATTGTCAAACTTTTTAATTGAAAAAGGTTTTTCAAAAGGGAAGGTTGACACTACATTGTTTTTAAAGCATAAAGGTAAAGATTTATTAGTAGTTCAAATTTATGTTGATGATATAATATTTGGTTCTACTAATGATGTTCTTTGCCAAGAATTTTCTAAGCTAATGCAAAGTGAATTCGAGATGAGCATGATGGGGGAGCTCTCATTTTTCTTGGGACTCCAAATAAAGCAAAAAAAAGATGGCATCTTCATCAATCTAGCTAAATACGTCAAAGATATGCTCAAAAAGTTTGGACTGGAAAATGGGAAACCTTATGACACTCCAATGAGCTCTTCTACAAAGCTTGACTTGGATGAAGAAGGTAAATATGTGGATGTTAAATTATATAGGTCAATGATTGGCTCTTTGCTCTATCTAACTGCAAGTAGATCGGACATTATGTTTAGTGTTTGCTTATGTGCTAGATTTCAATCATGCCCTAAGGAATCACATTTACTAGCTGTTAAGAGAATCTTTAGATACCTTAAGGACACTCCTAGTTTAGGACTTTGGTATCCTAGAGACTCTAGATTTAGCTTGCATGCCTTTTCTGATGCGGATTATGGAGGATGCAAATTAGATAGGAAAAGCACCTCCGATACTTGCCAATTCCTTGGAAATATGCTGATTTCTTGGTTTTCAAAGAAACAAAATTGTGTTGCATTATCTATCACTGAAGCGGAATACATTTCAGCCGGTAGTTATTGTGCACAAGTTTTATGGATGAAACAATAACTTTTTGATTATGGAATTGAAGTAGGTACTATTCCTATCAAGTGTGACAATACTAGTGCTATTTGTCTCACTAAAAATCCCATCCAACACTCTAGAACTAAGCACATTGAAATAAGACATCACTTCATTAGAGACCATGTTGCTAAGGAATATATAGTTCTAGAATTTGTTGATACTTTGCATCAATTAGCGGATATCTTTACAAAGCCTTTAGATAAGGAAAGATTTTGGACACTTAGGAGAGAATTAGGTTTAACTGACCTATCTTCACTTAGTGTTTAAAATAATTTTAGCGCTTTTAAGAATAAATGAAAAATGCTTATAATAGTAAATTTTTATTGCATTCATTGCTTTTAGTTAGGGGGAGTTTATGATTCTTGGTGAAAATTAACTTTATGTTCAAATGTAATTTAAAGATTAATTTGATGGATTGAACATGATTAATTTTCAATATATGAGTTGCCAATACCACTAGAAAAAATTAATTTAGCATTTTGAGTGTTTAAAATAAGATTTTATCAGTTTTGGTGCAGAGGGAATCGATACCCCTTGAAGGGGAACCGATTCCCCCTTTGAAGGGGAATCAATACCCCCCTGGGGTTCTGGTTTTTAACACAGGCAGAACATCTCAAACTCTCAAACCCTCTCTTCTTCTCTCTTAGCCGTTTTCCTCTCTACTCTCACCCTATCTCCATACTTCATCAAAACAACATTTTTAATCGGAATTCTCTTCAAATATCATCTTCTAAACTTGTTAGAATCATCAAAAACGTGCAAACTTCATCTAATCTCACTCAAATCCGAAATTCTTCAAGGTATTTTTCTAAAATTCTATTTCATCAATTTTTGAACATAGAACTAGTTTTAATTAGCTCTAGGTTGAACTTTAGATTGGGCATTGATTGTTTAGTGATTAGAAACTAGATTCTACAACTAATTTTATCAAAAACACAAGAATTTTCAAAATTTTTGAAAATTTTTGAAATTAAAAAAAAAATTATTTTCAAATTATTGTGTTTTGATTTAATTATGTTGTTATTATGAAAACTATGTGTCTATTGATTTTCAAACCCTTATTTTTCAATAGTTTTCAAAAACTTTGGCCATTAGGATTGGTTTAGAGAACCTTGAAATATTGAGGACTCAATTGAGTTTTGGGATTGATTATATTGCATACATGTGTTCTTAAAATTGTAGGTTATTTCTTCCATTCCAATTACCTTAAATCATGTCTCACAAACGTTCTAGACATTCCTCTAGTCATTCTAGCCAACCTCCAAATCCTCCACCTATCCAACAAATTCCTAATCCTAATCCCGATGATCCAAACATGACCATTCACAATTCTTGCTTCAATGAACCCGGTCGTAGAAAAAATCTATATTTTAGGTTTTGTCAATACTTTGAGTCCTACAAAATCCAGGAAGAACGCATCCCATCTCTTCAAGCCATGTTAGACATCAATTTTCGACATCTTACTACTCTTCAAGAGTGGAAATTTGATAAACTCTTCGAGCTTGAACCAATAGTCTACCATCAACTCATTCGTATCTTCTACTCTAATGTCGTTTGCATTCAAATCCGGGAGAAAACCTTTACCACAGGAATTCGATCCTATCTTCTAGGAAGATTCTTTCATCTTGACCCGGAATACATAGCCAAAGCATTAGGATTAGATAATGACGGATTAGACAATGAAAAACTGACGGTAGGATCTTAGTATAAACGAAGGGATAGTGCAAGTGTGTTAGATCTTCACGACCGTTTTCTTCATCTCATGATCTCTTGGTGGTTTCGACCATCCGGAGGCCGTTACTCTACTCTCTGAGCCATGGATTTATTTTGGCTACATTGTGTCCAAAATAATCTTAAAATTAACCTTCCACAGATTATCTTTTCTGAACTTGTCGAAATCGTAAATCTTGTTCCCAATAAAAAAAATTATGTTTTTCTTTAGTTTACGGTTGTATTCTTAGTAATCTGTTTAAAAAGGCTGGGCTTAGAGTTGGTCTTGATGCTTTCTTTCCCCTTAAAAACCAAATCAACCTCTTTTCTTTAACGAAATCGGGATGAGAGTTCAATGAAGAGACTGATCTTTGGGTTTGTATTCATGAACAACCTCTGGAAGCCGATGACTCCGACGATGAGCAAGAATAGTACGAGGAACAAGCTCCACCCGAGGAACAAGCTCTACCCGAGGAACAAGCACGACCAGAAGATCAAATGCCTCCATACTTTCAATCCTTTATGGAGACATTTGATTTCCGGTATGCATCCATGGATTCTCGCTTCACTTCCATAGAGTCTCATTTATCCACAATGGGAGCTCAATAATTAGAGATTCTTCGGGAGATGCCCGCGAACAACGCTTCTATGAATGAACGCATTAATGCACTCTCGCACGAGATAGCCGCTATGCGAGCTCATTTTCCTCCTCTCGATCCTTCTACGGATGCTTGATTATTTGTCATGCTTTAGTACTTTGAAATAGAATATGGAGTTTATTGTTTCAACATTTTGAATGACTTTGGATTGTTTTTAATTTTGATTGTTGGATGTTTGAATTTGGTTGATGTTTTATGGATGTTTGAACTTATATTTCTATATATTTGGTTTGGTTAAATTTATTCATTATTGCATCATTTACATCATGTTAGATATATGACCAATTTCGCCATATCACATTGTTTATGAATATTGATTATGAAACTAATGGCTAACGTTTCTCTTGATTGTGATCTTAGCAGCTTACGCTATATTTATTTATAATCAATTGGCTAAATGTTTTTCAAACACTTGTTTAAAATCTTTTAAAAGTCTTTTGATTTAACAAAAAGGGGAAGAAATGTTAAAGTATTTTTAAGGGGAGAAGTGTTAGAATAAGGGGGAGTAATTTCAAAACTTGATTTTAAAATCTTTAAATTACTAAAATGTTTTGTTATATCAAAAAGGGGAGATTGTTGAAAACATTTTGATATTTCGATATAACAAATTAAGTTAAATGAATTTTAAGATTTTCCAAAAGATTTTCTAAGTATATTCGATATAATTATTCAAATATCAAAATATTACTCCAAATCTTTTAAATGTCATTTTTAATCCTTACTCAATTGTAAAATTAAGTTTTAATCTTAAAATAATTTCAAAACAATTTTACAAAGTATTTCGAACCGTTTCAAAGCCAAAAATTCCAGATTGTCCAGAGGGAACTGATTTCCCCCCAAGGGGGTACCAATTCCCCCCTGAATGGTTTGGCTCCGAGAAAAACAGAATGCTCGGAGGGAACCGATTCCCCCCAAGGGGGTACCGATTCCCCCTGACCAACGGTCGAAATATTTGAATTTTACACTTAGGAAACCGATTCCCTATGAGGGGGTACCAATTTCCCCCATGCTCCAAGCTGTTTTATTAATTGATTTCACACTAAAACGGCTCTATTGACTCCACTAATCATCCCCAACGTTCAGAATCATTTGAAGGTGTATTTAAACAAGCTTAGAAGCCATTGATCAATAATAAGAAACAACAATCAACAATAATCAAGAGAGAATCAAAGAGAAAGCATCAAACCTCAAGTTTGAGCATTTTCAAGCCTATTTCATTCAATATTCATTTTTTTCTTTCAAGAACACTTATTGTGCTCAATTGTATTATTCTTGAGTGTTATTTCTTTGTTCTAGAATTGTGCAAACATATTGCCTTGTGAGGATTTTCTTGTAAGTTTGCAAAATTTGTATTATTCTCTTTGGGAGAGAGTGTTCTCAAGAATTTGGGGTATAATTCTTGAGGGATTTGTAAGGTTACTCTTTGTCCTCAAAAGAAAGACAAATTAGTGAATTTGTGGAAAATCCTTAGTGTGGATAGCTAAGGTAGTGGACGTAGACTTTGGTTGAGAAAGTCGAACCACTCTAAATCGATGTGCAAAACTTTTCAAATTTCTGCAAAGCTTCCACCGAAAGTTTTATTTGCCAATTCACCCCCTCTTGGCCAACTCCATCGATCGATTAACTCAACAAAATTTTTCTTCCTGGCAATGACTTCGAAAAAATCAATTAAGGCGATGTTGAAATGATCCTCATTCCTCGAGAAAACTACCAAGTTGTATACTGCGAGCGCAAAGTGATCTCTCATCTTCTTGGATGGTATTTTCTCGTAAATCAAACTTTTCAGCTGAGCCCAAAAGATCCTCTCATCCTGAATATACTCTTCGACCCACTACTTAGTCTTTCCCGTCAGTGTAACCATCTTGGTTGTGAACCCCTTGGGTCGGATTACCTTGGTGTAAAGGGAGTGCCTTTTCACATTTTGGATGTTTGATAAAGTTGTATATTATTCTATTGTAGGGGCAATGTCCACTTTGTCGATAGCAACATTCAACCAAAGCTGGAACCACCATTCTTGATAACTCAGAACAATGTGCTTGCTTGACTTTGATAATCACCTTCTCCGGTAATACTGTGATACATGCATCACAAGACTCACATCAAAGGAAGAAGTAATAACTCTTCCAAATGACCCACTCGTTCAATCCTTGGAAAAGAACACTAGAACAATTCCAAACTTGCGACGACTTTTTGAATGGGATCCTAATCTTATTTGGTCAACATTTGTTCTGGAAATACAGTCGCCTGTCTCTTATTTTTCCAACAATTCTTGAATTATATCAATCCGATATCGGGAACTCAAGATATGGCCATTTTAGTGAAGATAGTGTATGCAGAATATCCTATACGAGAGTAATACGGGATTTTGTAAATATTATGAATTTTCAATATTTTTATTGATTATTTTTAATAAAATTTAATATAGGATGATGCATTATCTTTTAGGATTAGATTTATTATTTTATTAGGAATTAATGTTGATTTAAAACATTATTTTTAGTTATTATTATTTTATTAGGAATTAGATTTAAAACATGTTTAGTTTGTTATTATTTTATTCATTAGTTATTTAGAACCTTTAGAACTCAAACCCTATATAAAAGAGGTTTCATTCAAATTTGTAAGACATATTTCTTTGATTAATAATACAATGAGAGTTCGTTTTTGCAAGTGTTGATTGTCTTGTGCCTTCGAAGCTTCTTCTCCTGGAGTTCTTTCAAGTTCTTGTGAGGGAGATTAATCTTCACACTCCAATTTTCTTTTTCATCACGACTAGGAGGGTTGGTTAGAGCCATATTATCGTGTTTACCTTTTCATTGTGACTAGGAGGGCTCCATAGGACATTATCCATCTATTTTCCATAAATCCATCATCACCTTTGTCATTCACCTTCACAAGGGAGATCTTTTGATTTCTTGATTATCATAATTTATTTTTAAGTTCTTTATGTTTTGTTTATATTGTTCCTTAACTTGTTTCCAACACCTAAAAGAAACTCTAAAGAACCTTAGTTGCTGCCACCACCTTCCCCTATTCATTCCCCATTATTCTTCATTGAGTCAAGAGCTTTCTAGGTTTGATTTTTCAACAAGAGCAACATTCATTAATTCACCACCGCTTCTCTATCAATTAGTATCATATTTGGGCCGATTCTTGGAAAGAGGCAAGCAATATTGCTTTTTCTTGCACACAAAACCGTCAAGGTACCCCAACAGAGCTAGTTCGCAAAAGATTCATCATTTCATGTTTTTTTATTTAATTTTAATTTAGATTCAAATCCTTATTGTTTTTTAAAAAATGGTCGAAAATTTTAAAAAAAGAAAAACAAATCACAAAAATTCAAAAAAAAATATAAACGAATGAATTTAGGGCTTATTTTTTCCAGAGCTCATATTCATCCTAATAGTAATCTCCAGTCCAAAATTCACTCCAATCGGAGTTCATTAGAGCCTTGAAATACATCGTTCAAGTTTCATCGGCAAATTCGGTCTAGAATCTTGTCGAATTTCTTGAAAATTATACAGGAATAATTTCGCGGTGAAAATTTATATATTGAAACAACATATATTTAATATTATTAAAAAATATCAGAAGTTTTGGAGACCAAGAACACCTTTGAACAAAGCGATCACGAAAAAAAGATTGTTTGAGGACTCACCGTTCAACAGAGTCTACTGGATACTACTGAAGATATTTGGATCTGAAATTTTACATTTGGTTTCTAGACAAATCGAAAGACATTCAAGAATATTTCCAAAATTTTTGGACACCGGTAACACCCTAAAAAACGTTGCTCAAGTTGACCCAGCGTTTTCTAGGTTTCTGGTTTGGTTCTTTTTTTTTTCTTTGACTCTTAGTGCTTTAGGTTCTTTTGTTTTCCTTTTTTATTGTTCTTTTGCATTATATAACACATTATCTTTCTTGTGTTTATAGGAATAAAGAGTTTTCATACTTGTTCATTCTTTGCATTCTCGTTCTCTTGGAGTCTAAACCTTGTTTGGCTTCTTAGAGCTTTTAGGTTTTCTTATCGTCTTTGCTAGTAATCAAACTCTGATACGAACTGTGGATTACTAATTGGTAAAGTGAGTTTTAAAGAGTACAAGATCGGCTTACTTGCCTCTCGCTGTGCTACTTTCTTAGAGTGACTTGTGAGGTTTCTTGCTTTGTTGAATTTTCTTTCTTTTATTTTTATTTTACTTTAAAATTTTCTTTTGAGTGATGATTTCAAGATGGGCGACAATAACAAC
This sequence comes from Hibiscus syriacus, assembly GCF_006381635.1. Classification (NCBI taxonomy): domain Eukaryota; kingdom Viridiplantae; phylum Streptophyta; class Magnoliopsida; order Malvales; family Malvaceae; genus Hibiscus; species Hibiscus syriacus. Next base: position 1,049,401 of record NW_024061918.1, on the reverse strand, counting down.
GAGACACTTATGGCTATCTTAGCCACACTTGAACGAATCACAACTCAATTTAAAACAAGATTTGATCAATTTAACAATATTGTGAGAGAATGAAAAGAACCACAACTATATCTACCAAACCAAAATCCAAGACCAAACAATGCTAAACTTTTGGTACCTAGACGAGCACAACCATGTTTCCAAGTACCCAAACTCTTTGCAAAACCAAAGTTCACGATCCCATCTTTCAAAGGAGATAACGATCCAGACAAGTACATCGATTGAGAAGGAGAAGTGGATCTTATGTTCACATACCATGACTGCCCCCAAACTGGATCGACCTCAAACAAACCATGAGGAATCGATTCCTACTGACACATTATACACGTGAAGTTAAACTACGACTACACCGACTTTGACAAGGTAGAAGTTCAGTTGAAGACTACTACAAGGAGATACAGTCCTTACTCAATAGAGCTAACATAATTGAAAAAGAATATGACACCGTGTCAAGATTCGTCGTCGGCTTGAACTCAAACATCACTGACCTTCTTGACCTCCATGAGTACAAAAACCTTGAAGATACACTAAAGAAGGCAAAAACAATCGAAGAACAAATCCAAAGGAGAATTCGATTCAGAGAACATTACCAAGGTACTTCATCCTCTTACCAAAGTAATCATTTAAATCATTCCTTATCTTCTACTTCATCTTTTCTAAAAAAGATGAGAGGTGACAAACCTAACAAGGAGAAACAACGACCAGCAAAGAACACATGTCCAGCCCCTAAAGATCAAATGAGAATTTGTGAGGAGGTAGGAAAAAGAAAAAGCTGAGAAAGAGGCAAAAGTAAAAGAGTTCACTAGTTACAAAAGCCAAAAGAATAATGACCCATGGAAGGTGAGTGAACCTAATTGTGATAAGAAAAGAGTGACTCAAAAGCTATGTGTGAGCACAAAAGAATTGAGATAGAATCTTCTTTACAAACAACCTTGCATCCTTGTTCGCTTTTGGGAATCAATTGTTTCTATTTCTAACATTAACAAGGATTTTCCTAGTGTGTTTTCATCTATTTTACATGATTTTTGAGAAGTGTTAGGTGATCCACCTGACGGATTACCACTGAAAAGAGGAAAACAAACCAATCTAATTCAAGGTTCCATCATACCTCGTTAAACATACAATCTCGAAGAAACCATAGAGTTATATTTATTACAAAAAGGCTAGATCCAGGAAAACCTTAGTTATGACACCATCTTAATGACGAAACATAATTTGAACAACTCCACAAGCTTTATAGTTCGTGCATAGGGAATCCATGTAAATGATGAAAAATTGAAAGCAACACGGGAATGGCCCATACCATCTTCCATCACCAAGAGTTATCGAATGGTTCTAGGTAACCCTCCTAATGGGTTACCACCTGAAAACCCTAATCACTATGCCATATAAATAAAGAGTCACGATTTACGAAAGTCCAAAGGTAAGTATTTTATTACTCATTTTAATGATATTGTAACGTACTTCTACTCCTTTTGACAAGGTAAGACTCTTGAAGTTGCTATTCATACTAAACACAACTCCTTTAACTGCATAAAAGATCGAGGTAAGCAAAAAATAGTAGATGATGCACTACCATGAAGGTTATGCAGTCCACAAATCTCCTCTCGAGAATTCGTAATTCATAGACCAAACTTAGGAGACTTAAGTGATTACTTTCACAAACCAGTTGACATGGTTTTTCAACACTCGTTCTCACCACACACGAGTCAAACCATGGAGAGAATATATGAAGCAATCATAATGAAAGCCAACAGTAGCCGACGCCATGTTGAATTTCAACTTAAACATTAGATTACAAGGCTTGTATGCAAAACAGGATTTCAAGACTACAAGAAATCATTTCCTACAAAGAAGAAACCTTGACTAAAACACATAAAGACACATCACATTGATCCTGTTAAATGTTTCACAAGTTTTCCTTTCAACACAACTAATTCTCTTTCTCTTGGATTTTCATTGTAACACCCCTAACCGGTATCCTACCCGGATACGAATTCGAAGTGTCACATTGTCTTTTTAAAACATTTACTTTTTCAAGATAGTTGAAAATCATCTTTCATTAAAATAAAAGATAAATACTTCACATAAATACAATCATAAAGGTTTACAAAATCGATCAGAGCATATTTAATTTAAGCCTTTATTTGCATACCAATAAAATAACATATAACAAAAGTACCTACTGCTTAAATTAATTCTAATATGATCTTCAGTCGATAAATACTGTCTTTCCCGCCTGTCCTAACTTGGATATCCTTGTTTTTTTGAACCTACGTACGAAACACTCACACGCTAAGTCATGAACTTAGTGAGGCATATAATACAATAATACAATAATGAAATCATAAAACATGCAATCCTATAATATCATAATGTAATAAAAATCATAATATATCTACTCAACAAGAACATACATGGACATGCATTTAAAAAATAATAACATATCACATTATTCAATGTTATTTCATGTTATATCTTTTAATAGCCCATGTACATTACTGAGAACTTAAGGTATGTGAGTGCATTGAGGTTGTGCACAAATGTTGTCACTACAGCTCGTATAAATTGCACCAAAGTGCCGCGTAGAAATGCACCGAAGTATCACATAAAATGTCTCAAAGGACCACATAAATTTCCCGAAGGATCGCGTAGAATTATCCCGAAGGACCACGTAAAACCCTTGACTCTGGGCATGCCAATTATACCCTCAGCTCTCATATCATATACTATAGGCTTTACCATTTATATTAACATTTATATTATATCTTATAACTTATTTCACATAGTCAAGTAATCACGTAGGTCATGTCTCATAACTTATATCATTAGTTCATGTAAACTCGTAGATCCTATCACATAGCTTATATCTTATACTCATTTATCCACATAGTTCATGTAACACATAGACTAACATATAATACATAACTCATGTATAACATTGCAAGTAACATATATATAAATATGCATGTACTCAAGTACGCATAGAAACCATATTAATCACATTTAGTTTTCATGCAATCATGAAAGTAAAACATGAGAAACAGACTCATCACGTGTCTAGTTTCCATATAATCATATGTCATAGTAATATGCACTCACCTTAGCCTCACTTAGTCCAATAAACTCCTATAACTCTTTATCTCTTTCTTGATCGATCTCAACTCGTCAACTGTTCTGGAACGTGCTTATGTTCGATATCTACACAAATATACATTCGATACGAATATCATAATTCTATTATGAATCAATCATAAATAACCTAAGCTAAAAGAAGTACTTAACTCATATTTTCACTTTGAATAGTATCAGTACCCAAGGTATAGTACCAATACTTCCTTATTGTGGTATCGATACTATACTTTAGTATTGATACCCTTTTTTGGTTATGGAATTCCATCTCAAAAATGGTATAGGTACTTGCATAATAGTAATGGAACCCTTGGTATCGATGCTACCCCTACAATATTAATACTCTTTAAAGGTTTCATTAGATTTTCACTATGGTGTCAATATTGTTCCTCTAGTATCGATACCCCAAACCCAGTTATACTCATTTTGCTTTGGAGTATCGGTATTGTTCATACAGTACTAATACCCCTGACCCAAAACCTTTTTATTATAGCTCGAAAATTTACCAAAACTTATTTGAATCCCACTTCTTTAACTCTTTTTATGATATTACCCTCAACTACACTTAACCAGAATAACCTATATCATTGTAACACGTCATAACATCAAAAATCCCAAGAAATCTCCTAAAACTAAAAATCATACAAACTTATCAACATCGTTCTTAATCCTTTCTAACACTTTAGATTTCTTATTCCAACATATGACAAGTCAAATTTCATTTCAAAACTATTTACTAACTTTTTCTCAACAATTCACTCAAAATCCCCTTACTCTTAATCATTCATAACTTCCTCATCTTTTGGTTTTAAGCAATCTTAAGCTTATGTATCACCCAAAGAGCAAAAACCAAACTTAAATTTCAAGAAATAACCAACTTATAAGAACTTAACTTCTAAAATGGGGTTCACGGCTGAAGGGAGAAGGAATAAGCACTTTCTCCAGATACTTATTTCTCTCCCAACTCTTTATTTAAATATATAGAAGAATGAATTTTAAATTCTTTTCTTGCCAAAAGACCATTTTGCCCTTCTCTTATTGAATCTTTTCTATTCAATCCTATACAAAGATATTTCAATTAAGTCTCTAAACTTTTCAATTTATCTAATTTGATCACAAAATTTTAAAATCTTACAATAGGGTCACTAACCTGATGTTTGGGATGTTATATTCATATTTGAGGATGAATCATTTTGAGGAATGGGGGAATGATACATGCACTAGAGTCCATAATGATAATACATGCTTCTTTGGACTAATGTTTCTACTCGAACCTATTAGAAGAACAAAGTCTTGAAGCTTCAAAGCATATCTATTCGGTAAACATAATGTGAATGCATCATCAAATGATTCTAATGTTGCTCCCTTTAATGTTTAAGATTCGAGGTCGAATATTTTTAAAGAAATAGAGGATGATACATACATCACAAGACTCACATTAAAGGAAGAAGTAATAACTCTTCCAAATGACCCACTCGTCCAAGCCTTGGATAAGAACACCAAAACAATAACAGACTTGCGATGACTTTTTGAATGGGATCCTGATCTTATTTGGTCAACATGTCTTCTGAATATACAATATTATTTCTCTTATATTTCCAACGGTTCTTGAATTGTATCAATCTGATATCGGGAACTCAAGATATGGTCATTTTAGTGAAAATGGTGCATGCAGAAAATCCTATACAGGATTAATACGAGATTTTGTAAATATTACGAATTTTCAATATTTTTATTGATTATTTGTAATATAATTTAATATAGGATGATGCATTATCTTTTAGGATTAGATTTATTATTTTATTAAGAATTAAGGTTGAGTTAAAACATTATTTTTAGTTATTATTATTTTATTAGGAATTAGAGTTAAGACATGTTTAGTTTGTTATTATTTTATTCATTAGTTATTTAGAACCTTTAGAACTCAACCCCTATATAAAGGAGGTTTCATTCAAATTTGTAAGACATATTTCTTTGATTAATAATACAATGAGAGTTTGTTTTTGTAAGTGCTGATTGTCTTGTGTCTTCGAAGCTTATTCTCCTAGAGTTCTTTCAAGTTTTTGTGAGGGAGATTAATCTTCACACTCTAATTTTCCTTTTCATCGTGACTATGAGGGTTGGTTAGAGCCATATTATCGTGTTTTACTTTTCATTGCGACTAGGAGGGCTCGATAGGACATTATCCATATATTTTCTACAAATCTATCCTCACCATCATCACCTTTACCATCCACCTTCACAAGGGAAATCTTTTGATTTCTTGATTATCATAATTTATTTTTAAGTTCTTTATCTTTTGTTTATATTGTTCCTTAACTTATTTCCAGCACCTAAAAGAAACCCTAAAGAACCCTAGTTACAGTCGCCATATTCCCCTATTCATTCTCCATTGTTATTCATCGAGTCTATAACTTTCTAGGTTTGATTCTTCAACAAGAGCAATGTTCATTAATCTGCCACCGCTTCCCTATCATATTGACTATTCGGTAGATGCAATATTATCCCTAAACTATGTCTGCCCATACTCTGACTAGGTATACACATTTATCACATTCTCGGTCCTATTGGAAGACATTGCTGCCTTAAGCTCTTTTTAAGTAACTAGGTAATCTGGGAATCAATATCTTCTATGCAATAGAATGACATGAAAATGAAAATAACACATGTAATCAAGAAACAAAGAGACGAGTTAGTAACATTAGATTAATTCATAGAAATCAAAGAATAATTAGCAAAAAATTAAAAATTTGGATGTAAAACACACCAAATAAAATTAAAATCCTAACCGCATGCGCTCCAGTTCTCCTAGGTTGTCTATATGGGTCTAGCAGGGTAGGTTTACTAAATTCTCTACACGTTACTAGGTTATAGCAAATGTTCCCGAGCCATCTTTACAACCTGCTAAGGTTGACTCTGATTCTGGACCCTTACATACTTGCAAATCATATTCAGCTCAGGGGATCACACCGCTAAAAGCATGTCTCGGAACTGATATCTGGACATGCAACTTAGGATGCTTTTCAGAGATACTTTATCAGACACACACAAGGAAGCCCAATGCTCCTCATGAGGTGTGACGTTTCTCCCTACTTAGGTAAACCGAGATTGAGCTCGGGTTTAGAGCTATGATATGCAGTAGTCCTAAATAAATTCACAGAAGTGTAAGCAATTAACCAGAGATAAAATCTTTTTTGATTTGAAATAACAAAATGAACTGTAAATTAAATAAGACTGAACTCATAATTTCCAAAATCCTAAATATAGGGTAACTAACCCGTGGCTCGAATCTTAAGTTGTTTAAAAAATAAAATGTCCCTAGCGGAGTCGCCAAGCTGTCGATACTGTTTTTTGCTCGGGCGGGGTGAGACCAGTATCGACTTAGGGTTTTCCTTTGAAATAATTTTAAAATGTGAGGAGTCGCCACCAATCATTTAAAGTACGATTGGGACACCATAAAAACTGGCTAATTTTAATAAAACATTTTATTTTTATCAAAATACCAAGTTTTAAGGTCTGCAAAAATCCAGAAACTAGTTTCGAGAGTCGGTTACGCATGGGGAAGGATTAGAACCTCCACAAGCACCTAAAAATCGGTACCTAGTTGATTACCCTATATTTAAAATCGAAAAAATTGAGTTTGAACTTATTTAATTTAAAAATGATTACGGATGCAAAGTTGAAAAGGGTATTCGTTTATTAAAGCCGATAGCATTTACCTTAGCATAAACACAGGAGATCAACTATTGTGCTCGATAACCGAATATTACCTTGATATTTTAGAAATCATGATGCGGTTTTGAAAAGGATGTCGACCTATTTCGGGAATCACCAATAGTCACCCCTTGAGCATACTTGCGGGAGATATACTATTAATTCACTAATAAATGGACATTGCCTTAGATTTAAAAAATAAGATGCCATCAGACAAATTTTTATTCATCCTAATTAAGCTAAGGGTAAATTAAGGTTTTTTCTAGCTTAAAGTGTTGAATTATGAAGATTAAAGAACCTAGAAGTGTAGGTTGTAATATTAACCCTATTTGATTTTTAAACCAATTATTGAATCAAATAACTGAGATGGTCCCTTGAGCCTTTACACGAGGGTCGACTCGAATTATTCCCTAAACTAAGAGGACAATATTAAAATATAGCTAAAAGTGGTGGCTCTATTTAACTTATTTGATTATGTCAATCTTAAAGGTCTAATTTGAAGTTCGATGACTAAAAGGTTAAAGATCTAAAATATCGAGTTCTAAGAGACCAAAAGTTTAAGTACCTAAATCAATGATTTCTAAAGTTAAGGACTAATTAATAAGCCAAAATCCTAAATATTATCTAAATTAACCTATTAAAAAGGAATTAAACCTAAAGTGTTTTTTTTAGAAAATAATGATGATTAATAAATTTTTAAAAAGTCGAGCAATTGATTCGAGCAATCGGGCATCTTATGCAAAAACTCGACTCAATTTGCTCCCTAATTAATAACTAGGGTGTCATTCTAATTTCTAAGTTCGATTTGAGTGTTAAACTAATCTAAGAGCTAAATCTAAAAACCATAAAATAACGAATAATTTTAAAACTAACTAAATAAAAAAAAGAAAAGAAAAACACAACATAAAAAATAAAAAAAAAACATAAACACAATGACTAAATTACATAAACATTAAATTACCAAGCTAAAAAATAAGTAAATTATACATGCAATAGGGCTAAATTAAAAAAATTAAAATTTAATGGTTAAATCTAAACAAAATAAAAAACATAATAGGGACTATAATATAAAAACACGCTGAAACTAAAGGGGCCTAAAGATAATTATCCATTTTATTTAAGCCTAAAAATAACATGTTAAACTAAAAATGGAAAAATACAAAACCAATCCATGCAAATTAAAATAAAATTAAAAAGGTCACTACACATGACTAAAGTGTAAAAACACGCCTAACTTACACGGACCAAACAACAATTTTACCAAAAAATGTATAACATGGAAAGAAAAGGGAAAATTACAATTTTAAACCCTATAGGTGACCAAAATGCAAAAACACGCTAAAGTTAGAGGGATCAAAACGTGAATAGCCCAAAAAATAATAGGCACGCAAGGAAAAAGGGAAAATAGTAGTTTTGGTCCATATAGGTGAACAAACTGCAAAAACACGCTAAACGTATAAGGACCTAAGCGTGATTTTACCCTAAAAGTTTCCTATATATATCAAACTTTTTTTATATATTTCATTTTAAACCCAAAAAGGGAAAAAATTAAATGCTCTCCCCTTTCCTCGATCGTTGCTTCGGTGGTCGCACAAGGCGGTCAAAAAACCTAAAATAACCCAAAAATCTCAAAAAAAAAACATAGATCTACCTATCTAGGACCTATATTAGGGCTTAAAACCACCTAAACTACCCGAAACCGACTCGACTCCTCGACTTCCCCGGACTCTGGCGACGCCTTCGACGACCTAAATAACTTAGATCTATCACTTTCTTTTATTTTTTAGCATTTTTGCTGCGTAAAATGGTTGGTTAGTATTATCAAAAAGCCTATGTTTTTGTTTATTATTCGAGATAAATTAATGTTTTAGAACGAAACTAAAAAAAAGTTATGGTTTGTTTCGAAATCTAAAAGAAAAAAGAATTTGCTTTTATTGAGATTCAAACCGGAACACAGTAAACCACCAAAGAAAAAAACAAAAAGAAACTCTATTTGAATACCCAAAAAAAGATAAATAACCTCGAAATAATGTTGTTATTGCCTTAAAAAACAGTGTTACAAAGTTTTTTTCTTAGAATCCCTGTACAATTTTTAATGCATGGGTTTTATATCCATTTCACTGGAAATACAATGATTGTCATTTTGTTTCATCTCTTTTGTTTCTAATGCAAGGGTCGCGTGAAGCTAGGCGTGAATGGGTGGCTTTTGCTGGTATTGGGGTAGAGAAATGGTGGCCACGGGTTGGGAGGAATTGGGCGGCTACCCTAGGGCTAGGGTTAGACCAGGGTTTATATTTCATTTTAAACCCAAAACAGGAAAAACAAACAAAAAAACTATAACGCTGTCCTCTTTCCTCGGCCGATGCTTCGGTGGCCGCACAAGGCGGTCAAAAAACCTAAAATAACCCAAAAATCTCAAAAAACGTATATCTACCCACCTAGGACCTATATTAGGGCTTAAAACCACCTAAAACACCCCTAAACTACCCAAAACCGACTCGACTCCTCGACTTCCCTGGACTCTGGCGACGCCTTCGACGACCTAGGTAACTTAGATCTATCACTTTCTTTTATTTTTTTAGCATTTTTACTGCGTAAAATGGTGGGTTAGTATTATCAAAAAGATTCTATTTTTGTTTATTATTCGAGATAATTAACGTTTTAGAACGAAACTAAAAAAGTTATGGTTTGTTTCGAAATCTAAAAGAAAAAAGAATTTTCTTTTATTGAGATTCAAACCCGAAAGCAGTAAATCACCAAAGAAAAAAAAACTCTATTTAAATACCGAAAGAAAAAGATAAATAACCTCGTAATATTTTTGTTATTGCCTTAAAAAAACAGTGTTACAAAGGTTTTTTTTCGAATCCCTGTACAATTTTTAATGCATGGGTTTTGTACCCATTTACATTGGAAATACAATGATTGTCATTTTGTTTCTTCTCTTTTGTTTCTGATGCAGGGTCGCGTGAAGCTAGGCGTGCATGGGTGTCTTTTGTTGGTATTGGGGTAGAGAAATGGTGGCCACGGGTTGGGAGGAATTGGGCGGCTACCCTAGGGCTAGGGTTAGACTAGGGTCGAGTCTAGTTTTGAGCCTCGAGTTGGGTATTAAATTTGGGTCTCGGTTGGTTTTGGGTCCTGGTCGGGTTTTGGGTCTGGGGCTTGGGGCCTAGTTGTATTTTGTAAAGGGTTTGGGGTTTTATTTTGGGGATTGATTTAGTTTGGGCTTAAGGTCCAGTTAAAATAAAAATGGCGATCACATTTTTTCCTTATAAAAATAAATACGAGTAAAAACCATCAAATTAAGTTCATGTACAACTCAACTCTATATTTAAATTTAATTTGTGAAAAAAATTGGTATAACCACTGATATTCAATCTATTGATCAAATAATTTATATCGGATATTACAGAGGCAATGACGACCCTCCCATTATAGTTTGTTCCAAAATTTGAACCTCTGACATTGTTTAAAGAGTCTTGTGTTTCGTCTCACTAGACAAATTAATTGTTGGTTTAATTTGTTAAAACTTGATTCAACAATAATGAAGTTAACTTTTTCTAAAAGATGAAACTAAAATAACTTGTTTTAAAATAAAAGGTTCAATATATTTATAAATAACGTGGAGCTTCCTACTCCTTTGCTATCACCATCTAATGTATTTTATGAGTGAGAATTCCGTTTTAAAATTAGTTAGGAGGTCGAACATAGTTGGAGCTCAACTTGATTATATTCAAACCTTTTGAAATCACAATCTTATTGATCAAACTTATTATTTAATAAAAAAGATTAACATAAAATAAATTAGTATATATTTATACAATTTCACGTTTTGTAGGTGACGTGTTTTACAGGTGTCATGATTTGCTTAAGAATTAATTATGGTTTGATTGAGAATTATTACAAAGCTTATGAGCCAAGGATTATTGTATACAGTAATAAATTACGGATAGTGTTTGAACCGTTCATTATTTTAAAACTTATTTTTCTAAAAAAAAATCTTAATTATTTTAAAACTCGTTAGCATAGGGTAATAGATGAAATAAATAAACTCGTTTATGGTCGGTCACCTTTGAGCCAACCACTGAGCAAAGAAATCTAAATATTAAAAACGTGCTCAATTTAGATTTTATTGAATTTGATTAGATTAATATTTAAAAATATTTTTCAAATCAAACCTCTATCTATTTTTTTTCTTCTAATAACATAATCATATGCAGGACATCCTGCCTATTCTTCTCCGACTGTTCAGTATACAATGCATATAAAAATATGACCCTCTAAATACATGAAAAGAAAATAAATAAAAAGCGACTGAATATGTATATCCATGTTTATCCCTGATGGTGCTTGGAAAACAATGCGATTTCGTTTCCCCGGCTCTCAAGATAAATGAATCAACGGAAGATATAGGGTTGACTATATGATATTCACTACTCGAGAAGCTTGTTACAGGTGCCGGCACCAACTGCCGCTGCCAGATGCCATGCGGAATGAAGGAAAGGCGTCCCGGGAAACATATCATCGGCAATGAAAAGAGCAGCCCCCAATAGAGATGACATCTTATGCATGTCGTGAGCTTTCCTTAATTCTGGATCATTTACGGCTCTTTTAGCAAATGCAACCTGTAATGGATCAACTGGAGGTTTCAGTATACCAACAGTGTCAGCCCTCAAGCCAAGTTTAAGCAACTGTAATGTTAAACTGTAGCAATGCTTAGGAAATCACATTCAGCTATCATAGACTATGTTATTCCGGCTTTTCCCCCCCTTAAAATATCCGTGTACAGAAGTGGTGTTCGATATAAGAACAGCTTCAGCCTAGAAGGTAAGAAAACAACTGTATTGTTAAACTGGAACGATGATTGAGCAAACAGAGATTAGCTAACATCACAATTATAGTCTATGTTGCCTGGACTCTTCGTTAATTTTCTGAAATATCTATGTCCGACATTTGTGTTTGGTATAAGGACATATTCAGCCTAGAATTACAGTAAATCAACTGTACTGTTTAAGCTGAAGTAGTGATCGGGCAACCTCGGGTTCACCCAACATCAAAATTCGAGTTTTTCTCTTTTATAAAATATCCGTATTTGATACTTGTTTCAACACATATTCAGACGTTTCTTAGCATTCGATCTTCTAAATATACAAACTATTAAAAGATTGTGCAAATCTGTTTTGATCCCTTCGCATAAATTGCAATAAGGAAAAAATTGTAGGAACCCCAAGTTACCTCCATCATCCCAGTGTGAACAGCTGAAACCATCAGAGGCTGGACAGGTAGAAGCAAAGCCGAAGCTGCCATCAGTAACTTCGGGTTTTCATTCCGAATAGCTCTTGATAGACACTGCAATAACGATTTTCTGTTTTAAAATTTTGTATCTAAGAGAGCAATTTAAAATAGAAGTACAGCAACTATGTCACTCGGACTTGGGTGAAAGGTCAAATCCGATTATCTATTTGACACAAGCATCTTTATTTATTTATTTATTTTTAAAGTTCTTTCATGTATTTGGAAGCTCATTTGAGGGTATGTCCTCGTACACAAATCCAAAATAAGTCCAACACAAGTATTTTGAAAATAATGTGTCGGAGTATTATAGAGAATAGTTTCTCCAGGATGCATTGTGTAGTATAAAATGCAGCATAGTAACAACGCTTTAACATTAACTTTAATCTTTAACATCGTACAAGTCAATAGCCTGTGTTACTTGGATTCAGGGGTCCACTGTCTAATGAGTGTGTTCAATTTTTTCCAAGATTTTTTATGCATTTTGAAGATCCTTGGAGATTGTATCCCTATAACCGTGTCCGGACATGCATTGGACAGGGTACTTTAATGCATTTATTCCAATCAAATTACGAATCAGATTGAACTTACCAACATTACTTGGACTCAGGGGTAAGTGGTGGATATGAGCATATGTCTAAATGGGTAAGTTCAATCTTTTCCACGTTTTTCCATGTACTTGGAGAGTCATTGGAGGATCATATCCTCATGTTCGAAAATGTCCAACACTAGCGTCATAAGTACTAAGAAAAACTGAAGAGACGAAGCAACATAGGAACTTATCACAGTGGAAGTGGCTATCATTGTATAGTCGACCCACCTTAAGTATTTCCTCAGCTTTCCTCTGGAAGAATGGTACAATGTAGAGGCAACTCCCACTCCAATTAGTGAATTAGCATACAGTGTAGTATTAAAATTTTTCCTGCATCCAAGTAAATAAAGTGTTAATAAGTTATGTAATTCAGACATGGGTGTGAATGTCAAATACGGGTATGTTTTACTTTTTCTAATTTTTTTCATGTATTTGAAGTGTCTTTGGAATATCATATCATCATGCCCATGTTCGGGTATAGGTGTCAAACACAAGTGCTTAAGAAAAATTACAAGAAGGAGCAAATTAAATAGATTGATATCTTGTTTATGAAGAAAACTGAATACTACCTAGGGGTTTGGATCCCAAGAACTATGAAGGGAAGTGATGTCAACACATTTGCGACCGTCTCTACAAGATTATGGTCACCTGACAATGTTTAAAAAGATGAGCATTGACAAAGAATCATATTTAGAAAAATTGCGAGCAAAGATACACACCCACAAACTATGTTGATTGGGCTTGAGTGTGAGAGGTGGATACGTCATGCGTCCAATAATGGGTATTTTCAGTTTTATAAGTTTTATCATGTATTTGGAGGATCATATCTCCATAATCATGTTTGAAAATGAGTCACATGATTACTTCAAAGAAAATGAATGCATTAGTACTTTACCATACCTTGCGTACAGCATCTTATAGGCCTTAAACAAGCTGGTCTCTGCTGCCATACTCTGAAAAACATGTTTAAGCAACTATGTTACAGAGACCATATGCAAAAAATAGTGTATTCACAATAATTTCTACAAATAAATTGATAAGTTAGGATTTAAACAGATGGACACTCGAAATATTTTGAACAACTGATATTTTTACAAAATAAGTTTTCGGTTTAGCGTACTGTATCAATATTGGTTGATTTGCTGTAATAAATGATTTATCATGACTGGATTGGAAGTTCTCTAGTTGGTTAATCTCCTCCAACACAGATTGCGAATGAGGAAACACTTGCACCCCATGCAAACCCTCTAAGGCTTTACTATGTCTCAATGTCGTCTGGGGACTCATGATCCTCAAAAAAATGTGAAAAACGTTTTCGCTGCCAGCAAGAGTTGCTGGCAATGGATAGAAGAAGACTGTAAGACACTCCTTTTGTGATTAACCTGTGTGTGTGCAGAGAAAAAGCGGCTATGTTAGAGGTAGCAATATATGACGGATTCTTCATTCTTCTTAAAGTACTCATGTCGGATCCCCACATCTTACACTTATCTAGGTATCAGTATAGAGAGATGACTCTACAGTTAATAGAAAACGCTAGATAAACATAATCATATTAGATGCATACACGTATTCGACACTTGCACATAAGTCTAAGTAATATATATATATATATATATATGATAAATTCATATTCAACCAAGGAAGCAATAACACCAAAGGGAGATTAGTTAGAAAGAACAAATTCATTGTATGGCTTTCATTGTGAACTAAAAGCAAACATTTAAAGAACATTGTCAATCTACGCACCAACTAAGACAGCATCTAAAAGGATCCAGCCAGAATACCAATCCAAACACCGAAATCCTCCAAATATAGGATTAGCGTCCGTTATGTAACAGTAAAGGCTGCACAACAGTTTGTTGTGATCCCCGAACTGACCGCAACAGTACCCGCTGTTGCAGCAATAACGATGAATGCAATAAAACCGAAAACGTGGCCGTTCCGCAATTTAAATATCGGCAGTTAATTGAATCCAAACGTAGCGGTTTTTTCCATTAAGAATCTAGCAGCTTTGTAGAAAAGACATTTGATTTCAAGTACTCCCAAAGAACTAGTTCCAGAGAGCTAATCGAAAATTTCGACCAATTAAACTCAGCATTATTACCAGTCCCATACCACTGGAGCAAACTCAAATATTAAAAACAAACACAATCATTCAAAATCGTATCCTTAATTTCCCACGAATTCCCAAGCATCAAAATCCATAACTGGGGTTCCCTAGATACAAGCAAAAGAAGAAACCCCACATCGAGAAACTGGAAAATAAGAGCATTCTGAAGAACGAAAAAACAAACAAGTATATGTATGTATGCATGCATGTATGCATGCATGCATGCATGCATGTATGCATATGTATGTATGTATATATGTATGTATGTATGTATGTATGTATGTATGTATGTATGTATGTATGTATGTATGTATGTATGTATGTATGTATGTATGTATGTATGTATGTATGTATGTATGTATGTATGTATGTATGTATGTATGTATGTATGTATGTATGTATGTATGTATGTATGTATGTATGTATGTATGTATGTATGTATGTATGTATGTATGTATGTATGTATGTATGTATGTATGTATGGAAGTACCTGGGAAGATGTTAAGAAATGAAGAGGCAGCCGATGAGTTAAATTTTTATCTTTCTTTCAGTTGGGGCGGGAAGTATAGTTTTCATTAGGAAAAAAAATAAGACAAAAATAGGATGAGGAAGATGAAGAAGAAGACGCGCAAAGAGTCGAGAAGAGTGTCTTGATATTCCACTTTACCTAATCAATATTCGCCACCTATACTCCAGTAGAATTGATGATTTTGCACCATTTATAGAGTTTTGTTGATGATAAAACTTAAGAAATTTTAGTAAATAAAATTCGATTATTCATTAATTTAATTTGATTCTACATAGATTGTCTTTAGGGATGGTAACGGACCGGGTTCAGGTCAGGTATTGGTCCCCATTTTCATCTCCGTTTAAAAAACTCGTACTCCTTCCCGTTTAAAAAATCGCAGGGATTTAAACAGGGATCCCCATCGGGTAATAGGAGAAAACCGCGGGAAAACAGGTATCCTTGTTTAGCATAAACGGTTATTTAAACGGGAATCGGGCCGGATATATATATTTAAATTAAATATATAAATATTATATATATTTTTTAATTTAATTTAAATTTATTAATATTATATATATATAATAATTATTTTTAATATTTATCGGGTCGGGTATCGAGCCGGGTAATCGGATAATTGGGGCAGATATTACTAAACCCGTCCCTGTTTAACATAAACGATTTTTTCCCGTCCCCGTTTAATTCGATTTTCGATTTTCGATTTTTTCCATTGAATTCGAATTTTTTTGTCATCTCTAATTGTCTTCCTTCTTCATTCCGTCGAAAGGGATTTTATAATAAAAAAATTGATTATGAATTTAATTAATTTTGATTCAATTAAGTGGTTGGTCAGCCAACTTTTTTTTTAAAGAAATTTTAGAAATGTACAAAGTTAAGTGATTTTAATGATTGAATGATTAGTGGGTTTTTTTAGAGATTTTATATTTGAATATAACGTTTGTCTATTGGATGTTTGAACGTTTTTCATTAAAAATTAAAAATATTTCAAATAGATACATATAAATACTCTAAATTAATAATAAAAAAAGATTTTAAAAACAATCCAAATATTTTATTAATTGAATTTGACTTTTTAATTACTTAATAACTCACCAATTTTTTATAGGCAGTTAAACTATATTAAAAAGATTATGTAAATTTTAAAGTTTTATTTTAATTTATTTATCATGTTTAAAAATTTATTTTAATACACTTTAATTATGAAAATAACACGAATCAACTTATTTCATTGGTTAAAGGAATCGTTGTTTGTTGAACTATGTGTTATAATATTTTGATATAGCAAAAGGCAAAATGTTTTTGGACTTGATTGAATTTGTTCAAAGTTTTCAACAGTTTTCAAAAATAATTCAAAGTTTATTAAACTAGAATTTGAGCACAACACGCTTTTCTGGGTAAGTAGTACCAATATTGTTCTCATAGTATCGATACTGCATGAATAATATCGATATTGTTCACGTGGTACTGATACCAAAGGTAAGAGAAGTATCGATACTCTCTGGGTAGTATCGATACTACCAATTGTTTTTCAAATAGCTCAAATTCCAGAATGCAAAATAGGTACCGATACTCAAAGGGATACCAATACTACTTTACATAGTGGTATTGATACCATGAGCATAGTATCGATACTGGTCAAGCCCAACGGTCTTTAACGACTAGTTTATTTAAAAATCATAAAGTAGTACCGATACTCATTAAAGGAGTATTGATACTCCATGTCCTGAGCAGTTTTATTTTTGTAGAATAATAACCCCCAACGGCTACAAATCATCCCCAATGGCTAGAAACGGCTACAAACTTATTCAAACTTATAAAAATAAGATGAGGACACTTGAAGAAGGGTTAGAACATCTATCCAAGCAATCAAACACAAGAGAATAGCTTTTATTCTTATTTTTCCTTTCTCTTGTAAAAATCTGTGTTTTTTAGCTCATTGTAAACCTTTCAATTATTTTCTTGTGAGCTTAATTATCTTGTAAACACCCTACCTTAGAGAGGTTTTTTGTTTACATTTTATACCTTTTGTAAAAGGGGATTGGTTCTAGCTTAGCCTGTGCAAAGCTAGGGAGTTGTAAATGTTATCTCTTGATCCTGTAAAAAGAAAGAACAAATTAGATAATTTGTTAGAAAATCATTAGTGAGGAGCTAAAGTAGTGGATGTAGACTTGGTTGAGAAGTCAAACCACTATAAATCCTTGTGCAAATTGTTTATCTTTTTATTCTCCTTACTTCCTAAACTCAAAAAGCTAATTCACCCTTGCTTGGCAAATCATTTGGTTGATCATTTGAGCTTCATTGCAATCCTAATAATTAGTATCAGAGCTTGACTTCTTATAAGGTTTAACAACCATGAGACGATCCTTGAAGAAGCTCTATACATTTTCGACACAACCGAGAAAATGGGTTCCACCTCTGGCTCGTTCCACATAGAAGACTCCTAGCTGATCGACAAGCCTCCGTACTTCAATGGAGCCAACTACCGTCATTGGAAGAAATTAATGAAACTATTTATCTAATCCAATGGTCTTGATGAATGGGAGATGATCGAGAACGGCTACTCTTCTCCAAAGAAGAAGGAGTGGAATGCCCAAGAATGGAAGAAAGCTCAACAAAATGCTAAGGCCATGCACATGTTGTTTTGTGCATTTGGTCCCGATGTTTGTGAAGGAGTTTATTCTTGTTCAAATGCCAAGGAACTTTGGAATAAGCTCGAAGATATACATGAAAACAAGAAAGAAGAACGACCAAAGGTAGTGTGCTTAATGGCTCTTGAAGAGCCTGAAGTAACTTTTAGCTCTAGTGAATCAAATTCTTATTATTTTAATGAGTTACAAGTTGCTTATGATGAATTACATTTGGAATTTAAGACCATGAATTCCAAATATAAGAAATTATTTAAAAATTA
This sequence comes from Hibiscus syriacus, assembly GCF_006381635.1. Classification (NCBI taxonomy): domain Eukaryota; kingdom Viridiplantae; phylum Streptophyta; class Magnoliopsida; order Malvales; family Malvaceae; genus Hibiscus; species Hibiscus syriacus. The sequence continues at coordinate 1,031,091 of NW_024061918.1, read as the reverse complement.
TAAAGGTAGTATCAATACTCATTTAAGGAGTATCGATACTCCCTCTCCTGGGAAGTTTTATTTTGTAGAAAAATCATCCCCAGCGGCTAGAGACAACCACAAACTCATTCCAACTTATAAAAATAAGTTAATGACACTTGAAGAAGGGTTAGAACACCTATTCAAGCAATCAAACACAAGAGAAGAGCTTTTATTCTTATGTTTCCTTTCTCTTGTAAAAATTTGTGTTTTTGAGCTCATTGTAAATCTTTCAATTGTTTTCTTGTGAGCTTAATTTTCTTGTAAACACCCTGCTTTAGAGAGGTTTTTTTGTTTACATTTTATACCTTTTGTAAAAGGGTATTGATTCTAGCTTAGCCTGTGAAAAGTTAGGGAATTGTAAATGTTATCTCTTGGTCCTGTAAAAAGAAAGAACAAATTAGTGAATTTGTCAGAAAATCCTTAGTAAGGAGCTAAGGTAGTGGATGTAGACTTGGTTGAGAAGTCGAACCACTATAAATCCATGTGCAAATTGTTTATATTTTTATTCTCCTTACTCCCTAAACTCAAAAAGTCAATTAACCCTTTTGGCAAATCATTCGGTTGATCATTTGATCTTCATCGCAATCCCAACATTGTTGTTTATAGATATCACAGGTTCGAGCACCAGCGACTATAACAAGATGACATTATCAAATAATTAAAAGTGTTTATAACAGATACTACTTTGTAATTAATTTAACTTAATTAAAAAATTATAAAAACAGATAATTATATAAATAATTTAAATATTTTTATATCTCTGTCAATTTTAAAATAGAGAAATTAATTATTCTTAAACGAAATAGAGTAGTTTATTTTATTTCTACCTTTGAAACTGATTAAATATGATCTTAATTTTTTTAAAATCGTTATTATAATATTATATTATATTATTTTTTATTAATTATTTAAATATTAAATATTAAATAAAATTATTACAAGTAATATCGCATTTAATGTTGTACTAATAAAACATTTATAACTGTCCCCCTCTACCCGTCCTCTCCTTCCCAACTATCCATCTCCTTCAACATTTAAATCAACATGCCAACCCAAACTCCATTACCAAGACTTTAAAATCATCACACAAAGACCTCCATCTTTGCAATTTTTCAATTTTCAACCCCTTATTGTTTTGCTTTTTACGAATCCATTTACAAACTACTAAACAATATTGAATTATATCGGTTGTATAATTTATGTTATCTTAAAATTATGGATTTTAATTTTTGGTCGTCAACAAGTTAGGGACTCAAAATCTCATGAAGTAAGTGAATATTAACAATTATTTTTTTAAATTCAAGATCAAATTAAATTAAAATATATAAATCAAGGAATACATTTATTCTTATATCAATTTTATCAACTATTATATTATTTATTATTAAATTTCGGGTAAACTACTTATTTAATCATTCATTCATTTATTAATATGATTCTGTTTTAGTCATCCAATTGTTTATTTAAATCATACTTAACGTTATATTTTAGTTTCATTTTAGTGATTCGTAGTTAAAAAATTAAGGGTAAACTGCCCAAATTATGACTTAATTATGAGATTGGTGTCGATGTGACTATCATACTTTCAATTTTGACACTATAACCACATAACTATTTAAGTGGTTTCAATATAGCCATCTACCGTTACAAAACAAACGATGTAACTGATGTGGACCTCTGACTCGTCGTTAGTCAATAACAACCACATCAACTACGTCGTTTGTTTTATAACGACAGGTGACTATATTGAAATCACGTAAACATTTATGTGGTTATATCGCCAAAATTAAAAGTATGATGATCATATCGACACCAACCTCATAGTAAGTGGTCATTTGAGTAGTTTACCCAAAAATTAACGGTGATGCTGATGTATCGGTATAAGATAATATGAAACAAGCTTTCTTAAACTCTATATAGCCAGATCTGAATTGTGGGGTCTTGTTGATATGACTGATAGTTCTTTGATATGGCATAGCACAGTGGCGTTTATGTGTTCTTAACAGACTATGAGAATCACCGATCTTTGGATCGTCTCGTCTCACAAGCACAATGAGCCGAAAAACACTTCAATTATAGGCATTAGTAAGACGACCTTTCCCTTTTCCCCATGCCTATTTGTTATCCCGGCCTTAGAGATATGCGAAACGTTTTTTTTAATAAAAAGATGAATAGATAAGGCCATGATACATTCTGGAATATTTTAAAGTGTTAAACCATGTTTTATAATATTTTGATATAATAAATTTAAGGCAAAATGTTTTTTTGACTTGAATTTGTTCAAAGTTTTCAAAAGATTTCAAAAATAATTCAAAGTCCATTAACCTTGAATTTGAGCACAAAAACAAATTTTCTCGTACGTAGTATCGATACTGGTCTTACAATATTGATATTGCATGAACAGTACCAATAATGTTCATGTGGTACTGATACCAAAGGTAAGAAAAGTATCGATACTCTCTAGGTAGTATCGATACTACCAACTTGCTCAAATTCCATTATGCAAAATAGGTACTGATACCCATAGGGGTAACGATACTACTTTACATAGTAGTATCGATACCCTGGTCAAAGTATCGATACCATCAGGACCAACGGCTAGTAACGAATAGTTTTATTTAAATATTAAAAAGGTCCCTGTAGAAGTATCGATACCCTCTGTTCTGGACAATTTTATTTTAAAAAGAAAACATTCCCAAACAGCTAGAAATAATCCCAAGTGGCTAGAAACAACTATAACATCATTCCAAGTTACAAATATAAGTTCAATACACTTGAAGAAGGGTTAGAACACCTATCCAGGCAATCAAACGCGAGAAAAGAGTTTTTCATTCCAATTTTACTTTTTCTTGTAAATATTTTTTTCTTGTGAGCTTTAATTTGTAAACACCCTACCTTGTAAAGGTTTTATTGTTTACTTTTTTTATCCTTTTAAAAAGGGATTTTGGTTCTGTCCAAGCCTTTGAAAAGCTAGGGAGTTTGTAAAGCTTATCTGTTTATCCTTGAAAAAGAAATAACAAATTAGTGGATTTGTTGGAAAATCCTAAGTGAGGAGCTTAGGTAGTGGATGTATACTTTGGTTGAGAAAGTCGAACCACTATAAATCGTTGTGCAATATTTCTCTATCCATTTAAATCTCCTTACTCCCTAAAAATTCTCAAAAAGCCAATTCACCACCTCTTGGCAATATTTTCGGTTGTCAGTCGAGCTTTGAAAATCCCAACAATTGGTATCAAAGTCTAACTCTTTAGAAGGTTTAACCATTTTGAGATGATCATTGAATAAGTTCTACCAATTCTCGACGTAACTGATAAGATGACTTCCACCTCCGGCTCGTTCTACATGGAAGACTCCCAACCGATCAACAAGCCTCCACATTTCAATGGAGTAAACTAATGTCATTGGAAGAAAGTAATGAAGTTATTTATCCAATCCAATAATCTTGATGCATGTGAGATGATCGAGAACGGATACTCTTCTCCAATGAAGAAGACGAAAAAATGGAGTGACCAAGAACGGAAGAAAGCTCAACAAAATGCCAAGGCCACGCACACAGTGTTTGTGCATTTGGACCCGATATTTATGAAGGAGTTTCTTCTTGTTCAATGTCAAGGAACTTCGGAATAAGCTCGAGGAAATCCATGGAGACAAGAAAGAAGAACAAAAAAGATGGTGTCTTTAATGGCTCATGAAGAGCCCAATGTATTTTCTAACTCAAATGAATTAAATTCACATTCTTTTAATGAGTTACAAGATGCTTATAATGAGTTGTATTTGGAATTTGAGACCATGAATTCCAAATATAAGAAATTAATTTCAAAATATAAAGTTGAAAATAATTTGATTTTGAAACCCAAAGTTGATTTTGAAAATCAAAATGAAATTTTGAAAAATGATTTAGAAATTTCAAAAAGCAAAATCAATTATTTAGAAACAGAAAATTTTGATTTGAAAGTTAAGCTTGAGAGCTTAAGAAAAGAAAAAGAATTAATTTCTAGAAAAAACTCATTATGCTTTAAAATGGAAAAATGCTCACATTGCCATTTTCATGGTCATTTGGAACATACTTGTCCCATAAAGAAAAGAAAATCTTTTAAAATTAGACAAGTATGGGTTCCCAAGGGAACAATGGGCATTGAAACTAACGTCCAAGGATCCAAAATAATTTGGATACCAAAATCTACTTAAATATCTCTTGTAGGTGCGTGGAAGCAATTGTGATAAAAGTGAAGATATTCAAATGTTTTAGCCACACTTGAAAAAGGAATGGGTAACCTCTAAGCTTAATGCCTTTGTTTTGACTAATTGGTTGCTCATTTAGTTTTTAGGCATGCATGAGTTTTGATCTTAAATGGTTATTTTTTGTTTTTCATCTCATATATGTTGAAAAGTGTATTATGATGAACATTTTAAAGTTTTAATGATTTTTCGTAAATTTTAGTTCATCATAATGAATTTTGGTCAAAATTGGTTTTAACTGCAAATGATATCTCTCTAACAATTGATATATGTAACATCCTCAATACCGGGTTAGTGATTAAATTGTAAAACTTTAGAAGTTTATGACTAAAGTAGAATAATTGAATAGTTCAAGAACTTATATGGGAAATGTTGTATAGGATCAAATTATCAAGAAGGAGGAATTGAAGGACAAAATGGTCATTGGCAAGAGAAATATTTTAATTTGTTATGGTTATATATATTTCTACGTGGAATGAGGGGGTAGAAAATAAGCTTCCAGAGTGCTCTTATCCTCCTTTATTCCTTCATACGTGAGAGGCTAAGCAAAGGTGAGATTTCCTGTTAGTTAATTTCTTGTTGAATTTAAGGTTGGTTTATGATCATTAGATGATAATTAAGCTTAAAGAAAACTTAATTTATCATAAAACAACAAGATGAAATGTACAGAAAGGATTAAAGAAATGAAGTAAATAAGTGAAATCTTGATAGAAATATAGTAATTAGATTTTCAGACCAAATTTGACTTGTCATCAACATAATTAAGGGATATGCAGTGTTAGAATTAAATTTAGAATAAGTAGGAAATTTGGTGGGAATCTTGAATTCCATATGGAGGATGACAATTTGAAGATAAAGATGTATTAAGTGTCTAGGAATTTGTTTATATATGTATACTTGAGTTAAGTGGATGAAATAGGTTCAAACATGAAGTGTTTGATTTGGAATGAAGTAATTTTCGTGCTTAAAATGTGATTCTGGGCAAGGGGGTATCGATACCCATTCAACAGGTACCGATACCTTAAGAGTAAAATTAAGGAAGAAATTCAGGGAGGGGGCACTGATACCTTGAAGAACAGTATCGATACCCAGGGGTATCGATACCTTAAGGAAGGTATCGATACCATCTTTTAACGGAAAAATTTGAATGTAATATGGGTACAGATACCTAGGTATGGTACCGATACCCATGTTAAGGGTGTATCGATACCCTATAGTGGGTACCGATACCTACCTTAGTTAAGAAATGAAATTTTCCTTTATTTTAGTCTACGTAATGTAAGATTAGAGCATGCCTATTGGAATATTGATATGTATCAATGTATGATTTATGTAGATATAGAACGTAACCCTATTCCGAAACAATCAAAGAATTAAAAACGGTCGAGAGAGAGAAAGTTCTAGAATTAAGCAAGGCTAAGGTGAGTGCATACCCTAGATAGAGTTGTATGGAGAAGACTTGCGATAAGTCTATCTCTTATAGTTGAATTTATGATTGTATATTCATGTACATGCATATATATATATATATATTATTGTTATAGTGATTTCATGCATAATTCATCCATGCTTAACATGATATTATATGAATGAATGCCATTATAAGAGAATCAATCCAGGTATGTGAAATAATGGAAGTGATCATATATGTGCATATGAAGTGAATTATGTGTTTATATGAAAAGTGATAAAAGAGATATGAAAGTGAGAAATATATTCATATTTAAGGCCATGTAATTTAATATGAGAGCTGTATGTATAATTGGCATGCCAAGAGTCGAGGGATTATTAGTGGTTCTTCGGGATATAGTGGTCCTTCGGGACATAGTGGTCCTTCGGGACATAGTGGTCCTTCGGGACATAGTGGTCCTTCGGGACATAGTGGTCCTTCGGGACAAATATTCAGTGCCTCTAGTGGGAATTTATTCGAGTTGTGGTGACAACATTCATGCACAACCTCAGTGTACTCACGTACCTCCTGTTATCAATAATGTACATGAGCCTCCAAAGATCAATTGAATGAAAATTGTTACACAAAGTTAAAGTTCATATGTGCATATCATACTCATATATATTATATGTTATAGTTAGTATATACATGTAAATTGTCATGTCAAGATTAATTGATATTAGTGCACATTCATGAATTTATCGTTATATGTTCATTTATGCCTCAATAAGTCTATGACTTACCATGTAAGTGATTTACACGTAGGTACCAAGAAACAAGAAGATCAGAAATAGGAGTAAGAAGGACAACATCACTACTAGATCAGATCAGAAGTAATTGGCAAAGTATGTGTTTTGGTTGTATTTAATGTGTTGGAATGTAAACAGTTTGTTAATTACAAATGCTCTGATTGATTTTTGTATTGTCCCGGTCAAACTTTTGTAAGTGAACAACTTCTATTGTAATGAAAGTTTAAAATTTCCTTGATTTTCTTTAAGAGTCAAAGTTTGAAAAGTCAATGCGACACTTCAGACTCGTATTCGGGTTGGGTACAGGTAGGGGGTGTTACATTTAATGGTATCAGAGCTACGGTTTAGTCGATTCTTGGCATAAACCGGAGTCTAGAGTGTCTTATAATGTATACATGCCAACAAAATAGTGAGAACTTTTGATCTGATAGAATAATAAGTATGTTGTTTTGCTAATAGAACGATATGGTTATATTTTTATATATGTCCAGACATGATAGTTCTAGAAGTGATACAGGAGATGATAGGCCCGCTGAGAGCAGTAATTCACCTGCCCTGGCCAGGCAAGGTGAAGAACAGGAACCTTTTGGAGTGCATATAGCTGATCAAGATGTGTTCTTTAGAACGTTGGACGCAGTATTGGTGCGTTTCCAACCTCTTGCTACTTTAACTCCGAGAATGAATGTTACGAAGGATTTGAAGGGTTTAGAAGCTCTAGAGTTCAGAGGTGAAGCCGAATAAGGTCCTGTTACTGCGGACCTTTGGGTCAACGACGTGAAAATCATGCTTGAGGGACTTCATTATTCTGATGCTGACAAGCTGGATGGAGTAGTCTCCTTGCTTCGAGGGCAAGCGAGAATTTGGTGGACCAACGTTACATTGAGAATGTCTGGTGATCAAGTAACTTGGTCTTTGTTCTTAGAGGAATTCAAGCATAAATACATAGGAGATCAGTTTATCCGAAAGATGAAGCAAGAGTTCATGAATCTGAAGCAATGAAATCGCATCGTATATGAATACAAGTGTGAATTCAACAAGTTGAGCTCTTCGCTGTCGAGCTTATTCCTACAGAGAATGATGCTTGTGAGTGGTTTGTAGAAGGATTGTATCCTCGGTTGAAGGAAATGTTAATTGTGTTAAATCTGTCTTCGTTTCAAGAGGTAGTAAACCGTGCCAAAGCTCTGGAAAGGGCTGAGAATGAGAGGTTTGGAGATTCAAGAGTTCAGGCATCTAAAAGAACTGGTGCGTTATCAATTTTTGCACCATCGAAAAAGGGGAAGAGATGCTGGTTCTCGACCTCAAGCTAGATCAGAGTCAGTGGCATCCTCCGTAAGAGGATCAAATCTGATGAGTGGATGACAGACACAGTTAGTGAAATTTGGAGCTGGGAGAACTAACCAGCCAAGTTAGACAATGTCCACATTGGGGAAGGAATCACTCGGGGATATGCAAAATGATTTCCCGAGCCTGCTTTAAATATGGGGGACACCGGGCATTTTGTTCGAGATTGTGCCATGATAGCTTGTGAGTCTGTACAACCAGAGAAATATGCTTCTGTGACTCAGAGGGGAAGAGGTAGAGGCAGAGGAAGAAGTCAGCAAGAATCCTCTGTTCAATAGGAGATATGTTCTACATCTCGAGTATATAATCTCAAAACCAATGAGGATCGAGATGACCCAGAGATAATAGTAGATATCTTTCAATTGTATGACAAGAATGTTTTCGTATTGTTTGATTCGGGGTCTACTTATTCTTACATTAGTAGTAAGTTAATGAGAAAATTGAATATTCAGTTAGAAGTTACTAGCAATGAGGTGATAATAATGAATCTGTTAGGGCATAGTGCTCGGGTAAATATGGTGTGTCGTGGATGTCCCATACAGATTCATGGAATTGAATTCCCTTCTTGTAACCCCCCAGACCGATACGGGTAGCCCGATCCGATCCGGGAAGTCACATTAGGGCCACCGGAGAGACCCACTGTAAAAATAGCTGAAAATTTAAAACTTTTATCAGAACGTGTAACTTATAAATCAGTTTTCACTATTAAAATAAACAGATTTCTAAACTCGTATATAAATCAAAATACAATTACATGCCCCCTAATCACATGTACCATACTCTGCAACAACGCCGGAAGAACTCCCTTACTGAAGTCGATAGATGCACTGGTACAATTCTTTTAACCTGAAAAAGGTGAGTAATAGAGTGAGCTTCGAAAAGCTCAGTAATACAGAACTACCAGATGATGCTGAAGAACGTGCATATATAGATAAACATACATATCCTTATTATTTCCAAACATTTACATATTTTTATGCTGAGCAGAGATCCTACTGATATTTCAGATGGTAACGGCAATGGCTTTCAGTTCAAAATATTTCGGATGACTGAGTTCAGGAGATCATATAGGTTTTCTAGTGTGTTCCCAAAAACCATGTAACTTTTCAGATCTTTTTTTTAAACCATATATATATATACCCCCATCCGTTCACATCATAAATGTGTAGATTCCCCAGAACCATACACCCAACCGCACATGCCATTTAGACCCTGAGCACAAAGCCGAGGAGTCTGCAGATAATCTTCCTCTAACAATAAACCCCCCAGATAAAATATTTCTCCGTCGGTAAACGGAGATATCAGAAATCAAAACATAAATCAGGTCAAGTATCATATCAAAATCCAGATCAAGTATCAGATCAGAATCCAAGTCAAGTATCAGATCAGAATCTATGTCAGATATCAGATCAGAATCCATGTCAAGTATCAGATCAGAATTCAAATCGAAAATCAGATAAAATATTCATGTGAGTAGGGAACACACCAGAATTTACAGATAGTATTCAAAGATATTGGATAATCTTAACAAGTAGAGGAATACGGATCTTCAGTATACCAATAGAATATCGGAATTTAGAATCACTATTGGAAGAGTTCAATGACTGACAGAATCATCAGTTATTCAGAATGTGACTTGAGCTGATAAGAAAGAAATGAAGGTTCAGGACATTTATATTCTATGTTGGTTGATCGGATTATCAGACAACTCTTACATGATTAGTTCCCAGAACTAATGCCTGTCGATTGGTCAATTCATTATTCTTCCAGGGTATTTACTCTTTAATACCACAATTCTTGTCCATAGACCATTTTCGGAATCATCGTTGAATATATCTTCCAATGTCTTTATTTCATTTCCACACTTCCATAATATCATGAAATGCTGACGTACTTGATTAATTTGTTCATAACCATTGTAATTGTACACTACGTAAACTCATCAGAGTTTCCAGACTTATCCAAATCACTTACTAATCTCAGTCATGAGGTTACCTATTTCATTTAGCATTCATCTCCATTCCAGTTACTTCAGGATTTCCAGAGTAATTCAACGTTCCTGAATTTCATATATATGTTGTACTTCCATTCCATTGGTCTTCGTGGTTGATTTGTCGATCAAACGTCCAATTCTTAGTACTGAATACGATCTAGAGCTGAGTTGAGATGAACACTTCCAAAATTTATCATTGAGCCAAACTTGAGAAGACGAACACATGTTCCAGTAATATCTATGCCATTCAGGTATTGACATAGCTTTAGGGTTGATCTACTCACTTAATTGTTTTCCATTCCTTTAAGGTAGTTCATACCTATGCTTACTTGTATTCCTTAATTAATCCAAGACATTTACTTAATTTAGGCTATAAGGGTTTTGGTAATTTTGATGTTCAGTTTATTCCATTCATTTCAGGGCTCGAGGATATCAATCATTCATGAGCTTTGTGATATTTTGAGTCATTTCTATTACAGGTATTTTGGTCATTTTACATATCTACAGTATTTCAATCTTTTTCCTCCGGTCTTATTATTTATTCCAATTTATTATCTATTCCAGTCCGTTCGAACAATTCTGATAAAGCGCACCCTCCGATAAATTGTTCTTCAGGTATTTACTCATAACTAGGATATTTTCGGGTCAAGTGCCTTCTCGGATTTTACAAACGGAATACTATGAATTTTCTTACAAGACGAATCTTAATAATAAATTTGTACTTAATCGAGTTAAGTACAATCCTCAAAGTATTTCTCCTTCAGGTCAACTCTGACTATTTTATCTCTCAAGGGCATTTTCGTAATTTATCAGATAATTTCGATTAGCTCTTAATGAAAATTATATATAGAGATCCTATGATTAATTGCTTCCTCAAACATTCTTTGATCTTGAATGATTCTTTAAAGACTTCTAGTATCTAGCATAAATTCTTGGGGTTAAAAACCGGTTATCCATAATTTCCAAGTAAACTACATTTATGCACATCAATAGTTTAGCGATCAATAATTCTTTTTAGATTTATTAATCCACTTCCAAGACAATTCTTGTCATTTTCCAACATAAGGGTATTTTGTAATTTACCTAATCGAAATATTCTCATAATTTATCATCTAAGTACCTTAATGAGATAAATTAAAACTAACTGGTTGATTTTATCACTTAATTCCAGAACTTGTAATTTAATTCCAACTGTCCTCCAATATTTATAGTCATCTGAGCCATATTCATATCTACTTTTTAGTATTCGATCTAGTGTAGATCTTCATTATTACACATATGAGACCAAACATTTCCATTCATGCATTTATCAATAACACATGTTCTATAAAGCATAAAGAGGTAGTAAAGTATTACCTCGATTTCCGTGCAATATCGATCGACCAAATTCCATTCGAATGCCTTTGATCTTCAATTCAACTTCCAATAATTCCTCAGATACATATCAACATAATTATATCAGAAACGGAGCTTAATTGCGATAAACGGATCGAATCGGGTGATAAATCAGTGAAGGACGGCTTACCGAGTTCGAATTTGGCGAAACGAACTTCGGATTCGGATTCAGGACATCGAAAGCATAAAATATGACTTTTCGGAAATTTGGAATATTCGGTCAAAATCAAAGTTAACGGGTTTGACCGGCAATTTCGAGGTCGCGGGTTCGAATTTCGAAAAACGAACAGCGGACGCCGGTCAACGGGTCAACGGGTCGTAAACGGGTCGGGTCGGGTCAACGGGTCGGGTCGGGTTGTGACCGGTCAAACCGGTCAACAATGCACCAAAACTGGTCAAACCGGTCATTTTTTCCTTCCCCACGCGCAGTGGGGGCGCGTGAACAGTGCTAAAATCCCTGAAAAATTTCTAAAAATTATTTTGAGCGATTTCGAGATACTTACAAAGCTCGGTTCAATTTTGAACGGCGGAGCGCTCGATTTCAACAAATCGGAAACTTTGACCGCTTCACCTCCTCACGCGCCGCCGTCGACGGAGACCAAGGATGACCGGTAACTCGGAACGATGCAACGAACACGATGGTGCAGGAGGTGTCATAAACGGATGACCCGATCGTCGTGAATCGATGAAAAACCAACTAAAACTGAGTTATTACCGATGATACTTCCGACTAAAATTCATGACGAACGGCGATGATTCACGACGAAAGGTTTGAGGGGTTTTGTTCCTCGATTGACAACGAACACGATGGTGGTTTCGGCTCGTCGTTTGGAGGTCGGACGACGAGTAGATTGGAGTTGGAAGTTGGTGACCGGGAGAGGAATTATGAGCATTTTCTGCAGAAAATGCACGGGAAATGGGGGTTATATTAACTTCTAAAGAAAAATGATTAAATCATGGGTTTAGCCACTGAATTTCCTACACTTTATAAAATGGTCTGCCAACTTTAAAACTTTACAATTTAACCCACTGTTTCTTTCAAAATACCAAATTAAATCCACCACTTTATAATTTCTTAATTTTAGCCCCTAATTTGGGGTGTTACAATTCTCCCCTCCTTAAAAACAATTTCGTCCTCGAAATTCATTCATGTCACATAATTGCATAAATGAAACTTCCAACAGTTCTTTCAAATCTTTTAATAGCTTTTACAAAAGTACGATTCCTCCACTTATCCTTAACCAGTTGAGTATACATTCTTATCATAAATTTTCAATATTTCAATAAAAGAATCCGAACGAAAATTTCCTTGAGTAATCAATTCAGTCTTTGTTACGTGAATAGGCTCATGCATATCCAATTTCATTTCCGGAGTTGAGTCAGAATTTCTCAGATGAAAAACTCTCACATGGCTCGTGAGGTACTTCACAGCGTTTAGACAGATGTTACTGGTATTCTTTTTTTGTACAAGTATAGCCTTAACAGATAGAAATTTTGGTTTATTCGTTACAGATAGGGATTCAGCCCTGGAGTTCCGGCTCAGAGAGGTATGATTGCAGTCTAGGGGCATGTACTGATAAGACATATTTTGACATTTGACCGGCCGGTCTATCTTGAAAAATTTTGACTCAAACCATAGCTCTGATACCACTAAATGTAACCCACCAGACCGATACGGGTAGCCCGATCCGATCCGGGAAGTCATATTAGGGCCACCGGAGCGACCCACTGTAAAAATAGCTGAAAATTTAAAACTTTTATCAGAACGTGTAACTTATAAAATCAGTTTTCACTATTTAAAAATAAAACAGATTTCTAAACTCGTATATAAATCAAAATACAATTACATGCCCCCTAATCACATGTACCATACTCGCAACAACGCCGGAAGAACTCCTACTGAAGTCGATAGATGCACTGGTACAATTCTTTTAACCTGAAAAGGTGAGTAATAGAGTGAGCTTCGAAAGCTCAGTAATACAGAACTACCAGATGATGCTGAAGAACGTGCATATACAGATAAACATACATTTCCTTATTATTTCCAAACATTTACAGATTTTTATGCTGAGCAGAGATCCTACTGATATTTCAGATGGTAACGGGCAATGAGCTTTCAGTTCAGAAAAATATTTCGGATGACTGAGTTCAGGAGATCATAATAGGTTTTCTAGTGTGTTCCCAAAAACCATGTAACTTTTCAGATCTTTTTTTTAAAACATATATATATATACCCCCATCCGTTCACATCATAAATGTGTAGATTCCCCAGAACCATACACCCAACCGCACATGCCATTTAGACCCTGAGCACAAAGTCGAGGAGTCTGCAGATAATCTTCCTCTAACAATAAACCCCCCAGATAAAACATTTCTCCGTCGGTAAACGGAGATATCAGAAATCAAAACATAAATCAGGTCAAGTATCATATCAAAATCCAGATCAAGTATCAGATCAGAATCCAAGTCAAGTATCAGATCAGAATCTATGTCAGATATCAGATCAGAATCCATGTCAAGTATCAGATCAGAATTCAAATCGAAAATCAGATAAAATATTCATGTGAGTAGGGAACACACCAGAATTTACAGATAGTATTCAAAGATATTGGATAATCTTAACAAGTAGAGGAATACGGATCTTCAGTATACTGATAGAATGTCGGAATTTAGAATCACTATTGGAAGAGTTCAATGACTGACAGAATCATCAGTTATTTAGAATGTGACTTGAGCTGATAAGAAAGAAATGAACGTACTTGATTAATTTGTTCATAACCCATTGTAATTGTACACTACGTAAACTCATCAGAGTTTCCAGACTTATCCAAATCACTTACTAAATCCTCAGTCATTGAGGTTACCTATTTCATTTAGCAGTCATCTCCATTCCAGTTACTTCAGGATTTTCCAGAGTAATTCAAACGTTCCTGAATTTCATATACATGTTGTACTTCCATTCCATTCAATTTGGTCTTCGTGGTTGATTTGTCGATCAAACGTCTAATTCTTAGTACTGAATACGATCTAGAGCTGAGTTGAGATGAACACTTCCAAAATTTATCATTGAGCCAAACTTGAGAAGACGAACACATGTTCCAGTAATATCTATGCCATTCAGGTATTGACATAGCTTTAGGGTTGATCTTCTCACTTAAATTGTTTTCCATTACCTTTAAAGGTAGTTCAATACCTATGCTTACTTGTATTCCTTAATTAATCCAAGACATTTACTTAATTTAGGCTATAAGGGTATTTTGGTAATTTTGATGTTCAGTTTTATTCCATTCATTTCAGGGCTCGAGGATATCCAATCATTCCTGAGCTTTGTGATATTCTTGGGCCATTTCTATTACAGGGGTATTTTGGTCATTTTACAGATCTACAGTATTTCAATCTTTTTCCTCCATCCGGTCTTATTATTTAATTCCAATTTATTATCTATTCCAGTCCGTTCGAACAATTCTGATAAAAGCGCACCCTCCGATAAATTGTTCTTCAGGTATTTACTCATAACTCAGATATTTTCGGGTCAAGTGCCTTCTCGGATTTTACAAACGAAATACTATGAATTTTTCTTTACAAAGACATAATCTTAATAATTAAATTTGTACTTAATCGATTTAAGTACAAATCCTCAAAGTACTTTCTCCTTCAGGGTCAACTCTGACTATTTTATCTCTCAAGGGCATTTTCGTAATTTTTAATCAGATAATTCGATATTAGCCTTAAAAATTATATAATATAGAGATCCTATGATTAATTGCTTCTCAAACATTCTTTGATCTTGAATGATTCTTTAAAAGACTTCTAGTATCTAGCATAAACCTTCTTGGGGTTAAAAACCGGTTATCCATAATTTCCAAGTAAAACTAACATTTCTTATGCACATCAATAGTTTTAGCAGATCAATAATTCTTTTTAGATTTATTAATCCACTTCCAAAGACAATTCTTGTCATTTTCCAACATAAGGGTAATTTCGTAATTTTACCTAATCGAAATATTCTCATAATTTATCATCTAAGTACCTTTAATGAGATAAATTATAAACTACAATCCATGGTTGATTCTTTATCACTTAATTCCAGAACTTGTAATTTAATTCCAACTGTCCTCCAATTTCTTATAATAGTCATCTGAGCCATAGTCAGTTATCTACTTTCTACCGTTTTCGTATCTAGTGTCGATCTTCATTAATTACACATATGAGACCAAACATTTCCATTCATGAATTTATCAATAACAACATGTTCTATAAAGCATAAAGAGGTAGTAAAGTATTACCTCGATTTCCGTACAATATTGATCGACCATAAAAATTCCATTCGAATGCCTTTGATCTTCAATTCAACTTCCAATAATTCCTCAGATACATATAAACATAAATTATATCAGAAACGGAGCTTAATTGCGATAAACGGATCGAATCGGGTGATAAATCAGTGAAAGACAGCTTACCGGGTTCGAATTTGGCGAAACGGACTTCGGATTCGGATTTAGGACGTCGAAAGCATAAAATATGACTTTTCGGAAATTTGGAATATTCGGTCAAAATCAAAGTCAACGGGTTTGATCGGTAATTTCGAGGTCTTCGGGTTCGAATTTTGAAAAACGGACAGTGGAATCGGATTTGGAACGTCGAAAAGTATCAGGATAGGTATACTCGGTCGAAGTCAAAGGTCGTTTAATGCCCGGTCAAAGCCAGTCAAAGTTTTGGTCAACAGTGGTCAACGTCGGTCAATGGGTCAACGGGTCGGGTCAACGGGTCGGGTAAACGGGTTGGGTCGGGTCAACGGGTCGGGTCGGGTTGTGACCGGTCAACTATGCACCAAAACCGGTCAAACCAGTCAACTATGCACCAAAACCAGTCAAACGGAGATATCAGAAATCAAAACATAAATCAGGTCAAGTATCATATCAAAATCCAGATCAAGTATCAGATCAGAATCCAAGTCAAGTATCAGATCAGAATCTATGTCAGATATCATATCAGAATCCATGTCAAGTATCATATCAGAATTCAAATCGAAAATCAGATAAAATATTCATGTGAGTAGGGAACACACCAGAATTTACAGATAGTATTCAAAGATATTGGATAATCTTAACAAGTAGAGGAATACAGATCTTTAGTATACCGATAGAATATCAGAATTTAGAATCACTATTGGAAGAGTTCAATGACTGACAGAATCATCAGTTATTCAGAATGTGACTTGAGCTGATAAGAAAGAAATGAAGGTTCAGGACATTTATATTCTATGTCGGTTGATCGGATTATTAGACAACTCTTACATGATTAGTTCCCAGAACTAATGCCTGTCGATTGGTCAATTCATTGTTCTTCCAGGGTATTTACTCTTTAATACCACAATTCTTGTCCATAGACCATTTTCGGAATCATCGTTGAATAGATCTTCCAATGTCTTTATTTCATTTCCACACTTCCACAATATCATGAAATGCTGACGTACTTGATTAATTTGTTCATAACCCATTGTAATTGTACACTACGTAAACTCATCAGAGTTTCCAGACTTATCCAAATCACTTACTAAATCCTCAGTCATTGAGGTTACCTATTTCATTTAGCAGTCATCTCCATTCCAGTTACTTCAGGATTTTCCAGAGTAATTCAAACGTTCCTGAATTTCATATACATGTTGTACTCCATTCCATTCCAATTTGGTCTTCGGGGATTTGTCGATCAAACGTCTAATTCTTAGTACTGAATACGATCTAGAGTTGAGTTGAGATGAACACTTCCAAAATTTATCATTGAGCCAAACTTTGAGAAGAACACATGTTCCAGTAATATCTATGCCATTCAGGTATTGACATAGCTTTAGGGTTGATCTACTCACTTAAATTGTTTTCCATTACCTTTAAAGGTAATTCAATACCTATGCTTACTTGTATTCCTTAATTAATCCAAGACATTTACTTAATTTAGGCTATAAGGGTATTTTGGTAATTTTGATGTTCAGTTTTATTCCATTCATTTCAGGGCTCGAGGATATCCAATCATTCATGAGCTTTGTGATATTCTTGGGTCATTTCTATTACAGAGGTATTTTGGTCATTTTACAAATCTACAGTATTTCAATCTTTTTCCTCCATCCGGTCTTATTATTTAATTCCAATTTATTATCTATTCCAGTCCGTTCGAACAATTCTGATAAAAGCGCACCCTCCGATAAATTGTTCTTCAGGTATTTACTCATAACTCGGATATTTTCGGGTCAAGTGCCTTCTCGGATTTTACAAACGGAATACTATGAATTTTTCTTTACAAAGACGGAATCTTAATAATTAAATTTGTACTTAATCGAGTTAAGTACAAATCCTCAAAGTTTCTCCTTCAGGGTCAACTCTGACTATTTTATCTCTCAAGGGCATTTTCGTAATTTCTTAATCAGATAATTTCGATATTAGCTCTTAACGAAAATTATATAATATAGAGATCCTATGATTAATTGCTTCCTCAAACATTCTTTGATCTTGAAATGATTCTTTAAAAGACTTCTAGTATCTAGCATAAACCTTCTTGGGGTTAAAAACCGGTTATCCATAATTTACAAGTAAAACTAACATTTCTTATGCACATCAATAGTTTTAGCAGATCAATAATTCTTTTTAGATTTATTAATCCACTTCCAAAGACAATTCTTGTCATTTTCCAACATAAGGGTAATTTCATAATTTTACCTAATCGAAATATTCTCATAATTTATCATCTAAGTACCTTTAATGAGATAAATTATAAACTACAATCCATTGTTGATTCTTTTATCACTTAATTCCAGAACTTGTAATTTAATTCTAACTGTCCTCCAATTTCTTATTATAGTCATCTGAGCCATATTCAGTTATCTACTTTCTACCGTATTCGTATCTAGTGTAGATCTTCATTAATTACACATATGAGACCAAACATTTCCATTCATGCATTTATCAATAACAACATGTTCTATAAAGCATAAAGAGGTAGTAAAGTATTACCTCGATTTCCGTGCAATATCGATCGACCATAAAAATTCCATTCGAATGCCTTTGATCTTCAATTCAACTTCCAATAATTCCTCATATACATATCAACATAAATTATATAAGAAACGGAGCTTAATTACGATAAACGGATCGATCGGGTGATAAATCAGTGAAAGACGGCTTACTGGGTTCGAATTTGGCGAAACGGACTTCGGATTCGGATTCAGGACGTCGAAAGCATAAAATATGACTTTTCGGAAATTTGGAATATTCGGTCAAAATCAAAGTCAATGGGTTTGACCTGCAATTTCGAGGTCTTCGGGTTCGAATTTTGAAAAACGGACAGTGGAATCGGATTTGGAACGTCGAAAAGTATCAGGATAGGTATACTCGGTCGAAGTCAAAGGTCGTTTAATGCCCGGTCAAAGCCAGTCAAAGTTTTGGTCAACACCGGTCAACGGGTCAACGGGTCGGGTCAACGGGTCGGGTCGGGTCGGGTCAGGTTGTGACCGGTCAAACCGGTCAACTATGCACCAAAACCGGTCAAACTGGTCAATTTTTCCTTCCCCACGCGCAGTGGTGGCGCGTGGGGGCGCGTGAACAGTGCTAAAATCTCGGAAAAATTATAAAAAATTATTTGAGCGATTCGAGATACTTACAAAGCTCGGTTCACAATTTTGAACGGCGGAGAGCTCGATTTCAATAAATCGGAAACTTTAACCGCTTCACCTCCTCACGCGCCGCCGTCGACGGAGACCAAGGATGACACCAGCAAACTCGGAACGATGCAACGAACACGATGGTGCGGGAGGTGTCGTAAACGGATGACCCGATCGTCGTGAATCGATGAAAAACCAACTAAAACCGAGTTATTACCGACGATACTTCCGACTAAAATTCACGACGAACGGCGATGATTCACGACGAAAGGTTTGAGGGGTTTTGTTCCTCGATTGACAACGAACACGATGGTGGTTTCGGCTCGTCGTTTGGAGGTCGAATGGTTAGTAGATCAGAGTTGGAAGTTGGTGACCGGGAGAGGAATTATGAGCATTTTCTGCAGAAAATGCACGGGAAATGGGGGTTATATTAACTTCTAAAGAAAAATGATTAAATCATGGGTTTAGCCACTGAATTTCCTACACTTTATAAAATGGTCTGCCAACTTTAAAACTTTACAATTTAACCCACTGTTTCTTTCAAAATACCAAATTAAATCCACCACTTTATAATTTCTTAATTTTAGCCCCTAATTTGGGGTGTTACAATTCTCCCCTCCTTAAAAAGAATTTCTTCCTCGAAATTCATTCATGTCACATAATTGCATAAATGAAACTTCCAACAGTTCTTTCAAATCTTTTAATAGCTTTTACAAAAGTACGATTCCTCCACTTATCCTTAACCAGTTGAGTATACATTCTCATCATAAATTTTCAATATTTCAATAAAAGAATCCGAACGAAAATTTCCTTGAGAAATCAATTCAGTCTTGGTTACGTGAATAGGCTTATGGATATCCAATTTCATTTCCGGAGTTGAGTCAGAATTTCTCAGATGAAAAACTCTCACATGGCTCGTGAGGTACTTCATAGCGTTTAGACAGATGTTACTGGTATTCTTTTTTTTGTACAAGTATAGCCTTAATAGATAGAAATTTTGGTTTATTCGTTACAGATAGGGATTCAGCCCTGGAGTTCCGGCTCAGAGAGGTATGATTGCAGTCTAGGGGCATGTACTGATCAGACATATTTTGACATTCGACCGGCCGGTCTATCTTGAAAAATTTTGACTCAAACCATAGCTCTGATACCACTAAATGTAACCCACCAGACCGATACGGGTAGCCCGATCCGATCCGGGAAGTCACATTAGGGCCACCGGAGCGACCCACTGTAAAAATAGCTGAAAATTTAAAACTTTTATCAGAACATGTAACTTATAAAATCAGTTTTCACTATTTAAAAATAAAACAGATTTCTAAACTCGTATATAAATCAAAATACAATTACATGCCCCCTAATCACATGTACCATACTCTGTAACAACGCCGGAAGAACTCCCTTACTGAAGTCGATAGATGCACTGGTACAATTCTTTTAACCTGAAAAAGGTGAGTAATAGAGTGAGCTTCGAAAAGCTCAGTAATACAGAACTACCAGATGATGCTGAAGAACGTGCATATAAGATAAACATATCCTTATTATTTCCAAACATTTACAGATTTTTATGCTGAGCAGAGATCCTACTGATATTTCATATGGTAACGGGCAATGAGCTTTCAGTTCAGAAAAATATTTCGGATGACTGAGTTCAAGAGATCATAATAGGTTTTCTAGTGTGTTCCCAAAAACTATGTAACTTTTCAGATCTTTTTTTTAAAACATATATATATATATACCCCATCCGTTCACATCATAAATGTGTAGATTCCCCAAAACCATACACCCAACCGCACATGCCATTTAGACCCTGAGCACAAAGCCGAGGAGTCTGCAGATAATCTTCCTCCAACAATAAACCCCCCAGATAAAACATTTCTCCGTCGGTAAACGGAGATATCAAAAATCAAAACATAAATCAGGTCAAGTATCATATCAAAATCCAGATCAAGTATCAGATCAGAATCCAAGTCAAATATCAGATCAGAATCTATGTCAGATATCAGATCAGAATCCATGTCAAGTATCAGATCAGAATTCAAATCGAAAATCAGATAAAATATTCATGTGAGTAGGGAACACACCAGAATTTACAGATAGTATTCAAAGATAATGGATAATCTTAACAAGTAGAGGAATACGGATCTTCAGTATACCGATAGAATATCGGAATTTAGAATCACTATTGGAAGAGTTCAATGACTGTCAGAATCATCAGTTATTCAGAATGTGACTTGAGCTGATAAGAAAGAAATGAAGGTTCAGGACATTTATATTCTATGTCGGTTGATCGGATTATCAGACAACTCTTACATGATTAGTTCCCAGAACTAATGCCTGTCGATTGGTCAATTCATTATTCTTCCAGGGTATTTACTCTTTAATACCACAATTCTTGTCCATAGACCATTTTCAGAATCATCGTTGAATAGATCTTCCAATGTCTTTATTTCATGTCCACACTTCCACAATATTATGAAATGCTGACGTACTTGATTAATTTGTTCATAACCCATTGTAATTGTACACTACGTAAACTCATCAGAGTTTCCAGACTTATCCAAATCACTTACTAAATCCTCAGTCATTGAGGTTACCTATTTCATTTAGCAGTCATCTCCATTCCAAGTTACTTCAGGATTTTCCAGAGTAATTCAAACGTTCCTAAATTTCATATACATATTGTACTTCCATTCCATTCAATTTGGTCTTCGTGGTTGATTTGTCGATCAAACGTCCAATTCTTAGTACTGAATACGATCTAGAGCTGAGTTGAGATGAACACTTCCAAAATTTATCATTGAGCCAAACTTGAGAAGACGAACACATGTTCCAGCAATATCTATGCCATTCAGGTATTGACATAGCTTTAGGGTTGATCTACTCACTTAAATTATTTTCCATTACCTTTAAAGGTAGTTCAATACCTATGCTTACTTGTATTCCTTAATTAATCCAAGACATTTACTTAATTTAGGCTATAAGGGTATTTTGGTAATTTTGATGTTCAATTTTATTCCATTCATTTCAGGGCTCGATGATATCCAATCATTCCTGAGCTTTGTGATATTCTTGGGTCATTTCTATTACAGAGGAATTTTGGTCATTTTACAGATCTACAGTATTTCAATCTTTTTCCTCCATCCAGCTTATTATTTAATTCCAATTTATTATCTATTCGAGTCCGTTCGAACAATTCTGATAAAAGCGCACCCTCCGATAAATTGTTCTTCAGGTATTTACTCATAACTCGGATATTTTCGGGTCAAGTGCCTTCTCGGATTTTACAAACGAAATACTATGAATTTTTCTTTACAAAGACAGAATCTTAATAATTAAATTTGTACTTAATCGAGTTAAGTACAAATCCTCAAAGTACTTTCTCCTTCAGGGTCAACTCTGACTATTTTATCTCTCAAGGGCATTTTCGTAATTTCTTAATCAGATAATTTTGATTGACAACGAACACGATGGTTCACGACGAAAGGTTTGAGGGGTTTTGTTCCTCGATTGACAACGAACACGATAGTGGTTTCGGCTCGTCGTTTGGAGGTCGGACGACGAGTAGATCGGAGTTGGAAGTTGGTGACCGGGAGAGGAATTATGAGCATTTTCTGCAGAAAATGCACGGGAAATGGGGGTTATATTAACTTCTAAAGAAAAATGATTAAATCATGGGTTTAGCCACTGAATTTCCTACACTTTATAAAATGGTCTGCCAACTTTAAAACTTTACAATTTAACCCAGTGTTTCTTTCAAAATACCAAATTAAATCCACCACTTTATAATTTCTTAATTTTAGCCCCTAATTTGGGGTGTTACACTGCTAATCTGATGTAATTACCCTTTGACGAATTTGAAGTAATACTGGGAATGGATTGGTTATATCGTTATTACGCTAATGTCGATTGTAGACTGAAAAGAGTAACGTTAAGAAGTCCAGAAGGGGTAGAAGTCGTGGTATTTAGTGAAGGATTAAATCCATTGACAAATGTAATCTCAGTGATGTCGGCAAAGAAGTTACTACTACAGGGATGTTAGGGTTCATTGCTAATGTGTTGGATGTTAGAGCCAAAAAGAAGGGGATTGAGAAAATTCCCATAGTTAGAGAGTTTCCCAATGTATTTCCTGCAGAGTTACCGAGTTTACCTCCGAATAGAGAAATGGAATTCCAGATCGAAATAAATGTCGAGAACAGCACCCATTATAATGGCACTATATAGAATGGCCCCAAAAGAGTTACTGGAATTAAAGATTCAATTACATGAATTATTGGATAAAGGGTTTATTAGACCAAGTGTATCACCTTAGGGAGTTCTAATTTTGTTTGTTAAGAAGAATGATGGTTCAATGCGTCTCTGCATTGATTATAGGCAGCTCAATAAAGTGACCATCAAGAAAAAAATCCCCTCCCCCGGATCGACGATTTATTTGATCAGTTAAAGAGAGCTTCAGTGTTCTCGAAGATTAATTTACGTTCCGGTTATCATCAATTGAAGATTTAAGATAAAGATATTTCAAAGATGATATTTAGAACGACATATGGTCACTATGAGGTTATCGTGATACCGTTTGGAGTTACGAATGCACCGACTGCTTTCATGGATCTCATGAACAGAATTTTCCAACCCTACTTAGATCAATTCGTAGTGGTGTTTATTGACGATATTCTAGTGTATTTGAAGTCAGAAGAGGAGCATAGTTCACACTTAAAGACAATTTTGCAGATTTTGCGAGATAAAAAGCTATATGCTAAATTATCCAAATATGAACTCTGGTTGAACGAAGTGACATTCCTTGGACATGTAATTTCTGCAGAAGGAATTCGAGTGGATCCCCAAAAGATTAAAGCTATAATAAAGTGGGAAGTTCTAAAGAATGTATCGAAAGTTAGAAGTTTTCTGGGGTTAACCGGTTATTATCGAAGATTCGTTAAAAACTTCTCGATGATAGTTTTACCCCTAACTAAGTTATTGAGGAAAGAAGTAAAATTTGTATGGACTCTGGAGTGCCAAGAGAATTTTGAGATGCTCAAGAAGATTTTAACAAAAGCTCCAGTATTAGTTCAACCCGAGTCTGGCAAGAACTTTGTAGTTTATAGTGATGCGTCCCATAACGGTTTGGGATGCGTATTGATGCAAGAGGGTAAAGCGTTGGCTTATGCGTCGAGATAATTTAAACCGCATGAGAAAAACTATCCAACGCACGATCTGGAGATGGCTGCAGTAGTGTTCGCTCTTAAATTTGGCGTCACTACTTGTATGGTGAAAGATGCTATTTGTATACGAATCATAAGAGTTTGAAGTATTTGATGACACAGAAGGAGTTGAATTTAAGGCAGAGGAGATGAGTGGAATTTCTAAAAGATTACGATGTAGTAATTGATTTCCATCCGAGAAAAGCAAATGTGGTAGTAGATGCCTTAAGTCGAAAGACGTTTGCAGCCTTGCGAGCTCTAGATGTCAGATTATCGCTAAGTGGAGATGGTTCAATATGTGCGGAGTTGACTATCAAGCCATCATGGCTAGATCGAATTAAAGAATTGCAAGCAAAAGATGAAAAATGTTTGAAGAAGCTGCAATAAGTAAAGAAAGAGGAGTTAAAAGATTATGAAATCAAGTCTGATGGAAACTTGTATTATCAATGAAGGTTAGTGATTCCAGATAATAATGAGTTAAAGAATGATTTATTAACGGAGGCCCATTGTAGTCTATTGACTATGCATCTTGGAGGAAACAAAATGTATATGGACCTCAAGAGTTGATACTAGTGGCCGAGAATGAAGAGAAATATTACGGAATTTGTATCCAAGTGTTTGACCTGCCAGCAAGTCAAAGATGAGCATCAGGTTCCGTCAGGACTGTTGCAACCAATATCTATTCCTCAGTGGAAATGGGAGAACGTAACTATGAATTTTGTGATAGGGTTGCCTTGAACTTCTAACAAAAGATATTCAATCTGGGTGATTGTAGACATATTGACTAAGTCATCCCATTTAATTCCGGTACGAGCTGACTTTTCCATGGACAAATATGTTAAATTATATATCAGGGAGATTATACGATTGCATGGTGTACATGTTTCCATCGTTCTGATCGAGACCCTCGATTTACTTCGAGATTCTGGAAGACCTTGCATGGAGTGTTAGGCACTCGACTGAATTTCAACAATAGTTATCAAGCAAGCATCAAAATACTCCCTACGAAGCTCTTTATGGATGGAGATGTCGTACGTTCTTGAATTGGTTCGAGCTTAAAGATAGATAAGTCCTCAGTCATGAGTTAATTCAAGAAGTGGAAGAAAATGTTCAAGTAATTCAGAATAATCTCAAAGAAGTGGTTGATTGAAAGAAGTCATACACGGATCTAAAGAGGAAGGAGATAGAATATCAAATAGGGGACAAAGTGTTTCTAAAAGTATCTCCTTGGAAAAAGGTTTTGAGATTTGGACGTAAGAGAAAGTTGAGTCCCAGGTTTATTGGACCATATGAGATCGTGAAGAGAGTGGGACCAGTGGCATATCAACTAACTTTGCCACCTGAAATAGATAAAATTCACGATGTCTTTCATGTCTCAATGCTTCGGAAGTATCGTTATGATCCCTCTCATATTGTGGCACCAGAAGAGATCGACGTTCAACCGGACTTGACTTATGAGGAAGAACTGGTTCAAATCTTAGCTCATGAGGTTAAGAAACTAAGTAACAAGCCTATTCCATTAGTCAAAGTCTTGTAGAGGAATCACAAAGTAGAGGAAGCAGCGTGGGAACATGAAGAAGACATGAGGAATCAATACCCCCATCTTTTTGTGCAATGAAAATTCGAGGAAGAATTTTCTTAAGAGGGAGATTTGTAACATCCTCAATACAAGGTTAGTTATTAAATTGTAAAACTTCAGAAGTTTGTGACTAAAGTAGAATAATTAAATAGTTCAAGAACTTATATGAGAAATGTTGTGTAGGATCAAATTATCAAGAAGGAGGAATTGAAGGACAAAATGGTCATTGGCAAGGGAAATAATTTAATTTTTTATGGTTATATATATTTCCACATGGAATAAGAGGAAAGAAATAAGCTTCCAGAGTGCTATTCTCCTCCTTTCTTCCTTCATACGTGAAAGGCTAAGCAAAGGTGAGATTTCCTGTTAGTTAATTTCTTGCTGAATTTAAGGTTGGTTTATGATCATTAGATGATAATTAAGCTTAAGGAAAACTTAATTTATCATAAAACAACAAGATGAAAGGTATAGAAAGGATTAAAGAAAGGAAGTAAATAAGTGATATCTTGATAGAAAGATAGTAATTAAATTTTCAGACCAAATTTGACTTGTCATCAACATAATTAAGGGATATGAAGTGTTAGAATCGAATTTAGAATAAGTAGAAAATTTGGTGGGAATCTTGAATTCCATATGGAGGATAAGAATTTAAAGATAAAGATGTATTAAGTGTCTAGGAATTTGTTTATATATGTATATTTGAGTTAAGTGGATGAAAGGGGTTCAAACATGAAGTGTTTGATTTGGAATCAAGTAATTTTCGTGCTTAAAATGTGATTCAGGGCAAGGGGGTATCGGTACCCATTCAACAGGTACCGATACCTCAAGAGTAAAATTAAGGAAGAAATTCGGGGGGTACCGATACCTTGAAGAACAGTATCGATACCCAGGGGTATTGACACCTAAAGGAAGGTATCGATACCATCTTTTAACGAAAAATTTAGAATGCAATATGGGTACCGATACCTAGGTATGGTACCAATACCCCTGTTAAGGGATGTATCGATACCCTATAGGGGGTACCGATACCTACCTTAGTTAAGAAATAAAATTTGCCTTTATTTTAGTCCAAGTAATGTAAGATTAGAGTATGTCTATTGGAATATTGATATGTATCAATGTATGATTTATGTAGATATAGAACGTAACCCTATTCCAAAACAATCAAAGAATTAGAAACGGTCGAGAGAGAGAAAGTGCTAGAATCAAGCAAGGCTAAGGTGAGTACATACCCTAGATAGAATTGTATGGAGATAAGACTTGCGATAAGTCTATCTCTTATAGTTTAATTTATGATTGTATATTCATGTACATGCATATATATTATTGTTATAGTGATTTCATGCATAATTCATCCATGCTTAACATGATATTATATGAATGAATGCCATTATAAGAGAATCAATCCAGGTATGTGAAATAATGGAAGTGATCATATGTGTGCATGTGAAGTGAATTATGTGTTTATATGAAAAGTGATAAAAGAGATATGAAAGTGAGAAATGTATTCATATTTAAGGCCATGTTATTTAATATGAGAGTTGTATGTATAATTGGCATGCCAAGAGTCGAGGGATTATTAGTGGTTCTTCGGGACATAGTGGTCCTTCGGGACATAGTGGTCCTTCGGGACAAATATTCAGTTCCCCTAGTGGGAATTTATTCGATCTGTGGTGACAACATTCTTGCACAACCTCAGTGTACTCACGTACCTCCTGTTCTCAATAATGTACATGGGCCTCCAAAGATCAATGGAATGAAAATTGTTACACAAAGTTAAAGTTCATATGTGCATATCATACTCATATATGTTATATGTTATAGTTAGTAGATACATGTAAATTACAATGTCAAGATTAATTGATATTAGTGCATGTTCATGAATTTATCGTTATATGTTCATTGATGCCTCACTAAGTCTGTGACTTAGCGTGTAAGTGATTTACACGTAGGTACAAAGAAACAAGAAGATCAGAAATAGGAGTGGCAAGGACAATATCACTACTAGAAGATCAGATCAAAAGTAATTGGCAAAGTATGTGTTTTGGTTGTATTTAGCGTGTTAGCATGTAAACAGTTTGTTAATTACGAATGCTCTGATCGATTTTGTATTGTCCCAGTCAAACTTTTGTAAGTCAACAACTTCTATTGCAATGAAAGTTCAAAATTTCCTTAATTTTCTTTAAGAGTCAAAGTTTGAAAAGTCAATGTGACACCTCAGACTCGTATTCGGGTTGGGTACGGGTAGGGGGTGTTACAATATCAATTTTACAAATTTTAATTTTTGACCTAAATTTAAATTTTTATGCATGTGGTTTATTGCAAATGATATCTCTTTAACAATTTATATCAATTTGTCAAAAGCATAATATTTTTGGATAGCTTTATGAATATGCACTTAAATTCAACAATTAGTATTGCATAAAGTATTTTAGACTTGGATATATTGAATTTCATATGTTACTAACATGTTTGTTCATATTTGTTGAAATTCAATTTCTTTTAAGTGTCAAGCTTTTAAATTCAAATTTTTGTTTGGAGTGCATTTATTGAGGGGGAGCTTTAGAATTTTCGAATGCTTTTATTGCTAAGCTTTTTACTTACTCTCCATTGTTATTTTGAACCTTCAAATTTGAATTATTTTTTATATAACAAAAAGAGGAAGAAGTATGGTTTGAAAAAAATTCAATTTCAAGAATGAAAAATGGAGAGCTTTAACATTTTCCAAACTATGTCTCTTTTTCCTTAAATGTTTTATTAATGGGGAGTTTTGCCAAAAACAATTTTTCAAATGTTTTGTTATATCAAAAAGAGGGAGATTGTTGAACGATGTTTTATAATATTTTGATATAACAAATTTAAGGGAAAACAAATTTGGACTTGAATTGAATTTGTTCAAATTTTTCAAAAGATTTCAAAAATAATTCAAAGTCCATTAACATTGAATTTGAGCATAAAAACAAATTTTCTAGTACGTAGTATTGATACTGGTCTTGCAGTATCGATATTGCATGAATAGTACCGATATTGTTCATGTGGTATCGATACCAAAGGTAAGATAAGTATTGATACTCTCTAGGTAGTATCATACTACCAGCTTACTCGAATTTCAGAATGCAAAATAGGTATTGATACCCAGAACGGTACTGATACTACTTTACATATTAGTATCAATACCATGGTCACAGTATTGATACCATCAAGCCCAACAGCTAGTAAGGGCTAGTTTTATTTAAATATTAGAACGGTAGTATCGATACTCCCTGTAGGAGTACCGATACCATTTGTTTGGGCAGCTTTATTTTGTAGAGAAAACATCCCCAAATAGCTAGAAATCATCCCCAATGGCTAGAAATTGTCACAACCTCATTCCAACTTACAAATACAAGTTCAAGACACTTGAAGAAGAGTTAGAACACTTATCCAAGCAATCAAACACAAGAGAATAAGTTTTTATTCCAATCTTACTTTCTCTTATAAAGATTTTTGTTCTTGTGAGCTTTAATTTGTAAACACCCTACCTTGTAGAAGTTTTATTTTTACTTCTTTTATCTTTTTGAAAAGGGGTTTTGATTTTAGCTAAGCTTTTGAAAATCTAGGGAGTTTGTAAAGGTTATCTCTTTATCCTTAAAAAGGAAAGAACAAATTAGTGGATTTGTTGGAAAATCCTAAGTGAGGAGCATAGGTAGTGGATGTAGACTTTGGTTGAGAATGTCGAACCACTATAAATCGTTGTGAAATATTTCTCTATCCCTTTAAATCTCCTTACTTCCTAAAAATCTCAAAACGCCAATTCACCCCTCTTGGTAATATTTTCGATTGTCAATCGAGCTTCGAAAATCCTAACATAAAGGTAAATAAACTCTTTTTGTCCTCTTTTTATGCTCTCCTGAGGACCTATGTGAATGTTTTGGAATGGAGGTGTTCGATTTTTCTAACAAGTAGACCCACGATACGGACTAATAGATGTTCTTACTCTTACCTAAAAGTCAGATCTATTCTATTTTAGTTAGTCTCACCATTACTGTGGATGAAGACCTCTATCAGTGGTATGTATCTGAATGTTCAAAAACTCGAATAGGAGAAAGCCACTTTCTATTGTCCAAGGGATAGACAAAGCTTTAAGTCTGGGCTGCATGTAGGAATAGCTATAGCCTTCACTTGGTAAACCTTTGGAGCCTCAGCCAATAGCCACCTATAACTTTAGTATAGCTCATATATTTCATTCTTTTAGCTACTCACTTGGGGGTAGTCTTCGTAATATTCGATAAATGGTCTAAAGTATAACAGGAGGAAAGTCTTCGCCACATAGGTAGAGGGTCTGAAAGAGTTGCTCTAGCTAAAGCGTTCATCGCTAGCGATCATAGATGTCCAGTGTCCCTTCGTTTGACTTTTTTTGTACTTTATAAGGGCTAGGAAGATATTAGCGATGCCTGTTTATCATTGCCATGTTTGAGGATCAAATCCTCGTGACCCCATGGCCGATTGTGGGTTATTCCACCCTAAGCTCAAAGCGAACTTGGAAGAAAATGAAATGAAGGAACCTGTTTCCAATGTGGGGCATCCTGGATCTATAGGGAAATCAATATCAAGTCGTCCAATAAGCGCTTAGTTTAGTGGCCAAAAGTTATCTTATAAGAGCAAGCATCATCTTTGAGTTCGCTGGTTAGATTTTTTGTCTTTCTTTAACCTTGCCTTGAAACGGAATACACAACCACCTCTTTTCTTTATTTGGTTGAAAGCTTTACCGAGAACTAGGCTACCATGGGAATCATTCCAGAGAGGGGAAATCCTATCGTTTGCTAATATTTCAAATCCCTCTACACCTCTTACAAGAAAGGGATGCAAGTATATCATAAAGATAAAGCTTTCATTTCAAGCGGGGGAGAAGTCAAAACCTTATGTGAAGGAAAGACTGTCAAATTTGTTAACAACTAATCTAGTTGAAGGATAAATGGAAGTGAATCAATAGAATCAAGTTCTTTACATAATAAGGATTTGATAATCGAGATATCTATATACATTTCTTTAAGAAATAGAGGGTTTGCAAGAGTCTAGCGTTAGCGAGAGGAAAGTAAGCATTAATAGGTTCTTTATGAAAGAAGGTTGCTTGGCAGAGAACAAAACCTAACTATGCATAGACACCCCTGCTTAGAATGATTACACTCGATAGAGAGCACTCACTTTATCTCGATTAGCTTAAAGTGTTGTGTCATCATTTAAAAAAGGCTTAAGTATATAAAAGGTGTCCAATTTATGCCCTTTTCTCTAGTTTAGTGTCTAATATTTATTTTGTTTCAATTTGATGCCAACGTTTCATTCCGTTACTCAAATGGATCAAGCCGTGAGGCACCTTTAAGTTTGCCCGCTAACTCATTAAAAATACCACCTGACTATTTTTTAATATTAAAAATGATTTCTAAAAATAATAAATTAATTAAAATGAAAAATTGAACCTTATTATTTTTTTAACCTTGAAGAAACATGATTACCCTTAGGGTTGTTCAAATAACCGAACTAATTCGGTTAACCGACCGAACCGAATTAGTTTGGTTAATTTGGTTCGGTTACCGAATTAGTTCGGTCGGTTAACGGTTAAGAAAATTTTTAGAATTCGGTTAACAGTTAATTCGGCTCGAATTCGGTTAATTAACCGAATTAACCGAAATTAAATTTTAAATATTAAATATATTATATATAACATATGGGCTCAGCCCAAACCATTTAAAATCCAATTAATAATTTAAGATCCAATAACTTTTAAACATAAATCAATATTAATTAATTAAAAAATTATATAAATTTTTTATTTTATAATTATATATTATTTAAATTAATTGTAAACTGTTTTTTAATTAAAAATATTATATATATTATATATAACATTTGGGCTAAGCCCAAACAATTTAAAACTCAATTAATAATTTAAGATCCAATAACTTTTAAATCTAAATCAATATTAATTAATTAAAAAATTTATCTGAAATATTTATTTTATAATTATATATTATTTAAATTAATTATAAACTTTTTTTGAATTAAAAACATTTAATTTTTATATAAATTAGAAAATTTTAAAAAAAATTCGGTTAATTCGAAAATTAACCGAATTAACCGAAATTAATTCGGTTCGGTTAATATGTTTGAAAAAAAGTTCGGTTCGATTAACGGTTAAAGAAAAAAAAAGTTCAATTAATTCGGTTAAGGATAGTTCGGTTCGGTCGGCCACCGTTTTAACCGAATGAACACCCTCTTTCATATTGGTTTTTAAGAAAAAAATGATTTTTTCTCTCTTGATAATAGAAATTGAACAACAGAAAAAGGAGGGATCTTTGAAGTTGAAAAAAAGAAAGGGGAATAAGATTAGATTAAAATTCTTGCTGGGTTGTTTTATACTTTCGTTTTGTGGTATGAATTTTGGGTTTCGGGGTTGTTCTTCACAAGGATCTATTTTAAGCTTCTGGGTTTTGCTTTTGAGTCTTTAAAGAAGGGAGTGGCTGGAAGTAATGAAATCAACCTTAATGTGTACAAGGAACAATATTGTTTCCATTATTCCCTCTTTTATTATTGTGTTGACTTTCTTTCTAGAACTGGGTTGTCAAGTTTGAGCTTTTTAGTGATCTTTTCTTGTATTTTTCTTTTTTCGTTGAATAAATCAGGGTTTTACCTGATATTTATTGAAGCATAATTTTCATGCATTTATTCATTTGAACAAGGGAAAAATGGATTTTGGGTTCTGGATCAAAGTCGAGTAGTCAACGGCGGGGGTGGTAGTGAAGGAGGAGGAATACAGTGATGGCACCATCGCATGGTGGTGGGCGACATCAACGACCGAGAAAAAGGTGGAGAAAAAGGATGGAGAAGGGGAAGAGAGGGAAAAGACTAAATAAGGTTTAGTTTTTCATTTTAATTAATTTTTTAGTTTTAGAAATTATTTTTTAATATTAAAAAATATGCCAGGTGATATTTTTAATGAGCTAATAGTCAAACTTAACGGTCTGTCATGGTTTAGTAATTGAGTGAAACGTTAGACATCAAATTGGAACGAAATAAATGTTAGACACTAAACTAGAAAAACGAGCATAAATTGGACACCTTTTATATATTTAAGCCTTTCAAAAATAAAAAATTTCATATCAATATTTTTGTTAATTTTTAACGACAAATGATAGAGATGAAACTAAAATGTAACAATAAGTATAATTTTTAAAAAAATAATTGAATGATCAAAATAAAATTACGCAAATAATTGAGTGATTAAATACATAATTTACAATTAAATTTTAATAAAAATATTAACTCAATAATGTTTTAAGTAAGATAATCATTTTATAACTTTTTACAAGATTTTATAAAAAAATATCATATAAGGGACTATTTATATATTTTACTATTTTTTAATTAAAAAGTAGAAGGTACGCATACGCAATTGGATTCAAATTTAGACAAGGACCACAAGTGGTGAAACATAAAAAATAAAATCCATTTCTCATTTCTTGATATTTATTCATGATATTTACCCACCAATTTCGTCTCCACTCTTGTCTCTTTTTTCTCCAGCGTTTTCAACAATGGCATCCGTCGATCTCTATCAGTCAAATGAAATGACTAACGTTATTATCGACGACAATCACATTGACCACAGTTGGTAAAAGGTATCATATCCCAAAAGCCAACCCAAGACCAAGCCTAATGCCAATCCCCAAAAGCCTATCCTTTCCCTCCCCAATGGGAATCTAACTAACGGCAGCACCAACATTTTTTCATTCCCTCAAGAAACATTCAGAGGATCGTCGTCGTCGGATTCTCGAAGCTCAAAGAGCTTACTGTAGTCACTCATTTTCGTCCGGGGTTCTATTTAATATATATATATATATAAATATTTTTGAAAATATATATAATATATAGTTTTTGAAAACATTTTGAAAACATATATAATATATAGTTTTTGAAAACACATATATATATATATATATATATATATATAATATAGTTTTTGTAAACATTTTGTAAACATATTTATAAAATATAGTTTTTGAAAACATTTTGAAAACATATATATAATATATTAGTTTTTAAAAACATTTTGAAAATACATATAGTATATAGTTTTTGAAAACATTTTCAAAACATATATATAATATATAGTTTTTGAAAATATTTATATGTATATTATATAGTATAGTATATTATTATATTTATTATATTATTATGATTTATTATTTATTATTTTATTTATTTTCTTTCTTTTTGTGTTATTTGGTCCAACAGGGAGTCCAAGTTCAAGTCCAGAATGAGGGCATGAAAGAGCCCAACCGGGTGGCAGGCCTGATCCAGCAAATCGACCCGGCTAAGAGTCCAGTAGACAAAGGCCCAAGTTCGCCTGACCCAGCGAACTAGGGTTTCCAATTTAAGTAAAAGCATCACACGTTCCCAGCCCCCAACCGTAGGATCAAGCATCGATCGAACGACCCAGATTGCATAACAGCTAGGGTTTGTGAAACCCTAAGAATATTACAACGTTGCAGCTGATCCTGAGCCGTTGAATCTGCAACCAATCCAACGGCCCAAAACAGAGACCAGTCTTAAGGTTTCTAACAACCCTTAACCGCCGAGCGAAGTGGAATTTGATTCCACAGCCCTATTTTCCCGGTCGATTTGAAGAAGTCACCCCTAGTGGGAGACTACTTTCGAAAGATTTAACCAATAATCAGCAAACCTAACCCAACTAGGACTCTAAACCAAACTAAAAACAAGAGACTCTTAATACTATAAATCACTGCAAAAATCAAAGAAAAAACAGGCTAGAAATCAAAGCAAAAACACTTGTAAACTTCAAAAACAAAAAGAAATAAAAGAGGTACTTCCTATACCTTTCTCTGTTCACTTGCATGTGGTTGTTTGGAGTTTGTTTTGTTTTATTTTTTATTAAAAAAGGAAAAGCTGATTATTCAAATAGAACTTTTTTTTGAAAGATCTTTATCAGATCTAGTTCTCTACGAGGCATTTTGATGAAAACCGCTAAGGTATTTGAAAAGAGGAAGTCGAGAGCTTTCGAGTATTGTAAAAACATGTTTGGTTTCGCCGCCGATGAACGGCAGCTGGCGAGGCGGCTCACGGTCGGAATCTGGGTTTATATGAATTCTGGTGGAGTATTCTTCATAAAATGAAGAACACGATGAATGTTTCAGAGAAAAGAAAGAAGGGATTCTTTATCCATTTAAGTGGGTATGTGGAAAATGAAAGTTGTTTGTGCATTTGTTGGGTTATATAGTCAACCCGTAAACTCGATTCAAAGCCCAGGATCTACGTGTTTTCAATGGATAGGGTCAAACTACGATTTTAGTCCCTGAAACTTTTCTTAAAAATTGATTTTACCCCTTTTGCCAAATTTCATTAAATTTGTTTTTAAATCGGTCATGCACTTTGTTTTATTTATCAAATTCGCACTTACTTTTATTATTTTGTTTTTGCATCACAATTTTTATTTTTAAATTTAATTAATTTTCAATTTTTTTTCTTTACATTATTTGTTTTTTTATTCCACGTTTTCCTAATATGCATGATCCGACCCCTTGTTGGGCATGGGTTTATTCCATTTATATTTTGTGTTATATTGTTTTAATTTTATTTCCGTTTATTTTCTCGGTATGTATATATGTGTGTGTTTCTTTTTTCTTTGTTTCATTTAAAGTATTAAAATTTAATTTTTGCTAATTTTTCTTTTTGATTCATTCAATATTTTATTTTTACAATTTAACATCTTTTTGACTTTTTAGGGTTATTTTTTAATCAATTGGAGGTAAGTAATTTGGATCGAATTTTTACTTTTTAATTTAATTTGCAATTTTCTTAATTAAGACAACTAAAAATTTAATTAGTACCGAAAGGGCAGTACAAGGGTGCTAATCATTCCTTGACTGTAATCGACTCCCGAGCCTAACATATTTTTGGTAAGACGCAGATCAGGTAAGAAACCAAACCGATGTGTCCGGTCAACCTAATTTTTGTTCTTAAATATAAATGATCGATGACGATTCTAACCACTTATTTAAGTTGAAGCTCAATTCTGAGCACACCCGAAGCCTAATTCTGAGCGAACCCGAAATACGGTTACGATACTTACATTGATGTTGATGCTAATATGAAGGCGAAA
This sequence comes from Hibiscus syriacus, assembly GCF_006381635.1. Lineage (NCBI taxonomy): Eukaryota > Viridiplantae > Streptophyta > Magnoliopsida > Malvales > Malvaceae > Hibiscus > Hibiscus syriacus. The sequence goes on along the minus strand of NW_024061918.1, from coordinate 995,319 downwards.
CATAACAGATCGGACTTCGATGACGACGATAGTGAGGACAACAATGATATGGAAGGTGTTAAACCTGAAAGAAAGTTGGCAGAGTAGAAGAATGTGAAGCAAAAGAAGCCGAAGAAGCCTAAGGTTACGGTTGCAGAGGTCGCTGTGAAGATCGATCCCGCTGATCTCTCGGCTTATCTCGCTGTAAGCGTAGAAAATGATATATTTTATGTCTTTTTGATTGTTTCGTAACTTGTTGATTGATTGACTATTTTTTTATTGGTTTGGAAAATTAGGAGTTTAATGGAGAACAGCCGGAAATTCAAATGTAGAATTTTGCGGATCTTTATGGGAAGGCGTTTCAGGAAGTGGTAACTGAACAGTTTCCATAGATGAAGATGTTTAGGGAAAGTACCATTATCAAGCTTGCTGATGTGAGTTATGTCCATTTCTCATTTCTTTAGTATTTCTGTTGGCAATTGGAAGTTTGAAACTTGTGAGATTTGATGGGTGAAACGAATGAATTTTAGATTATTTATTTCCTTAAAACAAAATATTTTCCATGTTTGAATGTTCAAATTTAATACTTTTACCAATGATTGCTAGGAATAAAGATAGCCCACTCTTGTAATTCTCAATATTATTCACTAATTTGGATTCTTCTGTACAGAAGGGAGTGCTTAGCATTTTGCAGTATGTGTTAATTGTCGCATTCAGTGTTCTGTAAGAAGCCAGTCAAATACTTTTCTGGTTACTGGTTACTGTAAACATGACTCTACTTGAAACCTTATAGTCAACCTTACTGTGGCTACCGACACCCATCCTCTCTGCAAAAAGCAGGGGAGGGCTTCATACAGTAGACAGCATAAAGCCAGCTCTTTCAAAGTTGAACAAGTTGGTATAAGAAATATAACTTAGCTGTTAAAGGTGAAAAAGTTTGTATAAAAGAGATGATTTGCATCAAGAGGTTCTTAATTTTGCCTATGTAATATTAAAATATGCACTTTGAATGCTTATTTCAAACATCATTTATCTGAGGGTGATAGTGAACTCTTGTTGTTGTTTTCATCTGTTATATTCTTTTCAGATGTTCATTAAATTACTTTTGGTCACTGTAGGAGGATTTCCTTTTTGTTTCTTACGAAAGTAGTAAAATTTTCCTTTGACATGTGCCTCTTTCGCATATTTCTGATGCTGCTTATAAGACATCAGCTGATTGGATCAGCCAACAATCCCTTGAGGCAATTGGTTTCTTTATCTTATGGTCTTTAGATATCATTCTTAGGACTTGGTGGCCCAACAAGCAAGTGCTAAGGGCTCTAAAAAAGGTGTGCAACAGATGTCATCTAAGTCAAAGGTAACTTCATTGGTGGGTCTTCTGTTAGATTGGTTATTTCCCTTTCTTTTCTTCTAGATTATGATTGTAACACCCTCAACCCACACCCGACCCAGATACGAGTTCAGGATGTCACATTGACTATATAAAAAAATACTCTTAAAAAAATGATAAAACATTTGAACTTATATTATTAAAATACAATAATATACATATGTTAATACAAGTTTATCAAAATACTCAGAGCATACACAACTTGACCATTTGATTACATGCTAACATTCATTTACATAACAAAAGGACCTACAGATTAAGTTGCATCTGATCTGATAGTTGCAGGAGTAGTGTTGTCCAGTTGCTTAACTTGTCTCATCTACTTTCTCGGATCCTACGTGTGAAACACTCACACGCTAAGTCATCGACTTAGTGAGGCAATATAATAATAATAACAACAAAGAAATGTAATGAAAATGACATAATAAAATGGAATGAGATGAAATCAAATACTTAACCATGCAGTTTATATCACCATGTTCCTTACCTGCAAGCATAGTACATTAACATTTATGAATTCGTATTAATAAGATTATTGGCACATGATACCATACTGAGAACCTAAGGTATGTGAGTACTGTGAGGTTGTGCACTATGTTGTCACAACAGCTTGTATAAATGCACCGAAGTGCCATGTAGAATTGCACCGAAGTGCCGCGTAGAATTGCATCGTAGTGCCATATAAGATTATCCCTAAGGACCACGTAGAAAATTCCTTAAGAATCATATACATATACCAAGGATCAAGTATGTGTCTCAAAAGACCTCACACATGTTCCAAAGAATACATATATGTCCCGAAGGACCGCGTAGACCCTCTACTCTTGGCATACCAACTATACCTATAGTTCTAATCTACATAACATGGGCTTTTCCCAAATTACATAGTATATCACATAGACATATCATTTCCTTACCTTCATCACATGGCTCATATAACTTTGCATACATATTCATTTAAAACATGTTACACAATGCACATAGTATGAATTCATATCATGCTTCACAACATGAAATGAATCATGCATCAATGTATTGAATCTAGACTTCTCACAAATCTAGAACTAAATATATCGTTATAATCATGTTATGCATATGCACTCACCTATATTTCCTTGTTTTTTCCTCGATCGATCTTACTAGGAAATTGTTCTGGAACTTGTTTAGGATCTGTATCTACATAGTAATTCATTGATACTTATTAGTATACTAATTAATATATTCTCAACTATCATTCCTTAGGCTAAAAGAAAAGTCATTTTCATCTTTTAATGAAAGTATGCATCGATGCACTACACCATGTATCGATGCATCCCTTGACGGGTGCATTGATGCACTATCTATGCATCGATACATAAATCCTATTCGATGTTTGTATTTAAGGGGGTGCATCGATGCACTACTTGTGCATCGATACACTGATGGCATTCGATGTTTTTATTTTAAAGTAGTGCATCGATACACCTTGAACAATTTCTGGGATTTATCCTTGATGTATCGGTACACATTGAATGTGCATCTATGCACATTGCCCAGAAATGTCATTTTAGCACGAAAATCTCTTCATAATCTTCTCAACACTTTATATTTCCCCTCTTTTTACATCCCTAACTTGCATACTCTTACTTAAACTAATTATTATCCATTCCATACCTCTAAAACTTAGAAATCCAATTCTCCATATAGAATTCAAAAATCTCACTCAACTTCCAACATGTTCTTAATCTAATTCTAACATTTCCTATTCCTTAATTAGCTTGATGACAAGTCAAATCCCACTTCTAATTCTTATTATGAACTCTAATCCAAGATTTTACTTTTCTACTTCCTTTCTTTAATTCTTCATGTTCTCCTCATCTTATGTTTTTAAGATAATCTAAATTTTCCTTAAGCTTAGTTATCATCTAATGATCAATAAGCAACCTTAAATTCATCAAGAATTTGATCAACAAGAAAACTCACCATTAGCTTGGTCTCACGGTGGAGAAGAAGAATGAAGAAGAAGAGAAATCTGGAACTTTGGTTTTCCCCAATTATCTTCCACGTGGTATTAAAATATCCCTTCAAAAGTAATATTTAATTGCTTCCCTTAATAAAAGACTTATTTACCCCTTTAGTTCCTATTTCTTTGCTAATTGCTCCTACACAAAACATTTAAATAAATTCTTTGAACTTTTTAATTTATCCAATTTGGTCACTGAATTTTTAAATCTCACAATTTGATCACTAACCCGGTATGGAGGATGTTACAAATCTCCCTCCCTTAAGAAAAATTCGTCCTCGAATTTTCATTGTACGAACAGATGAGAATATTGAAGCCGCATATCTTCTTCATGTTCCCACGTGGCTTCTTCTACCTTGTGATTTCTCCAAAGAACTTTTACCAACGAAACCGTTTTATTTCTCAATTGCTTAACTTCGTGATCAATATTTGTATTGGTTCCTCTTCATAGGTCAAATCAGATTGAACTTCTACTTGTTCTGGTGCAACAATGTAAGAGGGATCGGACCTATATCTTCGTAACATGGACACATGGAAAACATTATGGATTTTCTCAATTTCTGGTGGCAAAGATAACTGGAATGCCATTGGTCCTATTCTTTTTAACAAATTCATATGGCCCGATAAATCTAGGACTTAGCTTTCCTTTCCGACCAAATCGTAATACTTTTTTCCATGGTGATACCTTCAGAAACACTTTATCCCTAACTTCAAATTCAATCTCCTTTCTTTTAAGGTCAGAATAGGACTTTTGCCGATCAAATGTCACTTTTAGGTTATGTTGAATTTCCCGAACTTTCTCTTTCATATCTTGAATCAAATCTAGACCGAGTACATTTCGATCTTTGAGCTCATACTAGTTTAATGGCGTACGACATTTCCTCCCATATAACGCCTCATAGGGTGCCATTTTTAATACTGGACTGATAACTAGTGGTAAGTATTTCTCCCACGACCCTTTAAACTCAATGACACATGCTCGCAACATATCTTCCAATATTTGAATTGTTCTTTCTGATTGCCCGTCTGTCTGAGGGTGAAAGGCGGTACTAAAATTTAAGCGAGTCCCCAACGCTCCATGCAAGGATTTCCAGAATCTCGAGGTGAATCGAGGATCTCGATCAGAAATTATAGAAACAGGCACTCCATGAAATCTAATAATTTCTCTAATATACAGCTCCGAATACTTTTCCATAGAGAAATCTGTTCTGACAGGAAAAAAATGTGCTGACTTGGTCAATCGATCAACAATTACCCAGATCGAATCCCTTTTGTTTGGAGTCAGGGGTAACCTCGAAACGAAATCCATCATTACATTTTTCCCTCTTCCATTGTGGAATGGAAAGTGTTTGCAATAATCCAGGCGGAACTTGATGTTCGGCTTTGACTTGCTGACATGTTAAGCACTTGGACACAAATTCAGTAATGCTTCGTTTCATCCCTGGCCACCAATACCAATCTTTTAAATCAATATACATATTGGTTCCACCCGGGTGCATTGTCAATGAACTGCAATGAGCCTCTGTCAATAAATCTTTCTTCAACTTTTTATCGTCTGGTATCATAATTCTTTCTTTATAATACAATTTCCCATTAGACTTTACCTCAAAATCCTTAATTTCCTTATTCTTTACTTGATCTATTCTTTTCAAACATATTTCATCTTAGCTTTGCAATTCTCCTATTCGGTCCAACCATGATGGTTTAAGTTTTAACTCTGCACATAGACCATCGTCTCTAGTCAAAGATAACCTTGCATCCATAGCTCGTAAAGCTGCAAACGTTTTTCTACTCAAAGCATCTGCTACCACGTTAGCCTTTCCGGGATGATAGTCAATTATTATATCATAATCTCTCAAAAACTCAACCCATCTCTTTTGTCTCAAATTAAGCTCTTTTTGAGTCATCAGGTATTTCAAGCTCTTATGATCCGTATACAATCGTTCTCCATACAGATAATGACGCCAAATCTTGAGAGCGAACACCACTGCAGTCATTTCTAAATCATGGGTGGGGTAATTCTTTTCATGTGGTTTCAACTGTCTCGATGCATACGCTACCACGTTCCCTTCTTACATTAATACACACCCCAACCCATTGTGGGACGCGTCACTGTATACAACAAAATTCTTACCAGATTCTGGTTGAACCAATACAGGAGTTTCTGTTAGAATTCTCTTTAAAGCTTCAAAAATTTCTTGACATTCAGAAGTACAAACAAATGGTACATTCTTTCTCATCAACTTCGTTAAAGGCAGTACTATCATCGAAAAAATTCTTAACGAACCTTCGATAATAACCGACAAGTCCAAGGAAACTCCAAACTTCGGATACATTCTTTGGAACTTCCCAGTCTATTATAGCTTTTACCTTTTGAGGGTCCACCCGAATCCCATCTGCAGAGATCACATGCCCCAAGAAAATTACTTTATTTAGCCAAAATTCACAATTGGACAATTTGGCATAAAGCTTATTATCCTTGAGAATTTGTAAAACTATTCGCAAATGTGCACTATGCTCTTCAATGAACTTTGAGTAAACCAGTATGTCATTAATAAAGACAACAACAAACTGATCCAAATAGGGCTGAAAAATCCTGTTCATGAGATCAATGAAAGCAGAAGGTGCATTCGTTACTCCGAATGGCATTACAATGAATTCATAATGGTCATATCTCGTTCTAAAAGCAGTCTTTGGAATGTCCTTCTCCTGAATCTTCAATTGGTGATAACCCAAACGTAGATCGATCTTAGAAAATACCGAAGCTCCTTTTAGCTGATCAAACAAGTCATCAATGCGTGGGAGGGGATACTTATTCTTGATGGTCACCTTATTAAGCTGTCGATAATCAATGCAGAGACGCATTGACCTATCCTTCTTCTTAACAAATAACACCGGAGCTCCCCAAGGCGACACACTTGGTCGAATAAATCCCTTCTCTAACAACTCTTGCAATTGATTCTTTAACTCTTGCAATTCTTTCGGAGCCATCCGATAAGGTGCCATTGCAATCGGAGTTGTTCCTGGTATTACTTCAATTTGAAATTCTACCTCTCTATCTAGAGGTAATCCTGACAACTTAGCAGGGAAAACATCAAGGAATTCCCGAACTATTGAAATCTCATCTAATCCTTTCTCTTCAGCTCTTGTATCTATCACATTTGCAAGAAAACCTTGACATCCTTGTAGCAATAGCTTCTTAGCAGACATTAATGTTATTACATTCGCTAAAGGATTAAACCTTTCACTGATCACACTTATTTATATTACTCCTGGACTCTTTAGGGTTACCTTTTTCGATATGCAATTAACATCCCCATAGTAACAGAACAACCAATCTATTCCCATAATCACTTCAAAATCGTCAAAGGGCAATTCCATCAGATTAACAGGGAATTCAATTCCCTGAATCTTTATGGGACACCCCTTACATACTTTGTTCACCCGAGCACTATGGCCTAAAGGATTAGTTACTATAATTTCATTACTCGTGGCTTCTAAGGGGATCCTCAATTCTTTTACTAATTTACTTGTAATGTAAGAATAATTAGAACCCGGATCAATCAATACCAATACTAATTTATAATACAGCTGAAAAGTACCTGCTATAATATCGGGATCATCACGGTCTTCACTTTTCTTTAAATTGTATACCCGTGCAGTTGACCGAACTTCATGTTGAGAAGAGGATTCATACTGGTTCATTCCTCTGCCTCTTCCTCGTCCTCTCTATGAGGCAGAACCAACTCTCTCAGATGGTGCAGGTTCACCAACGATCAACGGACAATCCCAGATAAAATGTCCAGCATCTCCGCATCGGAAACAAGTCCCGGCAGCCATCCGACACGCCCCAAAATGGTTTTTCCCACAATGTTGACACTGTCTTGCTTGACCCTGGTTGGATCTCCTAACACCAGATCCCACTGACTGTATCTGTCTTGGCTTTGCCTGACTTGCTCCTCTAGCAAATGATGCAACTGATTCTTATCTAACTTGTGATTGAAATCCTGAGTCTCTTTCTCTTTTTGATAGTACTGAGCTGGAAGAAACACCCTTCCTCTTTGATGTCTGAACTCTTAAGTCCCCGAATCTCTCATTTTGAGCTCTTTCAAGAGCTTTGGCACGATTAATCACCTCTTGGAATGAGGACAAATTCAATACTATCATCATTTCTTTCAATCTAAGGCGTAAGCCCTCCACAAACCATTCACACGCATCTTTTTCAGTAGGCACAAGCTCAGATGCAAACTGACTCAGCTTGTTGAACTCGTATTCATACTCATATACGGAGCGGTTCATCTGTTTCAAGTTCATAAACTCCTACTTCATTTTTTGAATGAATTGGTCTCCTATATACTTGTTTTTAAATTCATCTAAGAATAAAGACCAAGTCAACTGGTCACTTGACATCCTCATGGCGATGTTCGTCCACCATATCCTCGCCTGACCCCTCAGTAACGAGATAGCTCCATCTAACTTCTCCACTTCATAACAGTGGAGACCATCCAACATGATTTTTAAATCATTTAACAAAGATCCGCCGCAACCGGACCTTCCTCATATTCTTCCTTAAATTCGGGAGCTCCCAAACTTCTCAACTCTTTTGCTACATTCATTCTTTGAATTGGTGGGGCAAGAGGTTGAAGACGCGTCAGAATAGCATCCAACGTCCTGAAGAAAGTGTCTTGGTCTTGTACAGGCACTCCCTGAGATGTCTGTCCTTCACCTTGCCTGGCCAGGGCAGGTGAATTACTGTTTTCAGCAGGCCTATTTTCTTCCGCTTCACTTCGGGAGCTATTATGTCCGGACATCTAATAAAATAAACACACTGTTCTATTAGCAAAACAGCATACTCATACTATACCAGATCAGAAGTTCTCACTATTTGTTGGCATGCATTCCATTTAAATACTCTATAGACTCTGGTTTATGCCTTGAATCGACTAAACCATATCTCTGATACCATTAAATATAACACCCTCAACCCATACCCGACCCGGATAAGAGTCCAGGATGTCACATTGACTATACAAAACAATACTCTTAAAAAACGATAAAACATTTGAACTTATATTATTAAAATACAATAATATACATATGTTAATACAAGTTTATCAAAATACTCAGAGCATACACAACTTGACCCTTTGATTACATGCCAACATTCATTTACATAACAAAAGGACCTACTGATTAAGTTGCCTCTGATATGATAGTTGCAGGAGTAGTGTTGTCCAGCAGCTTAACCTGTCTCGTCTACTTTCTCGAATCCTACGTGTGAAACACTCACACGCTAAGTCATTGACTTAGTGAGGCAATATAATAATAATAACAAAGAAATGTAATGAAAATGCCATAATAAAATGGAATAAGATGAAATCAAATACTTAACCATGCAGTTTATATCACCATGTTCCTTACCTATAAGTATAGTACATTAACATTCATGAATTCATATTAATAAGATTATTGGCCCATGATACCATACTGAGAACCTAAGGTATGTGAGTACTGTGAGGTTGTGTACTATGCTGTCACCATAGCTCGTATAAATGCACCGAAGTGCCACGTAGAATTGCACCGAAGTGCCACGTAGAATTGCACCGTAGTGCTATATAAGATTGTCCTTAAGGACCACGTATAAAATTCCTTAAGAATCATATACATATGCCAAGGATCAAGTATGTGTCTCAAAAGACCTCACACATGTTCCAAAGAATACATATATGTCCCGAAGAACCGCGTAGACTCTCTACTCTTGGCATGCCAACTATACCTGTAGTTCTCATCTACATAACATGGGCTTTTCCCAAATTACATAGTATATCACATAGACATATCATTTCCTTACCTTCATCACATGGCTCATATAACTTTGCATACATATTCATTTAAAACATGTTATACAATGCATATAGTATGAATTCATATCACGCTTCACAATATGAAATGAATCATGCATCAATGTATTGAATCTAGACTTCTCACAAGTCTAGAACTAAATATATCGTTATAATCATGTTATGCATATGCACTCACCTATACTTCCTTGCTTTTTCCTCGATCGATCTTACAAGGCAATTGTTCTGGAACTTGTTTATGCTCTGTATCTACATAGTAATTCATTGATACTTATCAGTATACTAATTAATATATTCTAAACTATCATTCCTTAGGCTAAAAGAAAAGCCATTTTCATCTTTTAATGAAGGTATGCATCGATGCACTACACCATATATCGATGCATCCTTTGACGGGTGCATCGATGCACTATCTATGCATCGATACATAAATCCTATTCGATGTTTGTATTTAAGGGGGTGCATCGATGCACTACTTGTGCATCGATACACTGATGGCATTTGATGTTTTTATTTTAAAGTAGTGCATTGATACACCTTGAACAATTTCTGGAATTTATCCTTGATGCATCGGTACACATTGAATGTGCATCTATGCACATTGCCCAGAAATGTCATTTTAGCACGCAAAATCTCTTCATAATCTTCTCAACACTTTATATATCCCCTCTTTTTATATCCCTAACTTGCTTACTCTTACTTAAACTAATTAGTATCCATTCCATACCTCTAAAACTTAGAAATTCAATTCTCCATATAGAATTTAAGAATCTCACTCAACTTCCAACATGTTCTTAATCTAATTATAACACTTCCTATTCCTTAATTAGCACTTCTAATTCTTATTTTGAACTCTAATCCAAGATTTCACTTTTCTACTTCCTTTTTTTAATTCTTCATGTACTCCTCATCTTATGGTTTTAAGATAATCTAAGCTTTCCTTAAGCTTAGTTATCATCTAATGATCAATAAGCAACCTTAAATTCATCAAAAATTTGATCAACAAGAAAACTCACCTTTAGCTTGGTCTCACGGTGGAGAAGAATAATGAAGAAGAAGAGAAATCTGGAACTTTGGTTTTCCCCAATTATCTTCCACGTGGTATTAAAATATCCCTTCAAAAGTAATATTTAATTGCTTCCCTTATTAAAAGACTTATTTACCCCTTTAGTTCCTCATTCTTTGCTAATTGCTCCTACACAAAACATTTAAATAAATTCTTTGAACTTTTTAATTTATCCAATTTGGTTACTGAATTTTTAAATGTCACAATTTGATCACTAACCCGGTATGGAGGATGATACAATGATGTTGTATGCTGTTGAGTACTTGACTTTATATTGGTAATTCCCTTTTGAATAGTAGCGTGCATTAGCTTTTACATTTTATACACCATTCGACTGGATAATGCCTTTGTTGATGGGAAGTTTCCCTTGGTGGCGTACATGATAACTGGCATTGACAATAAATGTTTTGAAAATCATGTTATATGGTAGATCTGGAAGTTAATGCCTTATTGGTTGCATTTATTAAGAATTGGGAGATTGAATTTTATTTCACCCCATAAACTCGTGGAACCTTTTATCCTATTCTCCATAGAGAAATTTATACTATTATGCATACTTTTATTAGGCCATCTCCAACGCATCGCTGGACTGGCGAAAATCTCCACTTTGGAGATGATCTTATGCTCCAGCCTATCGCCACTTTGTAGCTGCATTGTAGCGACATCTAAAGTGCACGCTACAACTAGCGTTGCATTGTAGCTGCGCTACATTTTTTTGTAATTTTTCTTATTCTTGGTTTTTGTTATTATATGTAGAGATAGTGCTGGAGATAAATTACTGTTTCATCTTTAGAGTAGAGATAGAGATGCTGTATAGTAGAGATGAGGGCTGGAGATGGCCTTAATACAAAAGTATCCACCTCAAACTTTTGGCAAGAAAAGGCATCTCCTTCTCAATGGATTTGATATAGAAACATGTTATGCAGGTAGGAACATTTGTGGCGTTAGCAGTGGTTTTACGGCTTAAATCTGATGCCCTAATTATTGTGTTACCAAATCTAAGAGAAAATTCAAAATATCAAGGTCAAGATAAGCTCCCTGTTATTGTATGGATGATGCTTCGGTAAGCGGATAGCTAACATTTTCAGTCTAATTGATTTATGTTTCTCAAAGATGGTTTACAATTTATTAATCCTTATTTTATATGTTTCTTGTTGATCCATCAACATTGTACTGTAAAGGCATCCCAAGGAGATCTTGCCATGGGGCTATTCTTGTGGGCCCATCACCTTTTGCCGATCATTAGTGGCAAAAACTGCAATTCACAGTCCATGGATCTGATTTTACTGCTAGTGGAATGATATTAGAGCATCTAAATTTTTTGCCTTTTTCGGTTCTGAGTTTCAAATACATAAGGCTTATTGGGTTCCTTTCTTTGGTGAAGGATCTTATCTGCCTCAAAAGCTCGGACTATTTTAGTAAATGGTGCTGCTAGAAAAGGGGAATGCTTGGTGACACCATCTTCATTTGATATACTAATGCGAGTTACCTTCCCTGCATCTTCAGCTAGAGTAAAGGTAGATTAAGAGTTTGACCGAATCCATTTGCTCTAGCAGTGTTTTGATTTAAAAGATTGTGTTTTCTCACTTCATTTAAACTCTGTTATTACCTTATCGGTGTAGGCAACCAAGAGGTTTGAGGCCATATATCCCATTCTAAATGAAGTGGCTCTCGTTGGTTCTCATGGAAGCAAAGCAATGAGACAAGCATCTCAGCAGATATTCAACTTAGCTATCGTGGCAGCCGGAGAAAGTATTCTCTTTTTTGAAAATTCTACTTCTTTTCAATTCCCCCTCCTTCCCCCTTCAGTCCCCTTCATCCGCTTATTCTAATGGTGGTTTCAGCATAAGAATTATTCTTTTATCTTTTGTAAACAGGCTCTCCTGCTTTATCGAAAGAAGGGGCTGAAATAGTTATTTGGTGTTTGAACCAGAATGCTGAATGCTACAGGCAGTGGGTAAGCTATTTTACTGTGTTACCAAGCACATTTATGGATGATAAATCTTTTACTTTTTTCCCGATGTTATTTATACTCTGACATCTTAAGGGTTCCCCCTTCATGAATTTGGACTTTTGGAGGGTCATGTCCCCATATCTATGTCCGGATATGTGTTGACGAGTATTGGACACGGTACTTGAAGAAAGATAAAGAGTTGGACCACATGGGTTTTTCCTATTTATTCTTTTCTTTCGCTTTATGTGAACATGATAAGGTTCATATTGACGATCTAAAAGCTCGTGTTGCTGTTCTTAAAAGACTTTTAGAGGAATGAAAAGAGCAAATTGCAAAATTTATTACTCTTGATCACATGAGGGAAGCCATCAAGAATTTGACAAACAAGGTACTTTCATAAGCATTCTACTACAAACTAGCCAATACCATCCGATTTTTTTACCAATCATCCACCTAGTTGCAAAAAAATCGAATTATATTAATCTGATTGGTTGGATTGGGAGTAGGTGGCCTGCTCAGCTTGGTAACATACATAAAATGATTTAACCGATCAAGAACTGATGAAGAATACCTCCCGTCATTTAATACTTATACGATACTACAACTTGAAAATTTCAATCTTTTAATTGGAGCAATTTCAAACTAGCTGGACTAGAGGTCCTACTTGGCAGTCTTTTTTTAAATGGTAGTCAGTAGGTTTTCACATGTAACCTGATTTCCTTTTGGTCTTTTTCAGAATGAAAAAGCAATGAATGGTGCTGCTGACCCTACTGAATTGGCATTGTTTCACGATGCTTGTAAGTACTGTAAGCATATATCTCGGAAGCTATCTCGAGGCCATGGGTGCATCAAAACGTTGGCTATTGGTATTGTTGCTGCTGCTGTCGTATCTCCCAACAACGACATCCAGGAGTGGAACAAACTGTATTTTCTTTCCAGCTCTTGATCTATCTTCCCGTCTAAAGACTGTTTCCAGATACATTCTTTTCCTCAGGAGGGTACCAATAATTATCGCCACGCCCGCGCCCAAACTTGCGTATTTTGAATAATTATCGCCGATGACCAGCTCTCTCCATTGAACAAAAAGTTGCACTGATTCTTCTAAAGGCGCCACATCACAATTCCGAACATATGTCTCCAGCATAAGGAGTTTCCATCAGTCCCTGTAGAAATAGTGAGATTAGTATGGAGCCAATCATGAAAAGATAGGGAAAAGAAAATTCCTGAAATGCAAGGAGGAAGAATGTGCATCCAAGTAGTCCTGGCCTCACGACAATCACGAATCGCATGAAGGATCATCTCATCACAGTCCCCACAAACCTGGCATCGACCCTCAGTAGTTAACCCACGCCGCAATCTCTCCATATTCTTTTGCAATCAGTTCCTTAAAGCCAACCAAAAGAAGTTACGAATGTGCTGCGGCCCATCAAAATTCCAAGCAAGCTTCTATAAGTTGTCGTGATTATCCTAGATGTTGCTATAGAGGATACGGTAGGTTGTCTTGACTGAGCAAAGACTCGAATCCTCCCAACACCAAGTAAGGAGCTTGGCACTGGCTTCATTAGACGGAGGAAGAGCAATGATATCACAAATAATATCCTCAACCAAATTATGAAGTTTGGGGATATCCCAATTACCCTCCGAATTTGAAAAGTCCCGGACAACGGCAACAAGATCCCCGGAGGCAGCACTATGCATCTTGCTAGCGATCGATTCCTTACTAGGGATCTAGGCATCCAACCAAAATCGAGCGGTCCTCTCATTGCCTATAGACCAGCAAATATTAGAGCAATCAAAATGCCAAACTTTAGCTAACGAACGCCACACGAAAGAGCAATTCCTGGAATCAATACTTAGGGCATAGAACTATGGACTTTATACTTAGAGCGGCATATCCTAACCTATAGAGCATTGAGATGCATCGTGAGCTGGAATCCAATCTTAATAAGAAAAGCATCATTCTGAGTATGCAACGGCCAAATACCTAGACCATCATGGTCATTCGGTTGACAACAAGTGTCCCACTTAACAAGAGTCATTTTCGGATGATCAACAGTACCGCCCCAAATGAAGCGGCGGGCAATGGCTTCAATTTTATTACAGGTGCCCTTTGGGATGGCTAACGTTTGTATGAAGTAATTGGGGATGGCTAAAATGGTGGATTTGGCTAGGGTGATGCGGCCAGCCAGAGAAAGCTTCAAAGCCACCCAATTATTAAGCTTGGACTGAACTTTATCGACGATAAACTGAAAGGTGCTCGTAGTGATACAACTATAGAACAGAGGTATTTCCAGATAAGAACCCAAGTTGGAGGACCTTTGAAAACCCAGAGCAGCACAGAGGTCATCAACTAACTTATCGGAAACATTATTAGAAAAGAAGACTTTAGTTTTAGCCGAATTAACCTTGTGACCAGAAAATCTATTGAACTAATCCAACATTGCTTTAGTGAGGAGGGCCTGATTGAAGGTCATCCATCATCAGCAAAGAAGAGGTGGGATAGACAAGGCCCTCATTGAGAAAGGACCATAGACTCCCAGAGAACGAGCTGCTGAGCATGATAGATACTTTGGCCCAGACGTTCCATACATAACACGAATAAATATGGCGATAGAGGATAACCCTGTCTGTTCCCCCGATTAGGTTTGAAAACCGAGCCATTCCACAAGATACATATACTAGCGGAAAAAACCATGTTCATGACAATACGATGGATTATGGCTAGGGTCCGTAAGAGAATCAAAAAGAAAATCCCAAGTGACACGGTCATAGGCCTTCTTCAAGTCTACTTTAATTGCCATCCCATGGGTGTTCCCCATTTTTTTCGGCATAGAATGAATAACTTCCTGGGCCACCAGAATGTTATTAGTGATGCTTTTACACGCAATAAAGCTGGCTTGGTTCTGCGCTATGATCCTCGGGAACACAACTTTGAAACGATTAGCAATAATCTTCATAATGAGCTTGTAGAGAACTTTGCAAAGGCTGATCGGCCTAAAGTCCGTAAAGGATTATTGACTACTAATCTTGGGGACGAGAACAATCAAGGTCATATTAAGATCGTATTCATTAGGCTTCCCATTGAAGATGTCCTTCACCCAAGAACAAACTGAGGGACCAATAATATGCCTGACTTTGGAAGAAAATAGCATTCATACCATCCACGCCCGTAGATTTGATGAGGCTCATATCAAAGAGCGCCCTGCGAACTTCTTCATTGGAGATTAGAGCATAAAGCGCTCGAACCTCCTTGTCCGAAAGAGAAGGGAAATCATCTCAGATTGGAAAAGCACCAGCCTTGATCCCCTCATCATGATAAAGCTTAGAGAAGAATTTAGTAGCCTCATCCTGGAGGATATCATCCTCAAAGCACCAATCACCACTGCCAATGCGAAGAGCACGAATATGGTTGCCTTTCCGTCGGGTTATAACACGGTTATGAAAGTACTTAGTATTCTGATCTCCTTCAATAATCCACTTATCACAAGATTTCTACTTCCAAAGCAACTCTTCCTGATTGAGAATTTCTTTAAGTTTGGTCCAAATGGAAGGAAGAGGCTTAGTGGCAAGAATCCTGCCACAAACATCATCCATGTCATTATTTAATCCGTTCAGAAATTGAAAAATCATTCGCTGTGTAATGATCATTTTGTACAGGGCTGCATCAGTAGGAGTTTCCCAATCATGCATATCATAGAGATCAAGCTGCTGTCAGAGACAAGTGAGAGTATTGTAATAAAGAGTGACAGTCATTGCATCTTGTTTGAGTTGCTTTTAATCCCAAAAATTTTAGAAACATTATATGAACTCGAATAGGTTTCACAGACTGCACACAAAAGGTCATGGGCAGTACCATAAAGGAGAAAATTCTCCCTAATAGCAGGTGCCAAGGAATTAATCAGCCAGGACATGACCATTCCATTTTCTCGCACCCATTTTTCATAGCCTGGTTCAAGCGTGCTGGGTTGTTGAATATCGCTAGAAATATACCCAATCTTACCTTTTCCAGTAATGATGAGCTTTAATGGCTGTGACAATTGAAGATAATTATGGCCCAGTAATCTGTGGCATGTGACAGTCGAATTTAGGGATTCTGAAACATCATCAGAACCAAAAATTGGTTCTGTGATTGAGTAGACATCATTTGAATAAGAATTGGTCATCGCTAGGTTTTTAAAAACTGGAACCTAAGTTGATACCATGTGAAATCTGAAAACACGTCTGTTTTCTATATTTTTCTCATAAGTTACATCATACAAAGTAGTCTTTTATAGACTAGAGTTTTTACTTTGTTAGGAAGCCTAACAATTATACAAATATTTGAAATTTAAATTAGAAATAAATTCGATCTAATATAAACTAACAAATAACAAAATAACAAACTAAGTGTATCCACAACTCACAGGGCTAGCTGGCACTAAAGGCGGAGAAGAAACCACGGACCCTGATGACACGACATGGCGTATCAATCTCTTTATTTTTCTCATTAATAGAGCTGCCTCTTTCCTTGGGGGAATTAGTAGAAGATAGCAAGTCTGTAGCATCGTTGGTTCCTTGGTTCAGGGGGTTGGCGATAATCTCGACTGATTCTCCATGAAGAGTGGCAAACCTGGAGCCAGAAGATTTAGATTCCTTATGGGAGCCGTTCTTCCCATTTACCACTGTCGACAGCGGATCTTCGGCGTCTCCTATCGACTACCATCTAAGGGTCAAAATCAACATTTTTGATTTGATATTAACCAGTGCACGTTTTGCGCTCCACTGTGGGAGAGGGATTGGGCGTTTCCATAGAGACATGAGCAGTAGACAGAATATGAGATTCCAGGGCATGATTCGTCTCTGAAATAAGACTGACGTATGCTTCCTTGAGGTGGCTAAATTTTCCACACGTAAAGCAAATGAGCGGGATATTTTCATAGACCACGGCTTGAATTTTCTCTTCAACAAGAATTTTTTAGACGAGTGGCTTTTTACGACCACTAAACATCAACTCTTGCAAAGAGACGTTTGTTTCTCGTATCTTTCCTCCAGTCGACCTTCGTAACCCTGCCAACAAGGTTTCCATTATTAGTTAAAATTTTCTTATTGAACATGTATTCTGTAATATCACAAATTTTGAGTTGGTGATTGGAATGTAAATTTTGAAAGTTTGGAGACTAAAGTGTAAAATTGTAAAAGTTTAAGGACTAAAAATGTAAAATTTTAAAAGTTAAATTTTAGATTTTGTGAATTAGTAATTTAGATTAAGAAATTAGTTTAATGGTTTCATAATTTTGATATGGAGTTTGTATACAAGTTTATTGAAGGACAAAGATCGGTATATTATTCGAATAACTGGGTCGAATCGGAAGATTACAAAAATTTGAAGGAAGGTAGACTTGGTTTGGAAAATTATATGTATATTTTTAATTAGTGAAATTTAAGTTGGATTGGTGTAATTTGCTGAGAATTGCACCATAAATTGAAATAGTGCAATTTAGTGACTAAAATAAAATTTTAGTAAATTGGAGGGTCAAAAAGAAAAATTGAGAGATGAGAATTTTACAGTTTTTTAATACTATTAAAATAGAGATGAATGATTGGAATGGGTGTAATTTAGGAATTCATTTAGGGTAATTTTGGTTTTTGGCCCAAAAGGAATAAAAAAACTCATTTAATTAGTTTTAAAAGTTAATAATTGGAAATTTTTTTATAATTCTCGTGAAATTCTATTCTTTTCTCCAGCAACTAGACGAAACTTCATAGCCAAGACTGTGATCGCAAATCAAGTTAAATTGAGCAAAAGGAAAGAGACAAAGGATCGGAGTGAAAGCAAAACCGACACTAAGATTTATTAGTGAGGCAAAGGTGAGTGTGTCTAACCTTTTTTATATATTTATACGATGAGGAAAACTTACAATGAGTCGACCTCGATTATTTAAGTGAAACATTTTTTAATGTACTTAGAAATTATATTTTTATAATTTCATTATACCGAGTTTAGATGTTTTTAAATATGAATTTTATGAGACATGTTCTTCTGATATTTTATTTTAGCTATATGTTCGAATGAAATTACATGTGAATGTTATAATTTTAATAAAAGCCCAATCTGTATATTCGAGAGTGTGAGGTACAAATGACATGCCATGAGGTGGAGAGACTATATGATATACGAGTTTATATGGCACCTATGGTGCAACCCTATGAGGCACTTTCGAGTGCAATCCTACGAGGCACATTCGATTGCACTACTACGAGATCTACGAGGCACTTTTAAGTGCATATAGCGCGCACACTCGACAAGACTCATGTACCTAATATTCTCGATTATAAAACATTGGACTATAATTACAAGTATGAATTAATACGAGTTTATATGATTAAAATATGGAAAGTATGAGTTACTCGGGTACTTGTTTTATTCTTACATGTTTTACGTGAATTATTTTGAATAGTTTAGTTCTTATGCATTTTAATGGTTATTTTATTTATTTCTAAATACATGATTTTTATATAATATTTATTATATGGTTTAGTTTTATTTTACTTTTTATATACGTCACACTAAGTAAATACTTAGCATGTGATTGGTTTACACGTAGGGAAAGGAAAGGAAAAGACTGCGGAGTAGGGCAGATCGACATTACCTAGGAAAAATCAAGCTGCCATTTAAATTAGTAAGGACATCTATTATAATATTTTGTATATGTAGTGGTATGTAAAATATAAATATTTTAATTGCTCTAATATATGCTTTAAATAGGGTTTTGTAATATAAAAGTTGATATTTATTTAATATAGTGATATTAAATATAATAAATAGTATTAAAAGAAAAAAATTATTATTATCGATTTTAAACAACATATATTTTATATGATTGATGTGACATCTTTAGCTTGTATACGAGAACGTATACGAGGTAGAGATGTTATAATTTTTGGTATCAGAGTTGCACGTTTAGTCAATTCTCGACTTAAACTGAAGTTAAAGTGTATTAAAAATTTATAGATGCCACTAGGATGTTCGTGTCACTGATTTGGTATGGTTAAGTGATTGATTTTCGATACTACTCCTTTCTAATGTATGTTTGAAATGTGTACATTATAGATGTCATAAGGTGAGGGTCCGTGCCATGTGACTGAAAAGGATATCCCAGAAGGGACTAGCAATAGTAATGAGGTGTATGCCGAACCTCCTTCTCAATCTGGGCAATATGGAGCTCCGACATCTCAGAAAGTGTTTGTGCCTGATCAAGGGATGTTTTTGAAAGCGCTAGAGGTTATTCTTCAGCATTATCAACCTGTTCCTCCACCTCCTCACCCACTTGCACCACCAGCTCCTCCGATGTCTATTACAAAAGAGTTAAAGAATATAGGAGCCCCTGAATTCAAGGGAGAAGAGGACGACAGTCCAATAACAACGGATCTTTGGTTGCATGATGTAAAAGTAATGTTGGATAGATTACAATGCTCTGACCCTGAGAGATTAGGTGGAGTGGTGTCTTTGCTTCGAGGTTCAGCCCAAATATGGTGGATAAATACCATTATGCATGTTCCTCCTGAGCAAGTCACTTAGCAGTTTTTCCTTGGGAATTAATAACAAGTATATTGGCAAGTATTTCATTCGAGAAATGAAGCAGTATTTTTTAAATTTAAAGCAAGGCAACTACACTATTTATGAGTTCGAGTGTAAATTCAACAAGTTAAGTAGATTTGCTTTAGAGTTGATCCCTACTGAGTAAGATAGATTCGAGTGGTTTGTAGAAGGCATGCGTCAGAGGTTAAAGAAGTTTATGCTGGCGTTAGAGTTGTCGACATTTCAAGAGACTTTGAATAGAGCTAAAGCATTGGAAAGAGCTCAGAATGAAAAAAATTTAGAATAGAGGTTTCATTCAGTAAAAAGACAATGGTCATCTTATATTGTTGTTTAATAAAAAGGGGTCAAGGTTCTGGATTCAGACCTTAGGATATATATGAGGGCACTACTTTAAATCCTAAGGGGACTAGTGTTGGAAAAGAAAAACAAAACCAGTCAGCGGCAATAGGAGCAGGCAGATCTTCATATCATAATCAAAGTCAGATGTTACCTTGTCAGCTTTATTGAAGAAATCATACTAGGGTATGCATAATTTTCATAGGAGCCTATTTCCGATGCGGTGAATCAGGACAATAAATCCCAGATTGCCCTCTGATGTTAGGAGAGAAATCAGTGCAGTTTGAGAAATTTGTAGCAACACCTCAGAGAGGTCGAGCCAGAGGTAAACAGATTACTTTGTTAGAATCTGCTGCACAGACTGGAGGGCGGACTACACCTAGAGTATATAACATCAAGACTGTGGAAGACCGAGATGATCTAGAGATCATTACAGTTACCTTTTATCTCTTTGATGCACTTGTGTTTGTTTTAATTGATCCTGACTCTTCACACTCGTACATTAGTACAAAATTAATAAGAGAAAGAGGTATTTCCCTAGAATATATATCGATTGATATAGTTGCGACGAATTCTTTAGGTCAGAGTGCTAAGGTCAAGCATATAAGTAAAAATTGTTCGCTTAAAATTCAAGGCATCGAGTTTCCTGCAAACTTGATGGAGTTACCTTTCAAAGAATTTGGAATAATTTTGGGAATGGATTGATTATTTTTTTACCATGCTATAGTGGATTTTCGTTTAAAACGATTAATACTAAAAAAATCAGAAGTTACAGAGGTGATAGTAGTCAGAGAGAGAGTAAATCCTTTATTTAATGTGATATTAGTCGTTTCTGCTAAGAAATTATTGATGCAAGGGTGTCAGGCATTCTTAGCTAGCGTGTTGGACACTCGAACTTATAAAGTTAGATTGGAAGATATTCCCACTGTTAGAGAGAACCCAGATGTCTTCCTAGATGAACTACCAGGATTACCTCCTAATGGGGAGATGGAGTTTAAAATTGAAGTATTTTCGGGTATTGCTTCGATATCGATGGCTTTATACCATATGGATCCAATATAACTTAGAGAGTTGAAGGCTCAATAACAAGAATTACTAGATCGGGGATTCATTAGACCGAGTGTATCTCCTTGGGGAGCATCTGTGTTATTTGTAAATAAGAAAGATGGATATATGTGATTATGCATAGACTACCATCAACTAAACTAGGTGACTATAAAGAACAAGTATCCTCTTCCGAGGATTGATGATTTGTTTGATCAGTTAAAAGGTACGGATGTATTTTCAAAGATTAATCTTCTATCTAGGTACCATCAGTTACAGATTTAAGAAGAACATATTCCAAAGACTACATTTCAGACTCGATACGGACACTACAAGTTTGTAGTTATGCTGTTTGGTTTAACTAATGCTCCAGCAGCATTCATGGATCTTATTAATCGAGTATTTTGGCCATATTTAGATTAGTTTGTGGTTGTATTTATTAACGACATTCTGGTTTATTCAAAGACCAAGGAAGAGCATGATGCTCATTTACGCATCATTCTCTAGACACTTCGGGACAAAACGTTGTATGCTAAGCTATCGAAGTGTGAATTTTGGTTGTCAGAGGATGCATTCCTTGGACATGTAGTATCTGCAGAGGGGATTCAGGTGGATCCTTATAATATTAAAGCTATTATAGATTGAAAAGTTCTAAGAAATGTTTCTGAAGTACGGAGTTTATTAGGATTAGCTAGATATTATCTAAGGTTTGTAAAGGACTTTTCAATGATTGTCTCTCCATTGACAAAGTTGTTGAGGAAAGATGTATCATTCATTTAAACGGAAAAATGCCAAGAGAGTTTTGAATCCTTAAATAAGGTTCTAACTGAGGCTCCAATGCTAGTACAACCAAAATCGGGCAAGGATTATATGATTTATAGCGATGCTTATCGTAATGGTTTAGGATGCGTTTTGATGCAAGATGGAAATGTGGTTTCCTATGCTTCGAGAAAGCTTAAGCCACACGAAATAAATTATACATGATTTTGAGTTAGAAACAGTGGTGTTTGCACTGAAGATATGACGCTATTATTTATATGGTGAGTGATGTTATATTTACACTGATCACAAAAGTCTGAAGTATCTACTAACTCAAAAGGAGTTGAACTTGAGACAGAGGAGATGGATAGAGCTCCTTAAAGATTGTGATGTCATTATATATTATCACCCTGGGAAATCTAATGTGGTTTTTGATGCACTAAGTTGAAAGACTTTCTCATCTTTACGCGCGTTAGATACCCAATTATTTTTAAAGGAAGATGGTTATTTGATTACTGAATTAAAGTTAAAACCTTTGTTAATAGATTGAATAAAGGAGTTACAAATGAGACATTAAAAGTGTTTAGAAAGAATGGAACAATTGGAAAGAGGTGAAATTAAAGACTTTGAAATAAAGTCTGATGGATATTTATACTATAGAGATCGAGTTTGTGTTCCAAATGATGAAGAGTTGAAGAAATATATACTTTATGAAGCGCATTTTAGCACTTTGACTCTGCATCTAGGAGGTAACAAGATGTATCAAGATTTAAAGAGCCAATATTGGTGGCCAATAATGAAAAGAACTATTACAGAGTTTGTTGTAAGGTGTTTAACATGTCGACAAGTGAAAGATGAACATCAAGTGCCTTCAGGACTTTTACAACCAATCTCCATTCTTTAATAGAAATGGGAAAGAGTTATGATGGATTTCATAACGGGGCTACCATTAACACCAAATAAAAAGGATTCAATTTGGGTAATTTTTGACAGGTTAACAAAGACAATGCACTTTAGTGTTGTTCAAACTGATTATTCAATGGATAAGGATGATGAATTATACATCAAGGAGGTAGTTTGACTACATGGAGTACCAGCTTCAATAATATCTTACAGAGATCCAATGTTCACTTCGATGTTTTGGAAGTCTTTACATGGAGCCTTGGGTACCTGATTGAACTTTAGCACAACTTTTCACCCTCAGACAGATGGTCAGTCCGAGCGGACTATTCAAGTTTTAGAAGACATGCTAAGGGCATGTGTAATAGAATTCAAGGGATCTTGGGAAAAGTATTTTCCTTTAGAATCTTTATATGGAAGAAAGTGTCGAACACCATTAAATTGGTTTGAATTGAAAGATCGAGATATAGGAGGGCCAGATATGATCAAAGAAGTTGAAGAGAAACTAAAAATTATTCAATATAATCTTAAGATAGCTACTGATCGACAAAGTCTTACTTAGACTTGAAGATAAAGGAAGTTGAATACCAAGTAGGTGATAAAGTATTTCTCAAAGTATCACCTTAGAACAAGATTCTCCGTTTTGGATGCAAAGGAAAATTAAGGCCATGATTCATTAGGCCCTACGAGATCTTAAAAAGAGTTGGATCGGTAGCTTATCAGTTAGCATTACCTCCATAAATGGATAAAGATCATAACGTTTTCCATGTATCGATGCTTCGAAAGTATCGATCAAATCCTTCTCATGTCATTATACTAGAGGAAATAGAGATTTAGGCAAATATGTCATATGAGGAAAACCAGTAAAGATTTTGGCACATGAGAGTTAAAAAATAAGACAATTCCACTTGTTAAGGTTCTTTGGCGTAATCATAAGGTCGAGGAAGCTACTTGCGAAAGAGAAAAAGATATGAAAAAATAGTTTCCTCACTTGTTTGAATCAGAAAAGTACTAAAAATTCGAGGACAGATTTTCAAAAGATGGGGAGAATTGTAATATCCCAAATTTTGAGTTGGTGACTGGAATATAAATTTTGAAAGTTTAGAGACTAAAGTGTAAAATTGTAAAAGTTTAAGGACTAAAAATATAAAATTTTAAAAGTTAAATTTTGGATTTTGTGAATTATTAGTTTAGCTTAAGATAATTAGTTTAGTGAGTTTAAGAATTTTGATCTAGAGTTTGCATACGAGTTTATTAAAAGACAAATATCGGTATATTATCCGAATAACTGGGTCGAATTGGAAGATTACAAAATTTTGAATGAAGGTAGACTTGGGTTGGAAAATTATATGTATATTTTTAATTAGTGAAATTTAAGTTGGATTGGTGTAATTTGGTGAGAATTGCACCATAAATTAAAATAATGCAATTTAGTGACAAATGAAATTTTAGAAAATTGGAGGGTCAAAAAGAAAAATTGAGAGATGGGAATTTTAAAGCTATTTAATACTATTAAAATAGAGATAAAGGAGTGGTATGGATGTAATTTTGGGAATTCATCAAGGGTAATTTTGTTTTTGGCCCAAAAAGAATAAAATATTCATTTAATTAGTTTTAAAAGTTAATAATTGGAGATTTTTTTTTAGATTTCTCGAGAAACTCTCTTCTTTTCTCCAGCACCTGGACAAAACTCCATAGCCAAGACTATGATCGTAAATCAAGTCAAATTGAGCAAAAAGAAATAGACAAAGGACCAGAGTGAAAGCGAAACTGACACTAAGATTTACTAGTGAGGCAAAGGTGAGTGCGTCTAACTTATTTTATATATTTATATGAAGAGGAAGACTTGTGATGAGTCGACCTCAATTATTTAAGAAAAACATTTTTTAATGTACTTAAAATTATATTTTTATAATTTTATTATGCAGAGTTTAGATGCTATTAAATATGAATTTCATGAGACATGTTTTTCTGATATTTTATTTTAGCTATATGTTTGAATGAAATTACATGTGAATGTTATCATTTTAATAAAAGCCCAATGTGTATATTCGAGAGTGTGAGGTACAAATGGCATGCCATGAGGTGTAGTGATTATATGATATACGAGTTTATATGGCACCTATGGTGCAACCCTACGAGGCATTTTTGAGTGCAATCCTACGAAGCATTTTTTAGTGCAATCCTACGAGGCACTTTCGAGTGCACTACTACGAGATCTACAAGGCACTTTTAAGTGCATATAACGCGCACACTAGACGAGACTCACGTACCTAATATTCTCGGTTATAAAACATCGGGCTATAATTACAAGTATGAATTAATACGAGTTTATATGATTTAAATATGGAAAGTATGAGTTACTCGAGTACTTGTTTTATTCTTACATGTTTTACGTGAATTATTTTGAATAGTTTAGTTTTTATGCATTTTAATGGTTATGTTATTTATTTCTAAATACGTGATTTTTATATAATATTTAGTATATGGTTTAGTTTTATTTTAATTTTTATTGACACCTCACTAAGTAAATACTTAACGTGTGATTGGTTCACACGTAGGGAAATGAAAAGACTGCGGGATAGGGGTAGATCGGCATTACCTAGGAAAAATAAGCTATCATCTAAATCAGTAAGGACATCTATTATAATATTTTGTAAATGTAGTGGCATGTAAAATATAAATATTTTAACTGCTTTAATATATGTTTTAAATAGGGTTTTGTAATAAAAGTTGATACTTATTTAATATAGTGATATTAAATATGATAAATAGTATTACAAGAAAAAATTATTATTATCGATTTTGAACAACATATGTTTTATATGATTGATGTGACGTCTTTAGTTTGTATACAGTTTCATATATGGGGTAGAGATGTTACATATTCAGGCAAACCTGGAAATCGGATCCACGCCATCACTATGGATGGATAAGTTTTTGCAATATTGAAGTTTCTCGTCCAAGGTTGAACCATCAAATAGTGTCCGTATATTATCCAAGGACCCTCAGCCAGAACTTTCTCAAACTCTTCATCAGTTTGGAACTTGCTAAGAAATAATCGTTCTCCAAATCCGTTAGCAAAAACGACTGGGACGGTTTCCATAGAGCATAGGCTTTGTTTGACGTGGCATGAATTCCAATATTCTTCCCCATAAGCTTTAGTAAAAATGTCCAGACATCTTAGCCTCCATAATCTTATAGGCTCGTTTGGAGAATTGGATCGACGGAATACCATTCCGATAACCAGTGATAAAGTCCTCGTCAGTGAAGCACGAATCCTTTTCGTCCTCCTCCTGAGGCGAGATCCGAGAGTTGCTATCAGAGATGTTACCGGCTAGAGTGGAAACATAGGACTGGAGGTTCCATTCAGTTGTCTCCATTGCCATCTCCATATACGGGTTCACCCCTGGATCGGGTGGTTTTGGATTAGCCTCCATAGGGGTGGTTGAATGCACCGGTGACTCGTAAATTATATTTTGGTTTATTTTTAAATGTACCTAAAGTATTATTTAATTAGTATCATGTGTTAACATTTTAAAACTAATATGAAAAAGATTGAATAATTTAGATATATATTTTGACAAAAAATACTTTAGGTGTTGATACTACGTAAGATGCTATAGCATTTAACGCAAGTATACATATCGTTCAAGTAATAAAGTGGTAGCAATAGATACTACGGATGCCAAACCTACAGGGAGCAGAGTGTTATCATTAGATTTGTAAAAATAAGGTTTATCAAGTATAAGAGAGGCTAATAGGAAGATAATAAAATCAACAAGGAAAAACACCAGTTCATGCTACAACATTTCAAAAAGCACTTGGTCAGCTATCAAATCAACGGATACAATATTCTGAGCTCCAAATCTCATTCAAACGATGTATACTCAATTTAAGCGATCATCGTTGATTAAAACCTCTTGAACTACTTTAACAAATTTCATCAATTAAAGGCTCAAAATATTAACAACACTTATGAATTGGTAGTATACTTTTCAGCATACAATATGCTCCTCAGCAACATCATTGCTCACAAAGGCATATAGAAAATCGACTAAAACTCGAAAGTACTATATATTTAATTATATGTATGTCTACTCACAATCATAAAGTACCAAGCTCATAAAACAAGTATCAAAGTAAACACAAAATATGAAATTCATAATATCATCCAATAAAAGTTTAAGAATTCAAATCACGCCCTCTCTCAATAGAAGGCCTTGAATGGAGATTTGCTTACCACTGAAGCTACGCAGCAAGCTTCTTTTGTGTTGCAACAATCCCTGAAAGATGACTTAGGCTTCTATGTGGTTGAAGATTTAACGTACAAATTTGGGGTACTGGGAAAGGCTTTTGAACGTCGCGTTTTTTGTACTTAAGTACTCTCCTTTTATAGCTGGAAGAGAATTTCATCTCCCAATAAAAGATGTCCACGTTTTAGGTGATATCCAACCAAATGTTAGCTTCCCGAGCCAGCTGTCCCAATCCATAAGGTTCTCCCAACCGTTTGGAGCTCAAATGACCGCTGTAGCATCCGCTCAACATTTCTTGCAATACTACGGCATCAGTGTAAAAAATTTCAGCAATAAAAACCAATTTTAACCCTTAGCAACCCACAATGCTCCTATCATGGAAAATGCACAAAACTAAGTAAATTTAATCCTAAAATGCTCCTAAACATGCCCAAGTTCAAACTAAACCTAGGTGAAAAGGGATACTAAAGATACTCTTTTGGAGGGTTATCAGGTGCCTATCTTGACCAAAATGCTAACTTTAGCTACTTACTTTGACCAAAAATACTTTAGGTACTCAAATGAAAAAGATAATATATTTTAGGTACTTAGATGAAAAAGATTAGATATCTATTTATATAAAAAAAATATTAAAAGTAAAACTAACGTCAATTTTGTTATCACTTTAAAAAATTATTGCAATCTTTTATAAGTTTTTTAAATTATAATATTATAATGACTTATATCACAAATAAGTACCTAAAGTATGTCATGTTTTTCATTTAAGTATCTAAAGTATTTTTGGTCAAAATAAGTATCTAAAATTATCTATTTTTGTCAAAATAAGTACCTAAAGTATTCAAAAATTTTCCTCTAAGTTCTAAAAAAGTTGACATATGACATTAATTAAAGAATACTTTAGGCGCTTAGATGAATAAATTGAATACTTTAGGTGCCTAGTATTACCAAAAGATACTTTAGGTACCTATTTTGACCAAAAAGATAATTTTAGGTACTTATTTTGACCAAAAATTACTTTAAGTGCTTAAATGAAAAGAGGACATACTTTAGGTATTTATTTGTTATATAAACCTATTATATATATTTTTTTACTTTATCCATGTATATATATATATATATATATCAATCTAGTTGGTTGTTTTCCCCCTAAATTATGAAACTGTAAGTTAGTTACTAATTTTAAAATTAGGCTATATTTCTTGAAAAACAAGTTAGTTAGAAAGTTATCTTTTACTTGAAAACCAAGTTAGTTGGAAAGTTAGGGTTTAAAGTACCTTTGATATGTCTTTTGGAATATATATATTTAAAATATATTTGTGAATTACAAGATTGATTAGCCGACTCAATTTAATTATTTGTTTTTTTCAAAAATGAAATTGTCAGTTAAACTCTGTTTGTAACCTTTAATTTGAGTGTGTTAAGCTTGTCGGTTTTCAATTCATAGAAAATGAATAAATCAATTGATTTATAATATATTAAGCTATAATATCTTTACCAGTGGGTTATCGATTATTTTTTCATAAAGTTTTGAAATAAGATTTTATATAATTTCTTTGAATTAAGTGACTAATTATACACTTGCAGTCCTAATGATTTATATATTGGGTATTATATTTGCATGCATTGGATGAGATTTAAATTTTTTTATACAGTATCTGAATTACTTATAAGCTCAAAATCTTTAAATTTAATGTTATTTTCTATTTAAGTAAACTATGACCCACGGTATACTTTAATGTTATAATAACAGTAAAAATTGAGATGAGATACAATCATCATATTTTAAATAGTACGAGTACTATCATGGAGAAAATAATTTTAATTTAAAGAATCATAATTCGTAGCATTTGCGGTGCTGCCGTCGAGACTGTGAAACACATTTTTCGGGATTGTCAGCTGGCGAAAACGACATAAGAAGCCTTAATAAAATCACATAGGTTACAGGAATTTACTTGTATCAATATGAGTTCTTGGGTGGAAGTAAATCATCGTAACCCAAATTTCTTTCCGTTGGCGAGGGAGGATTGGGATCTTATGTCCGGTTCGGTGTTGTGGTGTCTTTAGAATCGTAGAAATAAATTGATTTTTGATGCTGATTCGATGATCGGTGAGAGTATAATAACTCAAAACTGCAGGATGAAAGATGAGGCTGTCCAAGCTTATCGTTAGGTACAACAACGCCGAATTGAAAATGGCCAAGGAGTAAATCGAGATGTTAAATGGTTGAGACCGCCGGCTGGATGGGTCAAACTAAATGCTGATTGTGCAAGAACACCATCTTCGGGAGAAACCACTTGCGTTGGCGTACTTGGGGATGAGCAAGCCGAATGGATTGTTGGTTTCAGATGGATTATCGGGTACCGCTCTATCGTAACCGGTTTTCGTCCGGGCACGAATTTTTTACTTGGCGGGAAAATTGATGTAAATAAATAGTTTTAAAAATAATTTGGGAGTCGCCATCGGCCTTTTGGGTTAGGTAGATCGAATACCTAAAAATATTTTTTTAAAAGAGTTTTAAGAAAACATCAATTAAAAAATGAACTGATCTGCGTTTATAACCAAAAATTCGTTCTTTTTAATAATAAAAAGGGATTCGTGGCCGGTTACGTTTAGGGAAGGATTAGCACCCCTACAACGCCCAAAATTGGTACTTTTCAATTATAAATTGTCTCTATTATTAAAATTTAAAAAATTCAAAAATATATTTAATTTATAATCATATTATTTTAAAATATATTTATTTATTTAAAATATCAGAAAAGGACTTCTAGGTGCCTTAAGACAGCTCTTTTCTTTGATATTGATAAATATTAATTTAAATAATATATTTTTTATAATTTTTAATTTTAAAATACCAGAATAGGACATCCAGTTGTATTAAGACTGTCCTTTTCTTCAATATTATAAAAATAATTTATTAAATATATATAAATAATTATTATATATATTTATAACTATATAATAATAAAAGTATTTAAATATATAGACAAATAAAACAATAAAAATACAATTAAAATAATATATTTAAAAGTAATAAAATAAATGAAAACATTTAGAATTAGTGACTAAAATATATAGTAAAAGTAAAATTAAAAAACCTAATTTATAATTAATCAAAATTATAGGGATTAAACATGCTATTTCTTTATTTTATTTATTTAGTGACTAAAATAAAATTATCTAAAATTCGAATATAAGATTAAAATAAATTAAAAATATAAACTAGGGATTAAAATATTATTTATTAAAATTAAGGGATTAATTATGTTATTTATCCTAAATATATTATTTTAATATAAAGGACTAAAATAAATGAAATTAAAATTTCGAGATCAAATTAAAAGTATTATGAATTCGATTTAGTGACTAAAATGTAAAGTTTACAAGTTCGGAGGACTGCGGAAAGGATTTAACTATTATTAATTACACGAATAGCCCTCCCCAAAACAGCGTCGTTTGGGAAGGGCTATTTAATGCCCAAACCCGGCTGGCCCGAAGGGCCAGCTTCATTTCTCTATTTTTCCTCTCTCTCTCTTTTCTGAGAGAGAATTTTTCTCTCGCTTCTCTCTAGAAAAGAGAGAAGCTCTCCGGCCGGCAGCCGCTTGCCGGCGTGGATCCCGCCGCCGGCCACCGTCTTCGGTGGCCGGAATAAATTTTTTTTACATTGAAACGTAGATCGGACCGTCCTAATGACGGTTCCGATGATCTTTTCCTTTAAACGGCTCCCGATTGGATCAAATCTAAAAATATACCTTCGGTTTTTCGAAGGTTTTGGTGAGATCCGGTGGTCGGGGCTTCCTCGGTAAGTTTCTCTTCTTCCTTTTTCTTTCTTTTTCTGTTTCTTTGCTGCGTTGTTGTTGAGATCGTTGGTAGTGTTTTATTTCTCTGTATTTCTCTTCTCTCTGTGTATTTTCTGTCTCTCTTTTCTGTCTCTGTCCCCGTTTCTGTCTTCGTTTCTTGTGTTCGCAGATGGGGTGATGGCTTTATAGCCATCACTGGTGTGGTCATCGGACCGGGTAATAGACTACCCTTCGATGAGTCACCGGACTACCAGTGGTGACTCACCCCATAGCCATGGCGTGGACGGCTGGCGTTGGAGCTTCTGGAGTCTTCGTTTGGGACGTGGCAGCGATGGAGGCGGCTGGAAACCATTGAGGCGGCTGGAGGCAGAGGCGGTGGGAGGCAGAGGCGGCTAGGGTTAGAAAACACTAACTGAAACCCTAAATGTTTTGGGTTTCAGTTTGGTTTGGGCCGGATATTTGGATTGTAATTTTTTATTATTATTTTATATATATATATATATATATATATTTATTTAATAATAATAATAATAATATTTATAATAATAATAATAATAATAATAGTAATTATAATAATAATAATAATAATAATAATTATAATTATAATAATAATAAATAAATTAATATGGGTAAAAAATTAGTATCTTCACGCTCAACTCTCGATTTTGAGTTGTGGGGACTTTATACAGGTCTTCAGCTGGCGTGGAATATGAATTATCGGAACATTATCGTCGAGTCTGATAGCAAGGATGCGGTAGCCGTTCTTCAAGGGTTGCCTAAGGTTGATGGTATATCCTCGATGGTTCCCCACATTCGTGAGTTAGTTCAAAGGAATTGGCAACTACGTTTTCATTTTATTCCAAGAGAATGTAATGGCGTGGCCGACGGATTGGCGAGACTAGCACAAAGCAATATGCTGGAACCTGCTGTTTTGTTTGAACCACTGGAAGAGGTGAGGGAGCAACTCTTGATGGAAGCACAGACGGCCCTGAGTCTTTAAGTCGCGTTTTTCCCTATTATTCAAAAAAAAAAAAATCATAATTCGGTTTTTTTATTTAATATGATATTCTATAAAAAAATTCAGTCTATTAAAAGTTTTTGAACTATATCAATAAATTTATTTAATTTCTCTATTATAAAAGTAGATTTTGGTTTTATTTTGGTCTAAAACGTTCAATTATATTTAGTTAGATTAAATATTTTAGTTATATTGATCCTTCTAAAAATGAATAATTTAATTTATGTAATTTTCAAAGTGAATAAATAGAATAAACTATTATGGTGTTAACTTTTTATGTTGAACACGTTTTTTAAGTTGAAATGTTTAATGAGATTATACATTATCTCCAATGGTTTAGTTATTTTCAAGCACATATTACTTTTAAAAATAAATGAAATTAAAAACACTAAGTTTTAATTCTTCTATTTTAATTACTCTTTATGCCCTTTTAGTTTTTCATTATTATTATTATTATTATTATTATTATTATTTATAAA
Organism: Hibiscus syriacus; assembly: GCF_006381635.1. Lineage (NCBI taxonomy): Eukaryota > Viridiplantae > Streptophyta > Magnoliopsida > Malvales > Malvaceae > Hibiscus > Hibiscus syriacus. Next base: position 962,896 of record NW_024061918.1, on the reverse strand, counting down.
TAATCTATTTTTTAAACTTGAGGCTAGTATATAGTTGAACTTTTAATGTCAAATTAAGCTATTTATCTTTTATTTAAATCTATTTATTAATAATTAATATATATAGTTTATATTTTTATAAATTAAAAACCAACCATAATTAATATATTTTCAAACAGAAAAAATATTAAAACATCAAATTCAATTAACAAATATTTATATATTACTATCTATAAAATATTATATAAATACTTGACCTCTTGACATTTTATCCTAACTTCATCCTACACATACAAATTAATGGTAAAGAAATCCAGTATTCAAACAAACTTACGATAATTTACTATTAGTTTCTGTGCTAAATCTTAGAAAATATTTTAAACAATTTTAAAAATGAATTTAATTTAAATTTAAAGAATTAATTTCAGCGAAAAAGGATAATATATATTTTTAGATAACTTGAGTTTAAATAGTTTAATCTATTAGTTTATGTGAATTTATCTGAACTTAAAATTAGGTACAAATAATTTATAATTTAATTAATTGGTATATTTATTATTATAATATCTAAAAAATATAAATTCAAATATATATTGTTATTCAATTTAAAGATTTTTAAAGGATTTTGCCCAGTTTAATGACATTTTATCAAACTGTAAAATTTAGTAATAAAAAAAGATAAAAGTACTAATTCTATTTTATTGAAAATTATAATAATAGTAAGGGTAAAGTATATAAATGATCCTCTAATTAATAGGGTACTGCCCCTTTGACTATATGACATTGTTTTGTTGAGTCTTTCTACTATTAAAAGTTATAAATTAGTCACTCGACTATATATATGTTACAAACTCATCATTTTCTATTAAAAAATTGATGGTCGTCTAAGTTGGACGTTAACCTACTGATTGAGATATGATAAATTTGATCTTGAAATCGTTTAAGGTGTATAATCATTTTAAATTTTAGGATCAAATTTATCATATCTCAGTCAACAGGTTAATGTATAACGCAGAGGGTCGTTAATTTTTTAACAAAGAATAATAAGTGTAGATATATGAATAATTAGGTAATCATTTTGTAGTTTTTAAAAGTTGAGAGACTCAACAAAGTAATGGCTTATAATTAAAAAATACTATGTTATAATTTTTAATAATTAGGAAACTCAACAAAATAATACCCTATAACTGAGGATCATTCATGTACTTAAATGAAATACTGCAGTTGAGATAGAATAGCCATCTGTTCGGCAGTATTGGAGTGTGTAGAATGCTAATGTGTGCATGTAGTGTGGTTTGTTGATGTGTGTGTGAGTTGTTAGGATTGTTAGTGTTGTTAAGAGTGTATGGAAAGTTTTTTATGATTGTTGTTAGAGGTTACATTTAGTTGTTAGAGGTTACCGTTAGTTGTGAGGTTGAGTGAGCTTAAAGTAAATAAGATCCCTATATAAGCTAGTGATGTAGTTGCAGAAAACATATAATAAAATAGTTATATTCACTGCTTCATATTCAGTTTTCAACATGGTATCAGTCGCCAAAGTTCTAGGAATTTTGGTTTTACGCTTCTAAACTTTCTTTCTCTCTGGTTCTTCACTCATGGTGCACAACGGTTCTAGTCAGCAAAATATTGACTCAATTGCCATGGATTCTACAACTTCCTGTTTGTTCCATTAATTTCTACAACTTCATGGCTGAAACTGCCTCTAACTCTGCCACTTCGACCGCCACCTCCACCGAGGCACCAATGCCTCAAGAAACGAAAAAGACCGCCGAGGCGCCTGTTCGATGGGCCGATTTGGAAGATTATGCTCCAAAAGAATCGAGCGCTTCCTTAACATCGGAGAAAAAAAGTGCGGTGGAGTTGGGAGTTGAAAACCTAACAATCGATGAGCATAAAAAGATCAACAAGTTCCTCGATAAACTTGAGGACTCCACCATCAAAGTCGTTACATCAAGCGATACATCGTACATATCAAGTTCTCTTGTTCTCTGCCAGATGAGTTCTCACTGCCATGTTCTCTTGTTCTCTGCCACATTTAGTGAGACTGTAAAGAATTTTGTATCAAAGATCGTCAAGAGAGATCATAATCAACATTTTGTCAAGAAGGAAGAACTATCATTGGAGTCGGTGAAGCAGTACAAGGTGAATGTTCTAGATGAACTTTCCAAGGTTATGGTGATCGAAGAGAGGATTTTTGAATTTGGAGAACGCCTAGGGTAGACAATAATATTTGTACGCACAAGGAACAGTGCTAGTACATTCCATAGATCACTTGTTGAGCTTGGTTATGATGTTACCACAATTCAAGGTGCTCTTAATCAAGCTGACCGAGACAAGATAATCAAAGAGTTTAAAGATGGTTTGACTCAAGTCCTCATTTCAACGGACCTTCTTGCCCAGGGTTTTGATTAGCAACAGGTTAATTTGGTCATCAACTATCACTACAAGAAAATATACCTTTAATGACACACAAACGATGACACACGTTAATTTATGACCTGCAAAAAATGTGTGTCAAAAAAATGCCATGTTTCTTAAAATCTGAATGATTTATGACTTAAAATAATGTGTGTCATATTTAATAGTCATAATCCAAAAAATTTACAAAAACACTGAGTACACTTTTTAATTGTGTGTCATCTCTAAAAGTCGTCTTTTAATTTCCCCCATAATTTTCATTTTCCCGCTTCTTCTCCCATCGATAATCAGTTCACGCCTAATGTTTTCCACTCCTTTCATTCTCTCATTTTCTCTCCTGCTTTTCATCCCGATTCTCTTCTTCTTGTTAGGCCCGATTTTGAATCCCCAGCCTCTGCCGCCTATTTCTGCCTCCGATGAACTCGACGATCTCTGTCTCTTCCACCGCGCCACCGTCTCTCCCTCTACCTCGTCCTCACAATGATCCCACTCTCTTGTTCGCTAATACCGGTACGATTTATTTTCTTTGGTTTTCTGTTTAGTTACATTTACAACTTTAAACAGACGAATTGGCCCTCTTCTTTTTCTTCTTGGTTTTTTTATAAGTTTCCTCTTTGTTTTGGCTATATATTTGTTACTCAGTTTAAAATATGAATCTATTATCAAGAAAATTTTAATGGTGATTTTCATGTTTGGTTTTTGCAGATATTGCAGAAAACTGAGATTCCAGAAAAACCCATGTTTAAATCTTAATTCTCTCCTCAAGGTTTATTCCATTACCGCTTTTTTCACTGTTTTGTTAACTGTTTCTTTGTGATTTTAGAAGAAACTTCTATGATTTGATGACAAGTGTACCATGTTTCAATGTCTAAGCTATGGACATTAATTTGACATGATAAGTAATTTGGAAATAGTAATTTGATAGTAACAAAATCTGAACTTGGGAGCTCCAAGATTGCCATTGACATGCTTTTAATGGTAACTTGTTGGTTTATTTTGATAACTCTGAGAATGAGAAATGAGGAACCAAGCAAGAAACATACCAATTGGATTTCATACATATCATTATTTTGTGAACTTTCACACCTAGCTGACTGTTTGTATGATATCAAACAGAAGCAGAACCTTCTGTAGTCATTCTGGATGAAGAAGGAAAACCTACAGACCGAGTTGAATCTTCCTTAAAGTGTCTCCCCCATTATGATCCTGCTAGTTGTTGGAGTGGGGATTCATTTTCATCATTCTGGTATTGGAAGATTTGAAAACATTTTGATATTTCGATATAACAAATTAAGTTAAATGAATTTTAAGATTTTCCAAATGATTTTCTAAGTATATTCGATATAACTATTCGAATATCAAAACATTACTCCAAATCTTTTAAAGATCATTTTTAATCCTTACTCAAGTGTAAAATTAAGTTTTAATCTTAAAACAATTTCAAAATAATTTTACAAAGTATTTCGAATCATTTCAAAGCCAAAAATTCCAGATTGCTCAGAGGGAACCGATTCCCCCCAAGGGGGTACCGATTCCCCCTGAATGGTTTGGCACCGAGAATTCCAGTATGCTCGGAGGGAACCGATTCCCCCCCAGGGGGTACCGATTCCCCCCTTGTATAACAGTCGAAATATTTGAATTTTACACTTAGGGAACCGATTCCCCATAGGGGGAACCGATTCCTCATAGGGGGTACCGATTCTCCCCACGCTCCAAGCTGTTTTATTAATTGTTTTCACACTAAAACGGCTATATTATCTTCTCTAATCATCCCCAACGTTCAGAAGTGATTCAAGGTGTATTTAAGCAAGCTTAGAAGCCATTGATCAATAACAAGAAATATCAAGCAATTAGAATCAAGAGAGAATCAAAGAGAAAGCATCAAACCTCAAGTTTGAGCATTTCAAGCCTATTTTTCATTCAATATTCATTTTTCTTTCAAGAACACTTATTGTACTCAATTGTATTTATTCTTGAGTGTTCTTTCTTTGTTCTAGAATTGTGCAAACATATTTGCCTTGTGAGGTTTTTCTTGTAAGTTTGCAAATTTGTATTTCTCTCTTTGAGAAAATAGTGTTCTCAAGAATTGGGGTATATTCTTGAGGGAGTTGTAAGGTTATCTCTTTGGCCTCAAAAGGAAGAACAAATTAGTGAATTTGTTGGAAAATCCTTAGCGTGGATAGCTAAGGTAGTGGACGTAGACTTTGGTTGATAAAGTCGAACCACTCTAAATCGTTGTGCAATTTCTTTCAATTTTCTGCAAAAGCTTCCACCAAAAAATTTTATTGCCAATTCACCCCCTCTTGGTCGATTCAGTCAATCGATTAACTCAACAATTGGTATCAGAGCCTAACTCATTTGAAGGTTTAATCACCTCTTGAGTCGATTCAGGAAGAGTTATATCGATAATCAAAGTCATCAATGGCCTCCGTTTCAAACTTCGAATCCGGTCTCGATTCGATGCCCGTCAACAAGCCTCCTTTCTTCAATGGAGCTAACTATGCCTATTGGAAGAATAGAATGATGTACTTCATTCAAGCAAGTGACATGGGAGCATGGAATGCCGTAGAAGAATGATACATCAAACCTCTCACTCATCCAAAGTTGTGGAGTGAATGAGAGATAAGAATGTTCCAGCTCAACTCCAAAGCAATCCATATCATTTTTTGTGCTCTTGGACCAGATGAATACGGAAGAGTTTCATCGTGTACAACCACCAAAGAAATATGAGACAAACTTCAAGTCACTCATGAAGGTACCGATGAGGTAAAGAAATCTAAAATTAGTATTCTAACGCATAGCTATGAAAATTTCAGGATGAAACCAAATGAAGATATCAAAGCTATGACAGATAGATTTTCAACGATTTTCAATGGTCTCAAATCATATGGAGAGATCATTTCAAATGAAAAGCTTGTGAGGAAGTTAGTCTACTCCCTCCCAAAATCGTGGCAATCAAAGAAGACGGCAATCATCGAGTCTAAGGACTTAACGTCCTTAACTCTTGAAGAGCTAATTGGGTCACTCCTCACTCATGAAATGATGCTCGAAGATGAGGTGGACCTCGACAAGATTGACGAGACACCAAAAGAGAAGGAGAAGAAGAAAAACATTGGAGTTGCTCTCAAATCCACAAAAGATGAGAGTAATTCAAATGATGATGACGATGACGAGGAAATGGCATTGTTTGCCAAACGGTTCAGAAAAATGATGAGACCTTATCGAGGAAGAAAATTCAAACGAAATGAAGGCCTAAAAAATGAACCGAAAGAGAATGACCCAATCATTTGCTATGAATGCAAAAAGCTAGGGCATGTCAAATATGATTGCCCACAATTGAAGAAAAAGGGTCAATCAAAGAATAAGCACAGGGCTCATGTGGCTACATGGAGCGATGAAGAAAGTTCCGATGAAGAGGAACAAGAAGTATCAATGATGATCATCAAAAGAAAATTGATGATCTTAAAACTTCTTTTGATAAAGTTGAAACAAAACATTTTGAAAAAGGTGGAAATTTAAAATCCAACTTTGTTAGAAAAAGTTTTAGAAACTACAATCATAGAGGTCCCCAAAGAACCTCTAATGGAAAAATCGTTAGAAGTATATGGGTTCCTAAAGAACTCATTACTACTAAAGATAAAAATATCCTACACAAATGGATACCTAAGGGGACTAGGATTTTGGAAACTAATGAATATGGACCCAAAAGAATTTGGGTACCAAAAATCAAAAATTAATCTATATTTGTAGGGAAAGGAGCATTGCTACAAGGCACGGGAAACAAATTCAAATTCATGGTACCTTGATAGTGGATGCTCAAGACACATGACCGGAGACAAAAGCCGGTTCATTGAGCTTAACGCCAAAAATGGAGGAGAAGTGACTTTTGGAGACAATTCAAAAGGTCACATTGAAGGTATTGGTACAATAGGTAATACCTCTTCCATACAAATTAAAAATGTTTTATATGTGAATAGATTAAAGCACAATCTATTGAGTATTAGTCAATCATGCGATAAAGGATTCAATGTCTTATTTGAAATTAATGGTTGTAAAGTCATTGACATTGCATCTAATCGGATTATGCTTGTTGGTCATAGAATAGGAAACATATACATGGTGCATTTAGATTCTTTTGATATGACTAATTTATGCCTAGTTGCTAAGGATGAGCATGATAGTTGGTTATGGCATAGGAGACTAGGACATGCTAGTATGAGTGTTTTGCAACGGCTAATTCAAGGAGACCTAGTAAGAGGGTTGCCTAAGCTTAAATTTGATAATGATAAAATCTGTGATGCTTGTGCTAAAGGAAAACAAAAGCGAGTTTCTTTTAAATCCATTAATGATGTATCAACTAGTAGAGTTTTACAATTGATCCATTTAGATCTTTTTGGGCCAACTAGAACTACTAGCTTGGGTGGAAAACAATATGCATTTGTCTTGGTAGATGACTATTCTAGATATACTTGGGTTCTATTTTTAAGTACTAAAGATGAAGCATTAGAACAATTCATCACGTTTTCAAAAGTAATCCAAAATAAAAAAGGTTACTCTATAACTAGTGTTAGGAGTGATCATGGAACTGAATTTAAAAATCTTGGATTTACTGAATTTTGTAACTCTAACGGTATTAGCCATAATTTTTCAGCACCTAGAACCCCTCAACAAAATGGAGTTGTTGAGAGGAAAAATCGAACTTTAGAAGAAATGGCTAGAACCATGCTTTGTGAAATAATTTGCCAAAATATTTTTGGGCAGAAGCCACAAATACCGCTTGTTATGTTGTAAATCGAGTAATGATTAGGCCAATTTTAAAGAAAACTCTATATGAAATTTTCAAAAATAAAAAGCCTAACATCAGTTATTTTCATCCTTTTGGATGTAAATGTTTTGTTTTAAACAACGGTAAAGAAAACCTTGGCAAATTTGATGCTAAAAGTGATGAAGGAATTTTTCTGGGTTATTCCTTAAATTCTAAAGCTTATCGTGTATTTAATAAAAGAACTTTAGTTGTAGAAGAGTATATACATGTTGTTTTCGATGATAATCCCCTTATGAGGAAGGATTCTTGTGTGAATGATGATGTAGGTGTTATAAATACAAATGACGTTAGACATGACGTTGGAGAACCATCATCAAAGGAAGAAACGAAAAATGAGGAAACTCATGATCCTCTTGAGAATCCAACCATTGAAAAAAGGGAAGTATCTTATCCAAGAGAGTACAATTATGTCAAGGATGGTGAAATTATAGGTGATCCATCCAAAGGGGTAACAACTCGATCTTCTCTTAGAAATATTTGTAATTATGTTGCATTTATCTCATGCATAGAGCCTAAGAATATTAAAGAAGCATTAAATGATCATTAAATGATGAACATTGGATTATGGCTATGCAAGAAGAGTTAAATCAATTTGAGAGAAGTAAAGTATGGACAATAGTTGAAAGGCCTAGTAATAAATATATTGTAGGTACTAGATGGGTATTTAGGAATAAGCTTGATGAGAGTGGTAATATAGTGAGAAACAAGGCTAGACTTGTTGCTCAAGGGTATACTCAAGAAGAGGGCATAGACTATGATGAAACATACGCTCCCGTAGCTAGGATGGAAGCAATTAGAATGTTACTAGCATTTGCATGTTTTCATGAATTTAAATTATATCAAATGGATGTTAAAAGTTCATTTTTAAATGGTTCTATAAAGGAAGAAGTGTATGTGGAACAACCTCCAGGTTTTGAAGATTCAAAATTTCCAGACCATGTTCTTAAATTGACAAAAGCTCTTTATGGCTTAAAACAAGCTCCTAGAGCTTGGTATGAAATATTGTCAAATTTTTTAATTGAAAAAGGTTTTTCAAAAGGGAAGGTTGACACTACATTGTTTCTAAAGCATAAAGGTAAAGATTTATTAGTAGTTCAAATTTATGTTGATGATATAATATTTGGTTGTACTAATGATGTTCTTTGCCAAGAATTTTCTAAGCTAATGCAAAGTGAATTCGAAATGAGCATGATGAGGGAGCTCTCATTTTTCTTGGGACTCTAAATCAAGCAAAGAAAAGATGGCATCTTCATCAATCAAGCTAAGTATGTCAAAGATACGCTCAAGAAGTTTGGACTGGAAAATGGGAAACCTCATGACACTCCAATGAGCTCTTCAACAAAGCTTGACTTAGATGAAGGAGGTAAATGTGTAGATGTCAAATTATATAGGTCAATGATTGGGTCTTTGCTTTATCTAACTGCAAGTAGACCAGACATTATGTTTAGTGTTTGCTTATGTGTTAGATTTCAATCATGTCCTAAGGAATCGCATTTAGTAGCTGTTAAGAGAATCATTAGATACCTTAAGGACACTCCTAGTTTAGGACTTTGGTATCCTAGAGACTCTAGCTTTAGCTTGCATGCTTTTTCTGATGCGGATTATGGAGGATGCAAATTAGATAGGAAAAGCACCTCCGGTACTTGTCAATTCCTTGGAAATATGCTAATTTCTTGGTTTTCAAAGAAACAAAATTGTGTTGCATTATCTACCACTGAAGCCGAATACATTTCAGCTGGTAGTTGCTGTGCACAAGTTTTATGGACAAAACAACAACTTTTTGATTATGGAATTGAAGTAGGTACCATTCCTATCAAGTGTGACAATACTAGTGCTATTTGTCTCACTAAAAATCCCATCCAACACTCTAGAAATAAGCACATTGAAATAAGACATCACTTCATTAGAGACCATGTCACTAAGGAAGATGTAGTTCTAGAATTTGTTGATACTTTGCACCAATTAGCGGATATCTTTACAAAACCCTTAGACAAGGAAAGATTTTGGACACTTAGGAGAGAATTAGGTTTGACTAACCTATCTTCACTTGGTGTTTAAAATAAATAAATAAATAAATAAATAATTTTAACATTTTTTTAAGAATTAATGAAAAATGCTTATAATAGTAATTTTTGATTGCATTCATTGCTATTATTTAGGGGGAGTTTATGATTCTTGATGAAAAATTAATTTTATGTTCAAATATCGTTTAAAGATTAATTTAATTGTTTGAACATGATTAATTTTCAATATATGAGTTGCCAATACCACTAGAGGAAATTAATTTAGCATTTTGGGTGTTTAAAATTGGATTTTAGCATTTTGGTGCAGAGGGAATCGATCCCCCTTGAGGGAACCGATTCCCCCTTTAAAGGGGAACCGATTCCCCCCACAGGGGAATCGATACCCCCTGGGGTTCTGGTTATACACGGGCAGAACCCTTCAAAATCCTCAAAAACCCTATATTTTCTTCCTTGCCGCCAAACTCTCTCCCTATCTCCATTCTTGCCTCAAATCATCGATTTTAATCGGAATTCACTTCAAATATCATCTCCTAAACTTGCAATCATCATTGAAATCGTGCAAACAACATCAAAATCTACTCAATCTCATCCTTCAAGATAAAATTTTCTAAACTCACTATTTAATTGATTTTGAACATAGGACTAGTTTTAATTAGTTCTAGGATGAACTTTAGATCGGGCATTGATTTTTTAGTGATTAGAAACTAGATATTACAACTAATTTCATCAAAAACACAAGTATTTTCCAAACTTTTTTTAAAAAATTTCGAAATTAAAAAAAAATATTGTTAATTTTCAAATTATTGTGTTTTGATTAAATTATGTTGTTGTTATGAAAACTATACATATATTGTTTCTCAAAATCGTATTTTTCAAAAGTTTTCAAAAACTTCGCCCATTAGGATTGATTTAGAGAACCTTGAAATATTGAGGACTCAATTGAGTTTTGGGATTGATTGAATTGCATACATGTGTTTTAAATTGCAGGTTATCCATTCTATTCCGATTTCCTAAACCATGTCCAATCCTAAACGTGCTAGGTCATCATCTAGTCGCTCACACCGTCAACCAAATCCACCTAAAAATCCTCCTCCTATTCCAATTTCTAATCCTAATCCCATTGATCCTAACTTGACTATCCAAAATTCGTGTTTCAATCATCCTGGTCCTAGAAGTCATCATTTTTGGTATTATCAATATTTTGACTCTTACAAAATCCGGGAAGAACATATTCCTTCTCGTCAAGCTATGTTAGCTATCAATTTTAAATATCTTCCTCTTTTACAATAGTGGAAATTTGATAAACTCTTTGACCTTGAACCCATCGTTTACCATCAACTTGTTCGTATTTTCTATTCTAATGCCGTTTGTGTTAAAAACCAAACTAAAACCGAAACCATAGGAATTCGTTCCTACCTTCTAGGACAATACTTATATATTGACTCGGCTTACATAGTCAATACATTCGGATTAGAAAACGATGGTATTTCAAATGAAAAATAGGTTTTAGGATCTCGTTATAAAAGAAGAGATAGTGCGAGTGTCCTAGACCTACATGAACGTTTTCTTCATCTAATGATTTCTTGGTGGTTTCGACCATCCGGAGGTCGTTATTCTACTCTTAGAGCCTTAGATCTTTGGTGGTAACATTGTTTCAAAAACAATATTAAAATTAACCTACCTCATATTATTTTTGCTGAAATTATTGAAACCGTAAATCTTGTTCCTAACAAGAAACTCTGTTCATCTCTTGTTTACGGTTGCATTTTGAGTAATCTATTTTCCAAAGCTGGGCTTAAAGTCGGTCTAGATGTCGTTTTTCCCCTTAAGAAATAAATTAACCTTCTTTCCTTAACGAGAGCGGGATGGATTAAGGATAAGGAAACCGGTGAATGGGTTCGATCTTCTGCAAATACTCTGGAAGCTAGTTCTTCACAAGCTCCACCCGAAGCTAACGAAGATCTCGAGCTTGAGCAATTAATGCGAGACATCGATGAAGCCGAAGATGAGCCTGAGCAACTCGAGGAGCAGCCCGAGGAGCAAGCACAACAAATGCATCAAATGCCTCCATATTTTCAATCCTTTATGGAGACATTCGATTTTTGATATGCTATCATGGATTCGCGCTTTACTTCTATAGAGTCCCACTTATCCACAATGGGAGCTCAACAATTAGAAATTCTTCGGGAGATGTGTGCAAACAACGAAGCAACCAACGCGCGTATTAATGACCTCACTCATGAAATGGCCGCTATGCGAGCTTGTTTTCCTCCTCCTGATCCTGATATGTGATTCTATGTTTTGCTTTGAACTCCAAACTTATTATTTTAACATGTTGAATATTTTGGAATGTTTGAATTTGTGGATTGATTGACTTTGAATTTTTTTGGATTTATGAATGGTTAGAACTTATCTATTTGGTGTGATTAAATTTATTCATTATTGCATCATTTACTTCATGATTAGATATATAACCAATTTTGCCATGTCACATTAATTATGAATATTGATTATGAAACTAATGGCTAACGTTTCTCTTGCTTGTGATCTTAGCAGCTTATATTTTATATAATCAATTGGCTAAATGATTTCAAAACCTTGTTTAAATTCTTTAAAATGTCTTTTTGATTTAACAAAAAGGGGGAGATGTGTTAAATGTGTTTTTAAATGATAAATGGGAGAAGTGTTAAAGTAAGGGGGAGTAATTTCAAAACTTGATTTCAAAATCTCAAAATCTTAAAATTACTAAAATGTTTTGTTATATCAAAAAGGGGGAGATTGTTGAAAACATTTTGATATTTCGATATAACAAATTAAGTTAAATGAATTTTAAGATTTTCCAAATGATTTTCTAAGTATATTCGATATAACTATTCGAATATCAAAACATTACTCCAAATCTTTTAAAGATCATTTTTAATCCTTACTCAAGTGTAAAATTAAGTTTTAATCTTAAAACAATTTCAAAATAATTTTACAAAGTATTTCGAATCATTTCAAAGCCAAAAATTCCAGATTGCTCAGAGAGAACCGATTTCCCCCCTAAGGGGGTACCGATTCCCCCCTGAATGGTTTGGCTCCGAGAATTCCAGTATGCTCAGAGGGAACCGATTCCCCCCCAGGGGGTACCGATTCCCCCCTTGTATAACGGTCGAAATATTTGAATTTTACACTTAGGGAACCGATTCCCCATAGGGGGTACTGATTCCCCCACGCTCCAAGCTGTTTTATTAATTGTTTTCACACTAAAATGGCTATATTATCTTCTCTAATCATCCCCAACGTTCAAAAGTGATTCAAGGTGTATTTAAGCAAGCTTAGAAGCCATTGATCAATAACAAGAAACATCAAGTAATTAGAATCAAGAGAGAATCAAAGAGAAAGCATCAAACCTCAAGTTTGAGCCTTTCAAGCCTATTTTTCATTCAATATTCATTTTTCTTTCAAGAACACTTATTGTGCTCAATTGTATTTATTCTTGAGTGTTCTTTCTTTGTTCTAGAATTGTGCAAACATATTTTCCATGTGAGGTTTTTCTTGTAAGTTTGCAAATTTGTATTTCTCTTTGAGAAAAGAGTGTTCTCAAGAATTGGGGTATATTCTTAAGGGAGTTGTAAGGTTATCTCTTTGGCCTCAAAAGAAAGAACAAATTAGTGAATTTGTTGGAAAATCCTTAGTGTGGATAGCTAAGGTAGTGGGCGTAGACTTTGGTTGATAAAGTCGAACCACTCTAAATCGCTGTGCAATTTCTTTCAATTTTCTGCAAAAGCTTCCACCAAAATTTTTATTGCCAATTCACCCCCCTCTTGGCCGATTCAGTCAATCGATTAACTCAACAGAAGATTCGTGATTATGCTTATGCTTATAGATCGAAACTTGTGACACCTTCTAAGTCACCATTAAATACTAGAGAATTGTTTTTGTTCTAAATTAATTACAATGAAAAATCTCTCTTTTTGGTTTCTTTTATTTTCTCAGTTACCAAACACTGATTTTATCATCTAGCTAAGTATTCTTACATTTGGTTTATAGGTAGCGGAACAAATCATCTCAGTAATTGAGGGGTATAACTATCATAAGCCCCCAACACCATTGTTGATCTCATTTGAGGCCGAGGATACAAGGAAGCAAGCTGCAGCTTCAACACAGGTTTGAGGAATGTATTTTGGTTGTAAAGCTTTTTCATCCACATATTATGGTTACCATAAGATTCCCCATCTACAGTAGAATTAGAAAGTCAATAAATTAAAATAAAAAAATTTATGTGAGTCATGCAGGAAATCCATTGTCAAATTTGGATGGAATTTTCATGGCAATCAAGGATGACATAGATTGCACTCCTCATCCAACTAAGGGTAAATAAGCTCAGCAATTATTTTCTAAAAGAATGTTACCTATTTTTTCCCTTTTTAGTGGCAGAAAAGGCATACTAGAATATATATATATTATGACAGGTGGTTCAGTCTGTTGAGAAGTATGGGGTTAGTGTCTCAAGATTGCGGAGCTGTGGTGTGATTCTTATTGGAAAGGCCAGCATGCATGAATTTGGCTTGGGCACAACCGAAATCAATCCAAATTATGGGTAAATTTGTAGTTCTCCATATGTATAAAAAACACATTATTCAATATGTTACTTCAGTAATGTTTTATGAGTGGTTTGTATGTATCTTTTATGGCTAGAATAATTAAACACCAAATTTCTAAAACTTATCTCATATATGTGTGTGTGTGTGAGTGTGTTTAACTTGTAAATGTATTGGGGTACAGAACAACCAGAAACCCTCATGCACATAAAAGATATACAGGTGGATCCTCCTCTGGTCCTGCATCAATTGTAGCTTCTGGACTATGTTCTACTACCCTAGGAACAGATGGTGGAGGTTGTAAAATTTATTACCTTTTCAAGTCTTGTTTATGTCATTTACAATATAATAACATTATATTGCACTAATCTTTGCACTAAGTTCCACTTAATTTCTTTCTGTAACCTTTGCACTAAGTTACACTTAATTTCTTTCAGTAATCTTTGCACTAAATTACTCTTTTCTTCTTTGTTTTGGGGGGCACAACAGCATAACAACACCAAAAATACCACCTAGTGCTCTGGAAAATGGAGAGTCATACATACAGGTTACAAGTTTGTCATGCATGTTGCTTCAACTCTTTATTTTTCTTGAAATAACCATATCCAACTCCCATAAATGCATATCCAGACAAGGGTATGGGGAGATGATTCTCCAAACACTAAAAATCTTAAAACTTGCTTTGGACACATACTCATACTTGACACTCGCACCCTAGTTGGAGTAACATAACTTGACATCATCATACAGAGTGACATATGAGCATACTCTTTTTATCTTTTATATTGTGGTTCACTTTTTTATAGGTTACCTTATGCGGTTCATTATTACTGGTAATCTTCTTGGTCTTCTTACCCTTATTGTCCCTGTAAGTGACATGCATTTCTTTCCTCCTTGATTATATATTAAATTAACAATTGACAAGAGAAAGGGGTCAAAAATCGAATCTAATAATTTTATTATGGAGCAGACCAGTTTGGTATACTTACATGAACATCTGTTTTTCATAAAGCTTTTGCTGCTAAGAATTCGAACTTCTCACTTGAACTACTTATTTTTAGTCAAGGATCCAAGAAACCTTGGAGTGGTTTCCTTTGCTATACTTGAGAAAAGGAATGCTTGAGAAAGTCTTGGCATCTTGGATTTGAAAGTTCAGTGTCCGAGCATAACCTTCTTACTTGAGGTCCCAAATTCAATCGTACATTTTGTTAGATTCGATTATGGCTTGCTGCATAGTAGGGAGTAAGACAAGCTATAGTTGAGTCAAGTTCAAACTACCCTTGCTAACTCTATAGCTTGGGTTTCTTTTTCCAATCTAATTAAACTTTATGTTCTCCCTGGACCTAGAAACATAAACCGGCTAAAAGGGTGGAGTTGATCATGTTCTACCGTAAAGAATACCCAAAACTGTTGTAATGAAACCATCAGAACTTGTGACTCATTTTCTTTCTTCTTATGCTTATTCCAGGTTAGTTATGCCAAACAAGGACTTCCCATAGGTTTACAACTAATAGGTCGTCCATGGGTGAAGCTACAATTCTATGTTTGGCTTCTACAATCAAGGTATAAACAAGTTTATGTTCCTTGAAAGAGAATGTTCTCAACTCTGTATTCAAGGTTGCATAACTAATTATAAAGAAAATGTCTCATGTTTCCAGGAACTTTGTATCAAATCCAGGAAGACACCTACTTCATTCTATGACATCTCAAAGGCCAAGTAAGAGCCTTCATGGACTATGTTATATTGCAGATCCTTATGTTGTCTATTCAGAATCAACAATAATGGTGCGTCTCTAAACATCGTTATCTTATTTGATGTATGAATAAGCTATGTCTGTTATAATTCTGGCAAACCATGCCTTTGTTTTTGTTATTTTTATGCAATAACTTGTGATATTGCAGATATATTCACTTTGATTTCCATAAGATCTGCGGACATGTTCATTTTGAGCGTCTTTTCTTCCTCTATGATCAAATTGCAGATTTTCTTGATAAAAATGGATTGACTTGATAATTAAACTTATCTGCAATGTACAATTTGATGATCGTTCCTAGTGCACTTTTTATTTGACAAACTTTATTATGCCATGATATTTTGTATCGATATATGATTGCAATATTTTTGATAACTTAATGTGAATATATTGTATGCAAATGGATTGCTTGTATATAATATGATATATATTTAGTATTATGAGGCATTAAATGTGATTTAGTTTGATTATTTGTCAATTTACAATATATATATATAAATATATATATAATTTACGAAATACAATCACGACACACGAATGTGTGTCGTCTTCATTTATGACGGGGGCTTCAATGACACGCAATGTAAGTCATAAATGCGTGTCATAAATTTATGGCACACAAATGTGTGTCATCTTCATTTGTGACGGGGGCTTCAATGACGCGCAATGCGCGTCATAAATGAGCGTCATAAATGTGTCATAAATGCGCGTTATAGATTTATGTCGCACAATTGTGTGTCATCTGAGATTTATGTCGGTGGCTTCAATGACATGAATTTGTGTGTCATATGCACCCATAGATGGCGCGCATTGCGCGTCATTAAAGGGGTTTTTTCTAGTAGTGTATGATCTTCCTGTGAAACATGACAACCGTATGGAGCCTAGTTGTGAGGTTTACTTGCATAAAATTGGTAGAGCGGGGCATTTTGGCCGCAAGGGAGCTGTGTTCAACTTACTATGTGGTGATGCAAATCAAATGTTTCAATGATGTTGCTTGTGTCTGGTTTGTTTCACATTGTTGTTACAGAATATGTTTTTTTAAGAATTTTTTTGAATGTTCATTCACATCAAAAGTTTGCATCGATTCAAGTCGAACGAAAAGAAGCATCGGCACTTTCGATTCAAGTCGAACAGAAGGAGGCATCGCACTTTCGATTCAACTAGAATGGATGGTTTACTAAATCATTGTCCAAATCTTCGTTTGAGCAATTTCGACCCAAAGTGCAGGTTTTCTCATTTGCTCAAGGAAAAGAAAAAGAGTATGGAGAATATTGGAGTGTGTAGAATGCTAATGTGTGCATGTAGTGTGGTTTGCTGATGTGTGAGTGAGTTGTTAGGATTATTAGTGTTGTTAAGAGTGTATGGAAAGTTTGTTATGATTGTTGTTAGAGGTTATAGTTAGTTGTGAGGTTGAGTGAGCTTAAAGTAAATAAGATCCATATATAAGCTAGTGATGTAGTTGCAGAAAGCATATAATAAAACAGTTATATTCATTGCTTCATATTCAATTTTCAACAAGCAGCGACTAGGGATGGGTATGGGACCCGAATCCGATGAGTTTTGAACGAATCCGATCTAATCGGGTCAGGGTTTTAAAAAAATTTGAGTTCGGGTCGGGTTCGTGTTTAGGGTGAAAAATATCTGACCCGATCCGACCCAGAAAAATATAATTTTACCATATATATTTCAGGATAATTACAATAATACCCTTCTATATATTATTATTTTTCAAGTAAGTCATTATTTTTATTGAATAAAAATAATATTTTTTATTATATATTATTTCGGGTCAGGTCGGATCAGATTCGAATTTTATTTCAAAAACTCGGGTCATGTTCAGGTGGATGGAGGATATGCATTTTTTGAGTTGGGTCGGATCAGATTGAGGATGTAAAATTTTAAGATCGAATCGGGTTGACCCAAACCCGACTCGGGCCCATCCCTAGCAACGACAGACCATCTCTCTCTGTGTATTATATTTGCATCTGACTAAGAGAAGAGAAAAAGAAAAGAGAACAGAACAGAATCCGTAGCAAAACTTAAATTATTAGCAAACCAAATATAAACAGTTTGAGAAAGGAAAGTGAAATTCCGAAGGGTCTTCTTTTTTAGAGCGATCTGAGCGGTTAGACGCTACAAATGGGGACTCTTCAAACATGGAGAAAAGCGTATGGCGCTCTTAAAGATTCCACCAAAGTAGGTCTCGCTCATGTCAATAGCGATTACGCTGTAATGTTTCAGAGATCTCGTTTTCTTTCCCCAATATTTAGATTTTATCGGATTTGATTTTGTTTTCGTGAAATGTTTATAATTAGGACTTGGATGTGGCTATAGTTTAAGCTACTAATCACGTCGAGTGTCCTCCTAAAGAAAGACATCTTAGAAGTGAGTTCATTTGGATTTTTTGAATTGCGATTTTCGGATCCAATTTGATTTTCTGGGGTTTTTAATTTCTGGGATTGAATATGTATGTATTTTGTTTTTCTTTGTAGAAATCTTGTCAGCCACATCTGCGGTTCGCCCTTGAGCAGATGTTGCTTATTGCATTCATGCGCTTTCCCGTCGATTGGCCAAGACTCATAATTGGACGATATTATTTCCTGGATATTTTTGTTGTTGTAAGGGTAAAGTATAGTATTAGTCAGTGAACTTTTCTAAATCTTTTATTTAGATCTTAACTTTTAAAACTTGTAATATAGTCCTCCAACATTTAGTCCGTTTGCAAAATGGTCTCCCAACATTTAGTTTGTTTGCAATATGGTCCTCGACCGTTTGTCGCCGTTACACTGCCGTTAGTACGTTTGCAATATGGTCACTGAACTTTTCAGACGCTTGTATTTAGGTCATCCAACTTTTAAAACTTGCAACATAATATTAAATTTCATTTTATACCCCAAATTCATTTTCGATCTCAAATTTCATTTTTCTCTTCTCTCTTCTCATTTCCAGCGTAACTTTTCAGTCAAGGATGTTTGGAAAATTCTAATCTAACTTTGAATTACGTGGAGGTGTTGACTTGAATAAGGGTCCATTGAGAGAATACCCGACGAAGGGACTATCGGGATCATCAACGATTCAAGGTGTAATGTTGGATACATGTCATCTCAGGTGAAGCATAGATGTTCGATGAAATGCTTGTGAGAAAAAAATTGGGTTAGAAATGTAGAGTTGACAAATACTACTAAGATGAACTAAGTATCATTAATGAAAGTCACCAACAAAGCTGGAATTATTTTGTATAAATGACATATAATAATTTCTTCGTTTAATCCTTGTACTTAATGATTTTCCAACATATGATCAAATATAATGAAATCCCAAACAGCGTATTCACCTCTCGTTTGGTTTTTGTTCTTCAATTTTCCGTCATGTAAAATTGTAAACCCAAGCAGTGCTCTGTCTTTCAGCTTTTTATTTTCAAAGAAAAAATGGAGGAAGAATTGCTTGAACGCAACACCGATTGTGTTTATTTCTTAGTCTCTCCCCTCACTTGCAAGAATGCATTTATTTTCTCTTTTAGGCTATCTGGAAGTAAGTTTTTCCTCTTTCGCACTTTCCAATTTTCAGCTCGCATTGTGTGTGTTTTGTTGAAATTTTTATGTTTCTGGAACTACATGTCAATGATCTGGATATTCAACGTTAGTTTTGAACCAAAACCATATAATTTTCTTTCTTTCTTCTTAATCAAAACTTTTAGTACTCCTTATGAAAGATATTCAGTCCTTCATAATAGAATTGAAATAAGGTCCTAGG
Organism: Hibiscus syriacus; assembly: GCF_006381635.1. Taxonomy (NCBI): domain Eukaryota; kingdom Viridiplantae; phylum Streptophyta; class Magnoliopsida; order Malvales; family Malvaceae; genus Hibiscus; species Hibiscus syriacus. Next base: position 943,560 of record NW_024061918.1, on the reverse strand, counting down.
CTAAATTTTTTTAATCTTCTTGTTTGGTTTTTCTTTAAATCAGGGAATTGGTTGTGAGTATTGACATAGTGAAATTGCCAGGCTCAATCCGAGAGACTGCTGGTACTAGTTTACTGGGAATTGTATTGATCCAACCTATTGTTTTCGGCGTCTTGTGAGCTCGTATTCTTTTTAATAAGTTCATGTTGATTATGGGACTGATATGTCATGAACGAATTAATTTTTTTTACATGTTTTGGAAATTTTACAGTTTACTTGTACTGAATTATAGTTTTAGAATACAATTCTGTATGTACGCAACTCGAAAGACATCATTACATCGTAGTATATTTGGAGCAACTACTTGACCTCGTAATGATGCCTTTCAAGTTGCAAAAGAGACTGAGAGGTGAATGTGTTGTTTGAGATTTCATTATATTTGATCATCTGTTGGAAAATCTTTAAGCACAAGGTTTAAACGAAGAAAATATTATGTCATTTATACAAAATAATTACAGTTTTGTTAGTGACTTTCAACAATGATACTTTCTTCATCTTAATAGTATTTGTCAACTCTGTATTTCTAACCCCATTTTTTTTCTCACAAGCATTTCATCGAACATCTATGCTTCACCTGAGATGACCTGTATCTAACATTACACTTTGAATCGTTTATGGTCCCGATAGTCCCTTGGTCGGGTCTTCTCTCAATGGATTCTTATTCAAGTCAACACCTCCACATAATTCAAAGTTAGATTAGAATTTCTCATGCATCCCCGACTGAAAAGTTACACTGGAAATGAGAAGAGAGAAGCGAAAAAGGAAATTCGAGATCGAAAGGAATTTGGGGTTTAGAATGAAATTTAGGACTGTGTTGCAAGTATTAAAAGTTGGGGGACCTAAATGCAAGTAACTGAAAAGTTTAGTGACCATATTGCAAACGTACTAACAGCAGTGTAACGGCGTCAAACGGTCGGGACCATATTGCAAATAGACTAAATGTTGGGGGACCATTTTGCAAACGCACTAAATGTTGGGGTACTGTATTGCAAGTTTTAAAAGTTGGGGGACCTAAATGAAAGCTTTAAAAAAGTTCAGTGACCATTATTATACTTTACCCTTGTTGTAATTATGATAAGGAATATTAGGACTTCTTGCCTTTGAGATTGATATGAAATCAATGTTCATCTGGATGATGACGCCTCTGCTTTGAAATGAAGTTGGGGTTTCCAATTGCTATTTTAATGTAGATTCAACACTAATGTTTCCAGAGTTAAGTTATTTGTTTTTTTTTTATTGCTTTGTGAACTGGCATGTTTATGTATTAGAATTTTTTACCATCAATTATACCCGGTACAACTGTGCATCATGCCATATGTTTTGCTGTAATAATTATGGAAGACTGCAACATTAAAAATGTATACTATGATGAGAGTTCATTTCAGTATCTTACATTCATACGTTTTCCCTTTTTCTGATCTTTGTTATTCTAATTATGTATGCATTTTGGGTGGTTGTGTGGACTAGTTTCTAGTTGCACCAGTGTTTCTAGACGCACTGAAATGATATTGACTACAAGTACATTTTAAGGTTTTTATGTAATATTTTCATTTTCAGCTTTGACATGATCAGTGAATCTTTATATTTTGGTGGATGATTAATTCATCTTCTTGGTCATGAGATTTACCCTGAAAGATGGTTTATTCATGATTTTGATTCTTTGATTGCTAAAGTCTTTGAATGCATCATAATTATCTTTAATGACTTAACAAATTACGCTGTACTGATGTTTTACGATATGTCAGCATCTAGCTATTGTTTTGATATAGGTAAATTAACTTGTATTGTAATTTTTCCTCATCCTTTGTTTTATAGGTTGCATTGAAAACTCTTATAGTTATCCATAGAGCTCTGAGGGAGGGTGATCCTACTTTCAGAGAATAACTTTTAAACTTCTCGCAAAGAGCACGCATTCTTCAACTTTCTAATTTCAAGGATGATTCTAGCCCTATCGGTGAGCCCTTTAATCTCTCTCTACTTTTTGCCTATTGGTTCATGCATATGTCTCCATCTTCTCTACACGTCTTTTTGTCACGAGTACTAACTTCTGATTTGTTTGCGTATTCATCCCTGCCGCTTTTTTGTATATGATCTATAGCATGGGATTGCTCTGCTTGGGTGCGTACATATGCATTATTTTTGGAAAAAAGACTTGAATGCTTTAGGATTCTGAAGTATGACATTGAAGCGGAGAGTCTCCCAAGACCTTCCCAGGGGGAGGACTAGGTATAATTCTTTTGGGAATATTTTTTCCGTAGCATTACATAGGTATTTGATTTGTACCATTGTGGGTTCTTGGTCTGCTGCAATTGTGGTTCTCGTAAATGGGCAGGGTTACAGCAGAACAAGGGAGTTGGGCAGCGAAGAATTGTTGGAGCAGTTGTCTGTTCTGTAGCAGTTATTTTATTCTTCTCATTGGTTGCCGGGTATTATTATATTTTAATCTTGTCTAATCTGAGTTTGTTTCATCAACTGCTCAGATTTTGTCATTTTTATGTATGTGGAAAGTTGATGAGCTTCTTTGTTCTCCTTGCAGCCAGTAGGGGCTGCTGTGGTAAACTACGTTATACATGTAAATAACCAGATTTTTCCGATAGTGAAAGAATTGAAATACTTTTATTCAAAAGAAAATTGCATCTTACACAAGAGGGTACATAAGATTTTTATATACATGAATTAGAGACCTAGATAAAATAGGAGTTATATTTTATACAAATTAGGAGATAATTTTAGAGATAAATTAGGGTTAATGCCACAAAATTATGTTGAAAATTTCGCATCTAAATATCAAGTGCATGGACTTAGATCAACTCATAAATGTCATTTTTCACTCATTTGCATCGAATAGTGTTTTAAATTTTATTTTTTAAAATAGCATGATGAGAATCTTTTATTTTTTAAAATTTTAATTTTTTTATTTTTGAAAGAAAAAAAAATACCATCCAAACATGAAACATATATTTTTGCTAATTTTTCATGAATATTCAACTTTAGACGTTATTGCTTTCTTTTAATTAGGGAATTAAAAACCGTTAAAAATAGTGAAGTGTTTTATGAATAAGGACATTATTGGTATCCAAACCGGCACTTGTTCAGTAGTCGATTTTGTAGGCGTATAAGCTTTACGAAAAGGGCAAGAGGTCTTGGAGGTTGCCACAGCACCACCTTCACCCACTGAACAAGCAGCAATCAGTATGACCCAAGTTGCGACCCAACCGAACAAGCAGCTATCTGCATGACCCCAAGTTGCGACGAACATGCACCGGCTCGTTATTATGCTGTCAAGTGTCAAGGAAACCTGAACATCTAGATGAGCCAACGAGACCTGGGGTTCCAGGTACTCGATACAGAAAGATCCCGCCTACCTCCTGGATCGACGTAGTCTGTCGGAGATTCTGGCTTTTCAGATTCTCATTTATCAGAATCAACGTAACACTGCCTCTGCTGCTTCAACATCGTCCCTGGAAGCTCCTCAAACTCGGTTCCCATGGGGAGCACCAGATGATGAGTTAATTTTGCGCGGAATTTTTGTCTCAGCCGTGCCTTTTGGCATTAGTTTTTTCTCCCAGCGATCTAAGAAGAGTTTTCCATATACGTTCAATCAAGTGCATACCTATTATTTTGGGAATTTAGTTTAATATGTTAAGGAGAAATGGAAAAATAATTTTTTTTGCATATCCTAAGAAAAAACATTAAAATTTTGGACCCATTTCTTAAATTTCTAGATCTGGTACTGCGTTCAATATGTTTATATGTCTATGGTCATGTTGCAGTATGCATATAAACTAATTCTGTGTCTACCCAACTCCCAAAGATTAAACTTGAAGTCACGTTTAATCCGAACTGTTTATCCATTCGTTCGTTGAGGCACTTGAAATGAAATTAGACAAATAGAATTACCGTTGGTATCAATAATTATCTTACAAAAAATTATGACCAATAATAAGTCCACACTAATTTATATGCCCAATAACTTTCATTTCCTTTTCAAGGTTAGATTAATGCTTTAAAGTTCGATGTACATTCCAACCCACACGATAGTACAATGTTTAAAGCATTTGCAAAGCTCAAAAAACCCACACGATAAATTATTGTTTTTATTTAAGCAAGGGATTATTGTTTTTATTTAAAAGTAATATTATGATTATTACTTAAAATGTTTAAATAAAAAATAAATTATTTAAAATATAAAAGTAAAGAAATAAGGTAAAAAAATAAATTCATCCCAAAGTTAATATATAAAATCATATTGAAATTAACATGAATTTACGTAAAAAATTATTAAAAATATAATTCCCGCTCTAAAAATAAATATACTTGTATTAATGGTGAAACCAAGAACATTTGGAGAAATGAATAAATTCCCATTGTTTTTCCTTTTCATGAAAGGCTGCCTGAGGCAGTGACTAGAATAATCAAATCAAATTCAAAAAGGCATTTGAATTGACGAAAAGAAGCCATGAAGGTTTTTTGAGCTTTGCTGTTCTTCGTGATTTGGTTTTCGATTGTACAAAGCGGGAACTGTGGACGATTAGATCCGGTAAATGGTGCTTGTCATTTCTTTCATTCGTGTTCCTTTCCCTTGAATATACTGTGTTTGCAGAGCGGGCATGTTGCTTTCATCTTAAGCCATTTCACGATGCATGTTGAATGAAAATGGTGGTTGCAAGGGAGAGAATGGAGTTCTTCGCCATCTTCGTATGAGTTTAGACATATACAACATTCCTACAAAACAGAAGAAAAAGGAGGTAAAGCATGCATCTTTCATTGGCTGCACATTCTGCAGCTCTTATCATCATACAGCAGCAGTTAGTAGGGGATCGATCGTTAGTCGGTGTCAAAATTTACGGTCTGCATAGGGAGGTACAAGAGAGATGAACAAGGGTGAAGTAATTCCATTTGTGTTCCATTCTTTTCTCTCGATCTTGTTCCGAGATTAGGGCTATTATGACTGCTTGTAGGCTGGCAAGCTAAATGTATATAGTCAGTTAACCATAGATTTGAATCTAATATTAACAAGCCGGAACTTCTCAAGGAATGCTTGATGTTCAAGGTCTTTCTTCCGAAGATGCTTCTTTTTGTTTTCTAGAATTCCCCAGGTGTTGAAGATTCGAAAATGCTTATGGGTCCTCCGAAGGCCTTTAACGGGGTACAACGATATGTACCCGAATATTTGCCAAACATTAGTATTGAAGAACGAAAGTTTCAAGAAAATTGAAGAATCAAAACAACAACAAAAATGAAAATCCATGATGAAGTTGTAGCTTACTGCATCATCAGGTAAGAGTAAGTGCTCATTTGCCGAATATCCGCCGCTCATTGGGACCATTTTCCCAGCCTCCGTACTCACGTTTTCATAATTGTTTATCTTAAACCGATACTTGAGAAGAAAATCAATATCTGCTTCTGCTGCACCTTCCTACTCAATATAAAACACACAAAATAACAGTATGATTTAGCTATTTGGTTAAGGTTTTCAGTCCTTACAACTGGTAAGAGTGTGTGTTTCATACCTTCTTAGCAGAAGCATAAAGGATTGCAATGATGCAGGGCAAGAAGCAACAAAGAGCAATCCCGATCAAACACGTCAAAACAACACAAACGATTCCAAAGAACACATCGAATGCCAGAAAAACCACCGCCAACCTGCAGTATAATTGTCGACCATGTCACCTGTAGGGACAAGTATATTGTTTTGTCGAATAACAGGTTGGTTAAATACATACCAGAATAAACGTGGAGCGTTTTGCAGACAAATTTCACCACCAGAAACAACCCAGTATAGGCCTATCATCCACCAAAGAAACGATGCCATCATATTCGCCGATTCGCATCGTTTGGTTACACTGTCGATTTATCAGGAAATCGGTGTGAGTATATTAGTTTAAACCAAGGAAAATAAAACGCAATGCTTTCAAGAAAATTATATCTTGGAAAACATAAAAATTCATGTTTTTAGCTGACCTAGGTTGATATGAATAAAAAAGACTGCTTTCAATCTCATCATCATCTGCAGCAGCATCTTCTTCTCTATCACCAACATCTTCAGCAGCAGCGACTCCTCTCTCCTCATCAATGGCGGACGTTGTGCTGGTGTTCCTCCTCCTGCACCCCAACCAAACCAAAACAACATGCACCAAGCTCTGAAGGGCATAGCCGCAAATCCACGTTCTAATAGGAGTATTAGGTTTCTCACCCAACGTAGTGATCAAGGTCACCACGGACACCGCCACGAACGCCGCATTCCACAGCATGTCCAGCGCCACAACCGGCTCCAAGTCCACCCGCTCTTCCTCCAACACATGCTCCGCCGTCTCCCCCACGAGCACTGAATCTTCATGCTGACGCAAAAGCGGCAGCGTGGGAGGCTGAACAGCCGGAGCAGCATCAGGCAAGAGCGAGGTGAGTAGTGGTGCGTGAGGGACAGACGACGTCGTGTCGGCCTCTACAGTAGCTGTTCTTTCTGCAAAGTATGTAGAAGACATGGGAGAAATTGATTTCGAGGTATCTAAATTCTCCCGGAATAAGGGTTTAGAGAAAGGAAATGGGGTTGAAAGAAGGGAGACGTAATGGAAAACTATTTATACAAACGGGAAGCGAGTGTTTGAACGAAATAGTTTCAGATTAGAGCTGTCCCAAAAGAGAAATTGTCTGTTCCGTTGGTTGAAACTTGAAAGAAGGTATTTATACTGCTTTTTGGTTTCTGTTTTGAATGTAGTTTTGGATATTTGTATCCCTTCGTAATCTAAATTCTCCTAATTGTTTTACATGTTATCTGTACTAAATAAAATTCTCAATACTTTCTGTTTAACAACGAAGGCCTAATACCCTATTAACGATACGCTTGAATCTAAAAATTCTAATAATAACGATCATTTCTTTAACTATCAGAACAAATTTATTAGAAAGTAGAACCTTAACTGTTTTATAAGTAATATTACTATTCAAAAAATATTACAGAAAAAAATGGATGAGATAATATGTTGAGAAAAAAAATCTCAAAATATTGTCCCAGAATTATTTCCAGGACTACAGTGATCAGCAGAGAAGACGAATCCTCGTCCAAACGTCTTCAACAAGACGCAAAGATAACAATGCGTCTCCAGTTTTTACATAAAAGACGTAAAGACCGACATAATAGGGTTTAGGAATGGCACGTGAAGCCCATGCATGACAGAAAAATTATAAATGGAATTATTATTGTGCCATAGAAAAAAAAATTATACAAGGGGGAGTGATTTTGAGGGAGCCATGCAGTCAATCGGGAGAAGCAAGAAGCAAAAGGAAAATAGAAAGAAAGGAGGAGAAGAAGAAAGAGGAGAACTAGAGAATTTGTCGGTAAGTTTAAAATTAAAAAATTTAATGTTTTGTCTTTAGTTTAGATTTAAATATAAATTATTTTTATTTATAGTTATAAATTAGATTAGATTATCATAGTTTAAATTATATTTATATTGACCAACGAAGATTGACCTAAGTGGAAGGGGCTCTGGTCGCTTAAGCAAGTAGTTTCTAGTTCGAGCCCTTGTGGATGCAGCAAACTTTTTTGGGAGAGGTTTCCACCTTTAGTGCCCTACAGTACCTCTGGATACCCAAAAAATTAGATTTATATTGAGTTTAGCTTAATAGTGTTTGAAAAATTAGATGATTAATGAAATAAAGTGCTAAATAAATAAAATAATTTAAAAAATTTAGGATTTTATGTAAACTTTAATAGAAAATTTTATTATTATAGTAATTGTAGACACTCATTTTCGTCTGGAATTTTTTTAATATCGTAGAGTTTTTGTTTTTTTTAAAATCATTTTTGAAATGTATATATTATATAGTTTTGAAAAATTTTGAAAATATATATAATATATAGTTTTGAAAACGGTTTTTTTGAAAATGTATATATATTATATAGTTTTTTGAAAACATTTTAAAAATATATATAATATATGGTTTTTTAAAAATATTTTGAAAACATATATAATATATGATTTTTTAAAAATATTCTGAAAACATATACAATATATAGTTTTAAAAAAACATTTTGAAAACTTATATAATATATAGTTTTTAAAAAACATTTTGAAACATTTTGAAAATATATATAATATATGATTTTTAAAAATCATTTTGAAAATATATAATATATGGTTTTTAAAACCATTTTGAAATTTATATAATATATAGTTTTGAAAACTTTATATATATATATATATATATATATTTAAAGATATATATTATTATTATTTATTTTATTAATTTTATTTTTTATTGTGGTCCAGGTCCAAAGTCTAGGTACGGGTCAAAACCCAACTGAGCCTACAAGCATGAGCTTACAAGCCTGAACCAGCAAGCAGACCCGGTGGGGAGCCTAGTAAGGGTCTAGGGTTTTCAACACATTAACCAGGCGCCGCACACGTTTTCAGCCACCAGATCGGGCGCAAATCAATGATCCAGATTAAGGGGGTTTAAAATCATACAGCATTACATGTGGTGCGTGGAAGCCACGAGTAGCTCGAAGCCAACAATCGGCCGAGATTTCCGACCGCACACCAACGAAACAGCTAACCATGCAAATAATCCCGGCTAAATCAGGACTGACCCATCTCGTTTAGCCGGTCAACCAACAACCCATAATCCCATCAAAATTGAGACTACAACGCCCGATTCAAGGGATATAAACCCCCCTCGAAGGCTATAAAAGGGGCATAACCGAAGAGGACAAGGGACCATCAACAACGATCCAACATAGAAAACAGAGCCAAGATAAGAACACAACGATAGAACCAACATCGAAGGAACACAGAGCAAGCACAACGGGACAACACAACAACATCAGTGAACTATATACACAACATACAGAGAAAACCAAGCAAGCACGTTGGGGAAGCGAAAGGGTTTCACTGAAAAAGGGTAAAAATCGAACCTTTCACTTTAGATCTACGTCGTTTATGGGGTTTTGTGAGATTTGGGGTTTAATTTTAACATCGGGGTAGTGTGGATATCATTTTAAGGGTTACAGGTTTTTTTGACCACCATCGTCGATGGCCAGAGCGGCGGTCGGCACGGCGAGGAGGCCACCGGGTGGTGGCCGGCCATTCGGCCGATGAGTCCCCCGATGAGAGAGTTGAGAGAATTTTCTCTCACTCTCTCTCTCTCTCTTCTCTCGTCTCAAAATGAGGCAAATGGGTTATTATCATGTTAAATACTTTTTACTTTGTTTATGTTTTATTTTAGCCACTGTGCTCTGGTTTATTTACATGCCTAGTCCTCGCTAAATATTATTGTTTCTAATTTGGCCATATTATTTTACGTGTATTTATTTTGGTCACTATAATTTATATATATTTTTAATTATTTCGATTTCTAATCTATAATTTTGGATAATTTATACACTAGCTCTAATTGTATGGGTTCATTATATTTTAGTGTTTGAAAAGTGTTGTTTTTTTTTTTACATCATGGGTTTATTTTATTTTTTTAGACATTAATTTTCTAGTTTTTATTATTTAATCCTTTAATTCGAATTTTCATTTATATTTTTTTCCTTTTTATGTTATTTCATTTTCATTATTATTTTATTATTTCTTTTAATAATTTTTCTTGTTTTTACTTATTTGTTTATTATTATTCTTTTTGTTAATATGGTTTTATTTATATATTATTTTTTAAAACCTTTTTTTCTCCTTTTACTGGATATTTCTTTATTCATTTTTATTTTTCAATTTAACATTATTTTTTGACTTTTCAGTAGTAATTTCAACCGATCAAAGGTAAGCAATTTGAATTGAATTTTTTAAATTTTGATTTAAATTTTAATTTTCGCAATTAAAACAACCGACAAATTAATTGGTACCGAAAGAGCAGTACAAGGGTGTCAATCCTTCCTTGACTGTAATCGACCCCCGAACCCAACACATTTCTGGTAAAACATAGATCAGGTAAGATGGTGTCTGATTAGCATAAATATTTTTTTAAAATGATCGGTGGCGACTCCAACAAACATTTTTTTAAGTCGAAGCCCAATTCCAGGCCTACCCGAAAGACGGCTACGACAGCTTGGTGACTCTGCTGGGGACAGGTAAGTTAGTCAGGCCGAAATTAATTTTTGGTTGTCTTTTTGAGCGAAAATTACAAGTTTAAATTTTAATTTATTTATTTGATTTTTATTGTTTATCTTTGATTATTTTTTTAAAATAAATAGTTTGTACTGATGTTTTTCAATGATTTTAAATTTTTGAAAAAAGTTTATCTCTGGCTCTATACCCGAGCTCCAAACCCTTCTTAGGTGGGGGTGAAAGCCACACCTTCGCGAGAATTTATTCTCTGTATGGGCCTAGCAAGTAACCTTTGGGATTCATATACCTTATGTCTTCGTGTGAATTTATTCACCACATAGACATAAGGGAATGTATCCTCTCGAGTTTAACTTAGTCCACATAAGCTTGTAATTGGCTTAGGACTAAGGTCTGGCAAGCCCAAGGGGGCACCAGTAAGGAGAACTCGGGTACCTTCTTTAGAACCTAAACCGGGAGACTACAAGGAGTTAGAGCCCACCCCAAAACCTTATTTCAAACCCTAAGTTGTTTTGAGATTATTTCCTGCTTTATTTTATGTCCAAAGCATGTGAACTAGAAATTTATGCTATTAGGACTTGTTCAAAATTAACATGCAGGATAGAGATCATGTCCGGGTAGGAATAATAAGCATGTGGGGTAGATATCATGTGGGGTAGGACTTTTATTTTCATTATTGTTTTGATTATTATCCTTACCTCACTAACTCTTTTCATTTTTGTTCTCTTTCATTTTATTTTCATCATTTGCATCATTCAAAAGAGGTGTTTATCCAAAAACGTGTTCGTTAAACAAAAATAATTTGCATTAATGGACAAAGGGGCTATAATACAAGAGATGAAAAGCTCAAAAGTCTGCCTATGGTCAGAAAATACTCAGAATAGACTGGGTTTACATCAAGCACACCAAAAGTCAAAAACGGGTTGGCAAAATTTGTAGGGACAGACGAGAAAAAAGTTATTGACCTAGAGAGTCCCTTCAAAGACAACAAGAGCAAGATGGCAAAATGAAAGCTGAAATTGGAAGCCATTGTTGACGAATTTAAGAAGCAAGAAAGTGAGCTTCGTATAGCTCCCTACGATGGAGGTTTTCAATGGCGATTTCGTTGAGAGCAAGCTCAGCAAAGAGTGAGAGCCAAAGATGCATTCATTTCGAGACTTTTTTGGAGTAGTTAAAAAAGCAGCTCGTCACTTGCACGGTTTAGCAAGAGAAGGCAGAGCGGTTCGATAGGGTATTCAACTGGTGAACGACTAAAGCAGAAGATGAGTCAACCTGTCAGAAACTATTCAGGGTTTAGAAGACTTAGGGGTTTTTTGTCTCTTAAGAAATAACATTTTTGTCCCAATAAGGATTATTTATAATAACAGAAGTGTTTTTGGACCAATGCCTCGAATATTTCATGCATCATGCATTTAGACATATTTTGCATTTTGTTATTTTCATTTCATTTCATTACATTCACATATTTTGCAATTAGAAGAGAAGCTTTGAAAGCAAATTAAAGTTACCTGAATCGTGTCTGTAAGAAGATCCAAAGCGATGAATGAGATACTAGCGCATGTTGGTAAGATTGAGAAAATTCAAGAGCAACTCGTAAAAACCTAACAGGAGATGATCGGTCAAGCAAGAAGATTGCAAGATGAATTAAGAGAACAAATGGCCAAGTTAATAGACATGGTAAATGTTGTGATCCATGGAGAGAAGCCACTAGTGGATCCCATTTTGGATGGGACTATGAATGCTAGTGTTGAAACTGAAATGACAGTGACAAGAGAACCTGTTAAGGAGCCGGATGTTTCAGGTCAGCTCCAAAAATCATATGTGGTTGTAGAAGGTTCCACTCGACCAATAATAAAGGAAGAGATAATGAGGGATAAAATTTCCCTTGTGAGAGATAAGTTTCACTCAAAGAAGAGGGTCATAGAAGAGGACCAAATGTTGACCAAGAAATCTAAGAATGATCAACCTTTCATGATTAGAGGTTCAAACCCTTTACAATCATCCAGTCAGGACACTCAAGCTCTATCTATAAAGCTATTGTCAAGTAGTCTCTCGTCATGGGGACTAGATGAGAATAAAAAGAAAGTGCAGGGTTTTCAGTTCCCTTCTTTCCATTTTTTGCTTGAAAAACTACATTAAAAAATGCTCACAACCGGATTGGTTATATCGGGATATGTTTACCCACAGTGGACCTATAAGGAGATTCCTTGGATAAATCAGGATGAAACCCAGCTGGTTCAGTTAAGGTTCCTAGCAACCTTGAAGATCTTTTAGAACAAGAAATTCAGGAGTGCAAGGTAAAAGAGAAAGGGATCAAGGTCTAAAACTCAAAATTCTTTGCTTTAACAGAGAATTCCTGTGAAGAATGTAAGGCGCAAAAGGGTGAAAAATGAAATCCAAGCAGAAGGGTTTCCATGAATGTAATTCGAGACTGGCCCGTGGGTTTAAGAATGGATGGGGCAGATGCAACCAGGAAAACACCTCAAACTTCTTCAACGGAGGATTCCTGCGAAAAACATAAGGCGCAAGAGGATAGAAAAGGAAATCCAAGCAAAAGGGCTTCCATGAATGTAGTCCGAGACTGGCCCGTAGATTTAAGAATCAGTGGGTCAGATGCAACTTTGAAGACACCTCAAACACCTATATCAGATTTCCTGAAGGCAAGAGGGGTTTTAAACAGCTTAGAAGGCCTGACGAATATTACGCCAGTCACAGCTGCAATATATGTTCGGGATCCAACCAAAACTATCATCACCAAGGAAAATCGTTTTGGATCTAAATTTGTGCCCAATTTCCAATCAGGAAATGAAAAGCTGATAAATCACAAGTAAGTGGGATTTTCCCAAGAAGCTGCTCAATATGAAGCAGATATTTGTGCGTCTGAGCGTACATCAAAAGGAGCCCCGACAATTGAAAAGAGCAAGTGCAAATGAAGGCCCTAATCTAACTAGTGGGGCATCCTAATGAGGTCTTATTCCATTTTGCAGCATCCTGTTTAATTTTGTTTTTTTTTTAACTTTCTCAAATTTTTTTAACTTGTTTTTTTAACTTTATTTTCATATAGATATTTAAATGAATTTATGATGAGCATTGAACCAAATTTACAACTTGAAATTATTTGAATATCAACTTAGTTAAGAAACTTTGTAAATGATCGGAGTTATAGATCTTTAACAAAGTGACATGATTAAAATTAGTAAAATAATGACCCTTGATTTTACTCCAGAAGATACACTCGAACACCCTATCATTCTCTTGCAGGGACCGATCTAGTATTCTCCTTTTATAAGGGAATGAAAAAGAGGCTTGATATTAGGTATGCATAGGAGCGGACAACATAGGGCATCTCTTATGTATGACATTATTATACTTTTATTGAGGACGTCCAGTGATGATGATGATCTTCACATATAGAATAGTCAAGTTGCTTGGAAATTGAACTATAAATATGAGATTTCTGGACTTTTAACAACACCTAGACTATAACATGTTCTTCTTGATAAACTTAAGAAATTGGATTCGTATACCCAACTTATAATATTATATCTATACAGTAAAGCTTGAGTTGTCCCTCTAAAGCAATTGGTTAAATGCCCCAACTTTATGGATAAGATTCAACTAGCCTGATAAAGGAGATTATAATATTGAGATGTCCCTCTAGAGCAATTGGTTAAACACCCCGGTTTTATGGATCCAGTTAGCCAGGCAATGGCAAAATAAAATCAAATTTATTTAAATAATGAGTTTCGGTAAAGATAGACTAAGGGAGTTAAAGAACACCTGTTATAGTCAATTTCACACGAGCACTCAGGAATTTTATTTTTAGATCGATATTTCTGCACTGCCTTTGTTAGAGGAGTCTACGAAGTTTGAACAAATGAAAGATTTCAGATGACCAAAATAGAAGGTCTAGTAATTGATTATGCTAGTTGTGACATTCTGTCCGCATCCGATTAAAATACCAAGCTAAAGAAAGAGGGGCATGTTGTGATGTTCAAAAGGACCAAGAAATAAATGACATTTTGGTGGCTGAAACCTTAGAAAATATAAAGCCAACCTGAAGCCAACTCATCCATTTGGATATTTGTCAAAGAGCTATAACTCTGAAAGTATTAAAGAGCTATTGATTCTTTTTATTTTCTGTAAACTCATGTTTATGATTTGATTCGATTGTGATCCTGAATTAAGGGGCAATATTTTCCAAAATTCTTATATTCTTTTTTTTCCTAAAATAAGAGAAAAACATCTTCAAACAGGACAGTCTCAAATGTGAAAGGTCCTTGAAACTGCAACCCGAGAAAAAATGGGGCATGATCGATTCCAAGGGCCAGATCGAGAGACAAAGAATGAGACTACATCAAGGAGATAAAACCGAAACTAATTCATATTGCATGCATTTTAGACATACTTAAGAACATATCATTTATCATTTTTCGTATACATGATTTTTGCAGCTTTAGAGTCATGTTTCAACTTCAAGATGAAAGATACTCGATTCAAAAGCACCTTCAAAGATCGATGGTGGTTGCTTAACTCAGCAACGATGAGCTACACCTCAACCAACTTGACATATTGAAAGATCGATAGATCTTAGAATTAACTTTAGACGGGTTTGAGAGCCAATTCATAACGGATCCAGTTCAGCTTAACTCAATGATGAGTGGTTAGTTTTCAGTTAGCATCTCCAAGCCAGATTTCAACTCCACGATAGATGATATCCGGCTAACAGAATTTACCACTTGGCTTTCCCGTGAAGGGGAGTCATTTAAAGAATTATGACCGGCTTAGACCCGTGAAGGGGAGCCATTTTTCACTTAAATGAACTATTTACAACGTAGATCAATACGATAAGGGTTATCTGCCGGCAAAAAATCTTCAAGTTCGATTACATTCAGCTCAAGGCCTTATCAAATTTACAACATAGCTCAAGGCGAAAAGGGCTATCTGTCAACCAAACCTTCGAGTTCGATTACATTCAGCTCAAGGGCATATCAAATTTACAGCATAGCTCAAGGCGAGAAGGGTTATCTTCCAGCAAAAAACCTTCGAGTTCGATTACATTCAGCTCAAGGCCATATCAAATTTACAGCATAACTCAAGGCGAGAAGGACTATCTGTCAACCAAACCTTCGAGTTCAATTACATTCAGCTCAAGGGCATATCAAATTTACAGCATAACTCAAGGCGAGAAGGGCTATCTGTTAGAAAAAAACCTTCAAGTTTGATTACATTCAGCTCAAGGACATATCAAATCTACAGCATAGCTCAAGGCGAGAAGGGGTTATCTGTCAGCAAAAAAACCTTCGAGTTCGATTACATTCAGCTCAAGGACATATCAAATTTACAGCATAACTCAAGGTGAGAAGGGTTATCTGTCAATAAATACCTTCGATTTCGATTCTATTCAGCTCAAGTGCATGTCAAATTTACAGCACAACACAAGGCGAGAAGGGTTATCTGTCAACAAAAAACTGTCGAGTCTGATTTCATTCAGCTCGATGACACATCAACCACATAGTAGCATCGAGGAACTACTTCTCGGTTGAAGCCGAGGTCTTTAAGTAAAGAAAAAGATCTGGAGCAATCTCTCAGCTTAGTACAGCATAACTCAAGGCGAGAAGGGTTATCTGTCAATAAAAACTTTTGAATTCGATTCTATTCAGCTCAATTATGTATCAACTACTTTCAGGTTAAAGTTTAAACCAAGGTTTTTAAGTCAAGAAGAAGACATGGGTTAGCTGGCAAGAAACTATCTTCCAGCAGTGTAGCTTAAGTCGAGAAAAGCTATTTGTCAACAAAAACTTTCGAGTTTGATTACATTCAGCTCGAGGGCCTATAAACCACATGGTAGTGTCAAGGAACTACTTTTCAATCGAAATTTCAAATCAATGTCTTTAAACTGAGAAGAAGATCAAGGTTGACTACGATTTGGCAACCAAAAAGCCACCTTCCGATTTAAATTTTGAACTACGGCTTCAATTTCATATCATTTCAAGACGGACTCGACTTTGCGACGGAGGAGTCATCCGCAACTCAATTTAACAGGGAGTTATTTCTAATTGCAATATCGGAGTCAATTTTCAACTCCACAAAGGAGGATATTAGACTTAGGGACCCCTTCATACCGAACGAAAATTTGTGTCATTTTATCTGTCCTATATTTCATTACACGAAAAAGGACAAAGAGGGGTAGCTATAGACACTCATTTTCGTCCGGAGTTTTTTTTAATATCGTATAAATTTTGTTTTTTTAAAAAAAAATCGTTTTTGAAATATATATATTATATAGTTTTGAAAACATTTTGAAAATATATATAATATATAGTTTTGAAAACGATTTTTGAAAATGTATGTATATTATACAGTTTTTCGAAAACATTTTGAAAACATATATAATATATGTTTTTTAAAAACATTTTGAAAACATATATAATATATGGTTTTTAAAAAAACATTTTGAAAACTTATATAATATATGGTTTTTAAAAACATTTTTGAAAACTTATATAATATATGGTTTTTAAAAACATTTTGAAAACATATATAATATATGATTTTTAAAAAACATTTTGAAAATATATATAATATATGGTTTTTAAAAAATATTTTGAAAATATATAATATATGGTTTTTAAAAACATTTTGAAAATTATATAATATATAGTTTTGAATTTTTAAAAATATATATAGATATATATAATATTTTTAAAATATTTTTAAAAATATATTATTATTATTATTATTATTATTTTATTTTATTAATTTTATTTTTTATTGTGGTTCAGGTCCAAAGTCAATGTTCGGGTAAAAGCCCAACCGAGCCAGCAGCAGACCTGGTGGGGAGCCTAGCAAGGGTCTAGGGTTTTCAACACATTAACCAGGCGCCGCCCATATTTTCAGCCGTCTAATCGGGCGCAAATCAATGGTCTAGATTAAGGGATTTTTAACCCTAAATCATACATCACTGGTGTCGCACATGTGGCGCGTGGAAGCCACGTACAGATCGAAGCCAACAACCGATAAAGATTTCCGGCCATATATTGACGAAACAACCAACCATGCAAATAATCCTGGCTAAATCGGGACTGACCCATCTCGTTTAGTCAGTCAACCAACAACCCATAATCCCGTCAAAATCGGGACTACAACGCCTGATTCAAGGGAGATAAACCCCCTCGAAGGCTATAAAAGGGGCATCACCGGAGAGGACAAGTCCATCAACAACGATCCAACACAGAAAACAAAGCCAATACAAGAACACAATGACAGAACCAACATCGGTCGAACACAGAGCAAGCACAACGGGACAATTCAACAACATCGGTAAACCATATACACAACACACAGAGAAAAACCAAGCAAAGAAATACACCAAAAAAACCCAAAGCCAAGCAAAACAAAAAACAAGCACGCCGGGGAAGCGAAAGGGTTTCACCGAAAAATGATAAAAATTGAACCTTTCACTCTATATCTATATTGTTTATGGGGTTTTTGTGATATTTGGGGTTTGGTTTTGACATTGGGGTAGTGTGGAGATTATATTGGGGGTTACGGGTTTTTTTGGCCACCATTGCCGGTGGTCGAAGCGACAGTCGACACGGTGAGGAGGCCACCGGGTGGTGGCCAGCCATTCGACCGATGAATCCCCCGATGAGAGAGTTGAGAGAATTTTCTCACTCTATCTCTCTTCTCTCGTCTCAAAATGAGGCAAATGGGAAAGCTTGGTCATTTTGGCCTTTAAAACACTTATATATACTTGGAACGAAACTACGTCGTTTTACCCTCCCCATTCCTGTGTTTTTGAGACTTTAGAGGTAAATATCAACTTAGGTCCTTCTATGTTGTAATCTGTTTATTTCAGTTATAAAATAAAATGGGTTATTATCATGTTAAATCCTTTTTACTTTGTTTATATTTTATTTTAGCCACTGTATTAATATAATTTGCTCTGGTTTATTTACATGTCTGGTCCTCGCTAAATATTATTGTTTCTAATTTGGCCATATTATTTTACGTGTATTTATTTTGGTCACTATAATTTATATATATTTTTAATTATTTCGATTTCTAATCTATAATTTATATATTTTTAATTATTTCGATTTCTAATCTATAATTTTGGATAATTTATACATTAGCTCTAATTGTATGGGTTCATTATATTTTAGTGTTTGGAAAGTGTTGTTTTTTTTTTACATCATGGGTTGTATTATTTATTTTATTTTTTTAGACATTAATTTTCTAGTTTTTATTATTTAATCCTTTAATTCAAAATTTCATTTATATTTTTTCCTTTTTATGTTATTTCATTTTCATTATTATTTTATTATTTCTTTTAATAATTTTTCTTGTTTTTACTTATTTGTTTATTATTATTCTTTTTGTTAATATGATTTTATTTATTTATTATTTTTTAAAACCTTTTTTTCTCCTTTTATTGAAAATTTCTTTATTCATTTTTATTTTTCAATTTAACATTCTTTTCTGACTTTTCAGTAGTAATTTCAACCGATCAAAGGTAAGCAATTTGAATTGAATTTTTTAAATTTTGATTTAAATTTTAATTTTCGCAATTAAAACAACCGATAAATTAATTGGTACCGAAAAAACAGCACAAGAGTGTTAATCATTCCTTGATTGTATTAATATAATTTGCTTTGGTTTATTTACATGCCCGGACCTCGCTAAATATTATTGTTTATTTCGATTTCTAATCTGTAATTTTGGATAATTTATACTTTAGCTCTAATTGTATGGGTTTATTATATTTTAGTGTTTGAAAAGTGTTGTTTTTTTACATTATGGGTTCTATTATTTATTTTATTTTTTTAGACATTAATTTTCTAGTTTTTATTATTTAATCCTTTAATTCAAATTTTCATTTTCATTTTTTCCTTTTTATGTTATTTCATTTTCAGTATTATTTTATTATTTCATTTAATAATTTTTCTTTTTTTACTTATTTTTTTATTTTAATAATTTTTAGACATTAATATGATTTTATTTATTTATTATTTTTTAAAACCTTTTTTAACCTTTGCTTTTCTCCTTTTATTGGATATTTCTTTATTCATTTTTATTTTTCAATTTAACATTCTTTTTTGACTTTTTCAGTAGTAATCTCAACCAATCAAAGGTAAGCAATTTGAATTGAATTTTTTAAATTTTGATTTAAATTTTAATTTTCGCAATTAAGACAACCGACAAATTAATTGGTACCGAAGGGGCAATACAAGGATACTAATCCCTCATTGACTGTAACCGACTCCCGAACCCGACACATTTTTGGTAAAATGCATATCAAGTAAGATGGTATCTGATCAGCCTAAATATTTTTTAAAATGATCGGTGGCGACTCTAGCAAATATTTTTTTAAGTCGAAGCCCAATTTCGAGCCCACCTAAAAGACGAATGCAACAGTAATTAATAGGATTTATTATTAATATTATAATTTCTAAATTACTCTAGTTTAATTTAATTTAGTTTAGTTTAAATTAAAAGAGGATGAAAATAAATCTATCTAAAAAAGGAAGTGACTGTGTAACACTCCCAACCCGTATCCGAGTCCGAGGTGTTACATTGACTTTTCAAAATTTTGTTCTTTACAAATCCACAAAATCTTAAATTCATCATTTAAGAAAATGAGTACTTTACATTAATAAATACAATCAAATTGTTTTTAAAACCGATCAGAGCGTATTTTATTCAAATCTTGTAATTACATGCCAACTAAATTCTATATAACAAAATACATATATTCAATATGTTTTTGATCTGATCTTTGTAAGGAAGATGCTGACATGTCTTGCTCCTCTTAGCGTATCTTCTCGCTTTCCAAAACCTACGTGTGAAATATTCACACACTAAGTCGATGACTTAGTGAGACATATGAAACATATAATATTACTCTACTCATATCGATGCATAAACAATTAATACTATCATATCATATAAAAAGCATATATCCTTTCATATAACCAATACACACATATACATGTATCACTAACATGCTTATCAGTACATATATTATTATCAGTGCTTCAATTATTATCACTAATTCCTTTTTATCATATAAGCATATACTGAACATTTCTACACACGTCATGGAACACATATATCATTTCACAACAGAGCACACATAGTATCATATCAATTGATTTATTTACTCTCTTTAAAGCCATGTACACTTCTGAGAACTTAAGGTATGTGAGTACATTGAGGTTGTGCACAATTATGTTGTCACCATAACTCGTATAAATGTCCCAAAGGATCAGTCCATATGTTCCGAAGAACATAGGTAATCAGTCCATATGTCTCAAAGAACATAGGTAAACAGTCCATATATCTTGAAGAACAAAGGTAAACAGTCCATATGTCCCGAAGAACATAGGTAAACAGTCCATATGTCCCAAAGAACATAGGTAATCAGTCCATATGTCCCAAAGAAAATAGGTAAACAGTCCATATGTCCCAAAGAACATAGGTAAACAGTCCATATGTCCCGAAGAACATAAGTAACCCTCGACTCTTGGCATGCCAACTATATATATAGCTCTCATGTCACCTATCATGGGAAATATCATTATGTTGCATAAATTCATGTATTCATATCGTTTCTCTTATAATCATATGTTCATTCTCTTCTATCACATACCACATTTATGTGTAAACATATATCTCATATCATATAACATGTATTATTCAATTATATTCACATGTCACGTGGCTATGTTCTCTCATAGACATATATTCACATGTTCACATAGTCACATAACTTATATTCTTTCTCATGTAGTCACATAGGTCCATGCCATATAACATATGTCACAAGTGCATGTAATCACGTATATCGTTTCATATGGCTTATATCATTTCTCATGTGTTCATATAAACATGTATGACATATCTTGTTCACATATAAATGTACTCACATATATTAGATTCACTTATCTCGTATTTTATTCTCATATGTTCACATCAATCATGTCACATAAAATAACATGTCAAACATATCACACAACCGATATCATATCCTCATATATTCATGTAGTTCAGTATCATATATCGCATATACATGTAATCATATAAATCGTGTCACATATAATAACATATGACACATATACCCACTTTCATGTATTCATGCACATATAAATATCATATCAATCACAAGCTTGTACTTATGGAATCATGCATTCCAACATGGAAAATAGTCTTATCACAAATCCTACCCAATGATGAATAAAACATCCATATATAATGTTATACATCCATCAAAAATCAAATAACATTTTAGGAGTCGTTTCTTACCATAATAACTCCGTCACTGGCTCATCGCAAGCCAATGTTTGTTCTATAATATAAGTACAAATTAAATTTACACTCACCTTAGCCTTGCTTGCTTTGATTCGATCCTAATTCTTTGATTGTTCCAAAACTTGCTTACGTTCGATGTTTACATAATCATACATTCATACATATCAGTATTCTAATTGATATACTCTAATCTTCCCTTTCTTAAACTAAAGGAAATGCTACTTTCATTTCTTATTTAAGGTAGGTATCGGTACAATCCATAGTGTATCGGTATATTCATTAACTAGTGTATCGGTACATTGCCTATGTATCGGTACACAAATTACATTCGATGTTTTCCATTTCAAGGGTGTATCGATACACAGGAGGTGTATCGATACACTTATTACATTCTATGTCTTTCATTTAATAGTGTATTGGTACCTGTTGAAGGTATACCGATACACTTTGCCCAGAAATCATATTTTAGACACGAAAATTCATTCATTTCATCTTCTACACTTAATGTTTCTTCCCTTTTTATGTTCTTAACTCACATACATATGCTTAAACCAATTTATACTCATTTATTACATCTTAAACCTCAAAATCTTATTATCCATATAAAATTCAAGAATCATACTCAATTTTCAACATGTTCTAAATCCAATTCTATCACTTTATATCTCTTAATTAAATTGATGACAAGTCAAATCCAACTTTCAATTCTTATTATAACCTCTATTTCAAGATTTCACTCAATAACTCCAAATCTTTAATATTTCCTAACTCCTTTATCTTTTGATTTTAAGATAACTTAAGCTTTCCTTAAGATTAGTTATCATCTAATGATCATAAATCAACCTTTAATTCAGCTAATAATCAACTAACATGAAACTCACATTTGCTATGGTAGCTCACGGCTGAAGAAGAAGAGAACTCTAGAAGATTGTTTTGCCTTCTTCACTCTTCCACGCGGGTTTCCTTATCTTATAAAGGAAAATAAAAATCTTTCATATCAAATGACCATTTTGCCCTTTACTTCATATAATAATTACTAACAATAATTCATAACTTATTTTCAAATAAGTCGTTGAACTATTCAATTATCCCACTTTAAATCACCAAATTCTGAAACTTTACAATTTAGTTACTAACCCGGTATTGAGCATGTTACAGACTGCCTCTTTTAGTTAGTTAGATAGTTAGTAGTGTTTTAAAATTATGATTAATAAAATAAATTGCATTGTAAAATTAGTTTAGTTTAGTTTAAATTAGTTTATCTATAAATTAAATTAGTCTAATTTAGTTTTGTTTAAAGTTTAATTTATTTTAAAATATTTTAAAAATTAAAAAATGGAAATAAATCAATTTGAAAAAAAAAATTACCACCTTTAGTTAGTAGTAGAGTTTTAAAATTAAGCACAAACCAAGCGACCTCGGTATTAATGGAATTATTGTTATTTTTTGAGGTCATAGGTCTGAGCATCATGAATGTCAGGGGTGTGAGCGTTCATTGAAGTTATATTTGAACAAATATTGCTTTGTACTTAACTCAGATGAATTAAGATTAATTAAAAAGAAAGAGTTTTAAAATTAAGGGTAAATTATTCAAATGATTATTAATTTTTAGAAAAAAATCATTTTCCCCGCTGAAGTTTCAAAAGTGACAAATTAATTACTAATGATATTGATTTATAAGAAATCGATTACTCGTTGTTAACGGTTGTTACTACAATAACAGAATACCTATGTGACACGTAGTTGGCTTATGTGGCACTGTTTAACTAAAAAGATCGACTTATATTGATAACACATTCACTTTTCTTAACTTTCTTAGCAACCAAACAATATATTTTCTTTTCTAAACCAATTCACATAAAATTTATACCGTTGAGAGATGAATACTTTTTCATTTCTGTAATTCTTCTATCACAACTTTCTCAAATGTCTCATTAGAGTATAACAACTTATTCTTGGAGTAACAACATTAACTTTTGACTGATTTTAGTAATTAGGGGATCGGATAAAGAGGAACAAAACGCAGTATTTATCCCACAAATGTCTAAAAGAACCTTAGAGAAAGGGGGAAAAAAGGAACCCAAACCGACTTATTCTTATCTTATTTAGAATGTCCCAAGGAGGGGTTCATGTCCTATTAATAATATATATATATATATATATAAGGATGGGATACTCTTACGTAAAATAAAATTCTTTTAGTTTTAGATAAATTTAAGATAGATGAGTTAAAACAAATGGATGAGATAAAAAGTAGAAAATATAAAAATATTTATTGAAAAAAAATAAGGAATCAATCTCAACCATCTATTTTCATATATATATATATATAATACACCATCCCTTAACGGTCACTGTATACGAACAAAGTTAGGGTTGCATTTCCTCTTTTAATATTCCTTTGTTGATGTACTTGGAATTTCATTCTGTTTTTCAAGCAAGTAAAAAGGGTTTTGAGAATTATCTTTGGTTTTGAAAAAGATATTGGGAAATAATACCACAGACTAAACTGTTGTTTTCGACATAAATCATGCACCGCAAAATTTGGTTCCAAATCTTAATATTCTTAATCATGGTCGGTCGGATTATTTTTTGACTTAAGGAGAAAATAAAAAAAAATGAACCACTAATTTAAAAAATATATATGTAATATAATTCTTTTAGATTTTTTTAAAATTTATTAATGAAAAAATGAATGCCTAATTTAAAAAACCAAGCTTGGAGGATGAGGATACCATTTCTTACCTTAGATTTTCGGATTGGAGAGGAAAGGTTCACAAAGTTATCACCTTTGCTTAAACTACAAGAGAGGGGATGAGGAATGAAGCTTGAAGGAAGAATACAAAGTGGGGGAGGAAAATGAGATTTTCACTTTTCCTTGTTTCTTTCCGGCGACATCACAAAATTGAATGAAATTCAGCTTTTGAAACAATTAGGAGGTTAATTGCTCTCCTAGTCCTCCTTTTTTATGCCCAATTTAAAAACACCCTTTTTATGCTTTAATGGGCTCAAACCCAAATTAAAGCAAGCTAAATCTTAACCCAACACTCTAAATGGTTTCTTGGCCTATTAAAACTCACTCGGATTTATCCGAAACTACCAACCCGAAAATCATAGCGTTACAGGCTGTGGTTACGAGGATTGACCAGCTTTGCTCACGCTATTCTTAGAAGGGTTGTTATAGTTCGACTAAGGGTGCGAGGGTACCCTCAAGTCAGTAGGGGGTTGGGACTGAAGAATATGGAGTGTTGGTCCAAGGCTTGTGCTATGGTCTTAATCAAGAATATCCTCGTGAATTAGGGATCTCTTTGGGTGGTTTGGGTTCGTGAATATGTTTTGAAAGGGGGCGACTTCTGACAGGTTGACCTAAATTATGATTTCAGGTGGATTATTAAGAAGCTCTTGAAATTTTAAGGAGCGAGACGGCTGGGGTGCTTGCTTCTGTTGGTAGTTGGTCTAATGTTAAGGTCAGGTGGATTTGGGATGAAATCACGGAGAAAAAGTGTAAAGTGATTTGACAAAAATTGTAATGGTTCCCCTTTCACATTCCTAAACACACCATAATTGGTTGGATGTGTATTCTTGATAGACTTCCCACTTTTGATCGGTTGTAGAGGATGAATCTTAAACTAGTGAATAAATGTATGCTCTATGGGGCTAGTTCTGAGACGAGAGACCACATCTTTTTTTGCTTCCCTTTTTCCAAGGAGATTTGGGCTGGTGTGTTGCGTTTATAGGCCTGATTTTGACTGGTGTGAGGAGTTGGCCTGGGCATTAGCGTGTTTAAAGGGTAAATCTCTTATTGTGGTTATCCTTAAGCTCTCTTGTAATGCGTTTGTTTGCAGTATCTGGCTGGAACGTAATTCTAGATACTTTAGGGGCAGGTGTCGGTATGGGGAGGATATCCTTTCTTTTATTAATGATATAATTCGTATACAGTTACATCACAGATACATAGATCGAGTGAATTCAGCTAATACTAACCTTGGTATAGCTTGGGGGTTAAATTAGTCTTGTGAGGTTCTTTATTTGTATTTATAACAGGTTCTCTGACTTTAGAATAAAAATTGACATCCAAAATAAATAAATATATTACGATAAGACTTGTGATTTTAAAATGTATAATTATGAAACAACAACCATCAATCTTCTACTAATGTATATTACAGTTTTCAAGTTAAATTGAACATATAGCGAATATAATCAGTGATATCGAATTGAAATCTTTGTTGGGATACTAACATAAATTATAATTATTTTGTTAAATCAATGGTTCATACAACCAATGAATGTTATTGATGTGATATTTTTATATTTATTAAATTATTAATGTATCATATATTATGTAACTCAAGATGATAATTTATATATGTCTCATCATTCAAAATAATAACATATCATATGCTATTTCACTGAAGATGATGATAATGCATATATCATATTAAAAATGTAATACGCACAAAAATATCACGTTAATAATATGTGTTGAACATTAGTCAACTAATATTTTTTATCATATAAAATTCATTTTAACTAAAAATTAAAATATTGAGAATTAAAATATTTTAAAAAAATTAAAATTAAAATGATTATTTAAATAAATATATAAGTATGATTTTTTAGCCTAATAATTTAGGCAGATGGATTATTTGGTCCAATAGGACAATAGGAAATTTATTTTGATATTTAGGGGAAATGTTACAGTGCTCATGAAACTCGTCATGTCGGCGTGACGAGTTCCATAAGATATATTTTTTAACATTTCATGTTACATAGGTCCCACAGCTCGAATTATTTTAATATATTTTATGGAAATAAATTTTTTGAATTTTTTAAAAGCATTGAAAATATTATTTTATTGCTGAGGAATTCGTCAAGCCGATGTGACGAGTCCAACGGGTAAAAAATTTGAATTTGTTAATCGTTGGATTGACTGTTGTTGAACAAGCAATTTAAAAAATCAATGAAACTCATCACACCGGCGTGACGAGTTCCAACGGTTAAAAATTTAACATACATAACACACTACTTTTATCTCTTACACACAAAACACTCCTTTTATCTTCAATCTCTTACACAACAAACTTTTTTCTTCTAACCAAATACATTTCCATCAATGAGCAAAAAATTATTCACAATTGTTTATTATAATAGCAAAATTCTACAAACTGGTGTTGGTGTTGTGTTTAAGTCATACATGCCTATCAATATGATGTTCCCTGTAGATGTATCTCATCGCCAAATGAAGCAAAAAAATTGAGAGAAAACTTGGAGCTTCTATTTCATGTTTAAGTTATCGGCACCTGATATCCTAAAATCCAATCACATATGGAAAAGTCTGCCTTGATGATTACGACGATGTCGCTGTTATGGTTGGACTTCAACAATCATCAAATAATAATATGGTGGAGATTTAAGCCGAAACAACAATTGCAACTGATATTCCGACCTCATCAATACCAGCTCGAAGAACAGAAGAAGCATGACCCTTTGAACCACATACAAGTGATGCTGATGATAACCTTTGTTGGGCGGCTCGGTGAAAGCCTTGCTGAATTTAGCGAGGATAATGAAGATATTGTTCAATTCCTAGACAATGATGACACACCATTAGTTGATGAGTCTGATGTTTTTGAGGTTGCTTCAGAGGGACAAGATGTGGATGTTGAAGTTGATGTATGAGAGGAAGCTCTTTCAAGATGTCAAAGATTGTAGAATACTCCAAATGTCTGGGCAAAAACATACCCTCAACCTTAAATGCCTCGCCATGATTTGCATCGGTATCATCATGCAGTTGCAATGCTTGATATTAACTACGATGCTATACAAAATCATGAAATATATGATATGTCAGAGTTATGTATTGCCCACTGAGGTTCTTCAGACGAGCGATCATCTGAGTTGGCCATTGGGTCTCAGTTTGAAACAAAAAAGAGGCACAACTAGCAATCAAGGAGTACTACATAAAAGCTAATCTTCAATTCTATGTGGCAGAGTCGGATCAAAAGACTTATTTCGTACGGTGTATACACCATGATGTTGGTTGTAAATGGAGGATACAAGTATCATACCTACAACGAAAGATGTTGTAGGAAATCACAAGGTTCAATGCACAACACGCATGTACAATGACCTCCTTGACACAATACCACATACATTTAGATTCGGATGTCACATGCTCTTATGTGAAGCTTTTGATGGGAAAAAAATCCAAGAATGCTCGTTTTTGTGTTAGTGGCATCCATTCGGAATTCATTTGGTTATATTCTAACTTATTACAAGGCATGGATGGCTAAACAAAAAGCAATGACCTTGTTATATGGTGATTGGGATCAATCATATAATGAGCTACCACGTTTGCTGCAAACAATGAAAATTTTCATCCCTGGAACCATTGTTAGGTACTATACTCATCCTGCAGTCACGCTTGAGGGAGACGTTATATTCGGGAAGAGATTTTTCGGTGGCTTGTTTTTTGCGTTTAAGTCAGCTATCGAAAGGTTTAGATTTTGCAAACAAATTATGCAAGTCGATGGAACTTTTCTGTATGGGCTATAAGACACATTTTGATGATAGTAGTTACACAAGATAGAGATAGAAATATTTTCCCTATTGCCTTTGTCATTGTTAAAAATGAATTGGAGGAAACTTGAAATTTTTTTCTCTCCAATTTGCATTCTAATGTTGTCACCCAAGATGGGGTTTGTATGATCTCAAATCGATCTCCTCCGTATGCATATCCTGCCTATTGTATACGTTTAAGCAGAAAATATCAAAAATGAGATTATCAACATGGGTAAGTATTATATCATTTCTCATTAATTATTTATGCTTTAGTTATGCTTTTTTTATTTCTCAATAACATTTAATTTACTATTTTTTAAGGTATGTTTTACTTCAACCTCATGCATGACTTGAAAATTTGAGAAGATACAGAGACGATGTGTATAAATTCGCAGCTGAAATCCCTAAGGAAAGATGGTCACAAGAATATGATGTTTAGGGTCGATTTTATGGCCATATAACTACCAACCTTGCTAAATGTATCAAATCAGTGCTGAAAGCGACTCGACATCTCGCTATAACAAGTTTTGTTAGGGAGACTTACTTTAGGTTGGGTAAAGTATGGGCAGACAAAAGTGCACAAATTGATGTTATGATCAAAGATGGGAGAAATAGGGCTCCAGATTTAGAGAAGGCAATGCAAAAGAATCAAACACATGCGACATCGATGTTTGTCCATAATTTTTCCATACTTGATTTTGATTTTGTTGTCCAAGAACTAGTTCGACCACATGAGGGAGGTAATTCTACAACATAAACTGGTAATCTGAATAGAAGATGGTGTAAGTGTGGTCGATTTCAAGCTTTTAGGTTCCCATGCACTCACATTGTTGTTGTATGGTTGAACATCCATGTTGACCCATACTTATATAGAGATGATTGTTATAGCTTGTACACTATGCGCAACATTTACAGTTGTGAGTTCAAGTACCTCCCAAATGAAGCATACTGGCCTACATGTACAATTTCTAAGGAATGGTTGCCAAATCTTCAATTGCGTAGGAAGTTACAAGGTCGACCTAAATCTAGCCGAATTCATACTGATATGGATGATCCTCAGATAAAGTCAGGTCTATCCAAACTTTGTGGTCACTGTAGAGGTGAAGGTCATAGCAAAAAACATTGCCCATATCTTCCAAAATATCGAGATAGATGCTAAAATAAGCGTTACAAAATATTATACACTTTAACTATGTATTTTTTTGTACTGCAACTCTGTCTTTTTTAACTATGTTTTTTAACTTGTATTATGTTGAACCATTTTTTGTAATAATTTGATATAACAAATTAAGGAAAATTGTTTTTGGACTTAATTGAATTTGTCCAAAGTCTTTAAAAGTTTTCAAAAAATAATTCAAAGTTCACGTATGAAGTACCGATATTGTTATGACAGTATTGATACTATATGAACAATACCAATATTGTTCATATGGTATCGATACCCTAAGTAAGATAAGTATCGATACTATCTAGGTAGTATCGATACTACGAGCTTGCTCAAATTCCAGAATGCAAAATAGGTATCCATACCCAAAGGGGTACCGATATAACTTTACATAGTAATATCGATACCATGGTCGCATTATCGATACCGTTAGCACCAACGACTAGTAACAACTAGTTTTATTTAAAAATAATAAAGAAAGTATTGATACTCATTCAAGGAGCACCGATACTACTTATACTTTTATAAACTGCACTAAATATGAATGAAATTTTTGTAATTAAATTTTATTACTTATCAATGATTTTTTACAATTAAATATTGAGTACAAAAACTTAAATAAAAAAATTTATTACTTATATTTGCGTAATTCTTGCCGATGTCGAGGAGTGATAGAATAGTAATGACGTAGTGCTCATCGATTTCGTCTTGGTGTACTGAACATTACTCTACCATTTTGATTTACATTTTTGGGTGAAAACGATAGAGTATTCAAGGTATTTGACACCATCATTGACGTTATCGCCTCAAATTGAGATTGTCCGTGATGAAGAAGATGATCCCATGGACCTCTTTCTTCCGATTCTGAGGAAATTTGTTGTGAAGGTGGCACTTGGTTCCACCCACTTCCTTCCCACGCAGTTCGACTCTCCATCGATGGTTGATATGCACCATATCCACCATAACTTTGTTGCGATGAATAATAATTGGCACAAGCATAAGATGAAGATGATGATGATTTTTTTTCATATTTTGCCTTCATTATTTCCCACTCGGACCGCTCATCTGGCATTGTCAAGTATGGTTTCCCATTTACTTCATAATTTTGGAGGTATGGAGAAACATTGAAATCAAAATCTTAGGGTTGTACCTTGGAACGATTAGGTAATCGTAAATGTCTATTTTTCCATTGATGTATGAATATAGCATGCTTCCTCGGCCAATCTTCGCTATGATTCCCACGCGCATCTATTTTATGCAAATCGTCAATGTTAAATATTGACATTTCTATCGGTTCGTGAAACTCAAATTGTCGCAAAACTCTATCGGCGACATGGATCTCAATAATTGTGAAATGGAGCAATGGTGTTACGGCACACCATGTCTCCACTCCTTCAAAGAACATTAGCAGTAGACACCGTTGGATATCCGACTCGTAATAAGACATCCAATTAAACTGTCAAAAGTATTATGTTAGTATAATTAAACAATTAATATTACAATTTCAAAGTTAATGCAAAAAATATTAAAATTTATCGCATGTCTATTGACGATATCAATCATCATCCGACTATCTACTTTGGTTGCACCCGACAACTTTGTATCGGTTATTCAATGTCGCCATTTAAAAAAAATTACATTATTTATTGTCATTTTCAAAATATTTAAAAAATATTATAAAATATCAAAACTTTAAATATATGAATTTACCTTGCGGCTAGAGGAAACTCCATAGGAGCGGATGTAATAGGCGTAATAAATGGGAGATGATATCACTCCCGTGAATGGATCAAAACTAAACAACCCGCTATATCCACTTTTTCTCCTCTAACAACTACGGTGACCTTACAGAGTTCTCGATACAAAAAAGTCAAAATTGTAGAACCCCAACTATATTGGTGACATACATCAAAATCCTCCATTACCGGAAGATATTGAGTGTGTACCAAATTGCCCGATTTATCCGGTAGCGAGATCCCTCCAATCAACGTCATAAGATATGCTCGAGCTACATATATCACCTCTTTCTCCGTTGATTGTTCATCTACTCTAAATTTTTTTCAACCATGTCATTCGTATCCGCAACCCATCAATGACATCGGTTGGAGCCTCATTTCCCAATAAATTTGAAATAACAACATTTAGTGAATAAGTGTTGCGAAGCACCAATGGTATACCATTAATCGGAACACCAAGTTGATATGTGACATATTCCAATGTTATCGTCACTTCACCACAAGGAAAAGAAACATATGTGTTTCGGGCCTCCAATGATCAATTAATGTCGATATCAGTGCTGACATCACCTTAAATCTGCGAAGAAATGTCACTCTATATAATCCGGATCGTGAAAGATAATTACCATCCGCTGATGTGACTCTTCATTCGTCATTCCTCGATGACGAATGTCTCTTTCTTCTCGCTACAATTTAAAAATAAATAATACAATTAGATAAATAATTATTATTAATACTATAATTTTGTCAAAACTAAAATAAAATAAAACAAATTAAATTTATCGTAGTCAACTCGATCGACGAAATATGAACATCATCAAAACGTAACATTTTTTTTCTTGAGGTCATTTTAACACAATCTTCAACACAAAAGTTTTTGCTCTCAATAAAATATTTAATTCCAAGTAAAAAATCAATCCAACTCAAACATCTATTTATACTACTCTACCCAACGACTATAAACGGCTAGTTTTTTTTCAAATTGAAAATAACCGTTAGAACTCGTCACGTCGGTGTGACGAGTTCCATTGAATTTTTTCAAAAAAAATTTGCCCGGTCAACAACGGTAAATCCAATCAACAAATTCAAAATTATACCCGTTGTAACTCATCACACCGACGTGACGAGTTCCATCAGAAATAAAATATTACTTTTTCAATACTTTTAAAAATTCAAAAAAATATTATTTTTATTGAGACACATCATGCCCATAAGATATATTAAAATAATTTGGACTGTAGGACTCACGTGACATCTTTAAAAACATATATCTTATGAAACTCGTCACACCAGTATGACGAGATTTATGGTCAATGTAACATTCACCTTAGATCATAAAATAAATTTTCTGGATTATTTGACCAATTCAACCTATAAGTATTGGTGGTTAATTTTAAAATTTAAGATTGTGTCCATTTTTAAAGTTACCCTAGTATATATTTTCCATCCAAACTTTCCTCTATGGGTAAAGTAACCGAAACACGCAAGCTACCAGAAATTGCAAAAATGGAATTCAAGGAATACATTTTATGTTCTAATTTTTCTGGTGAATGTAACTTTTTTCACTTTCTAGTTTCTAATCTCTTTCCTAACTCGTACCAGATTTTTAAATCCACAATCGAGAGAGAAAAAGATATTATCTCCCAGCTCAAAGACAACTCTTTCTCACTTTCTCTCATTTCTATATCTGAATTCTGTTCAACAGTTGTATTTCAACTTGTTTTTAGAACCTTCTCATTTTGGATCCACTTCAAGGTTTAGATGTGAAAGCTAACTTCTCTCTGCAAAGAATTCCTCTCTCTCTCTTTTTTTTTGTTGGTTTTTGTGTTTGGTGAGAGGAAGAGTTCCGATCGGAGATGGCGGAGATTGCCGGCGAAGTGGCGGAGGTTACGAGGAATGCGAGGATTGAGTCGCCGGTGAGGGTGACTTCGACGACGTCGGGAGCACCTCCTCCTTTGACGGTGTCGGTTTCGTTTAAGAGAGTGGAGGGAAAGGTTCGTCGAGGAGCTGCTAGAACTAGCTTCGATGCGGATAATGAATTCATTACGTTGCTTCATGGATCGGATCCGGTGAAAGTAGAGCTTAATCGGTTGGAGAATGAAGTGAGAGGTAAGGAATGTGGCTCGAACTAGTTGTTTTTCGCCTAGAGTCGGTTCAGTTTAGCTGCTCTTAGTAAACAGTTAACGGTTTTTTTAGTAATTCGATTTTTTATTTTTACAGATAAGAACAGAGAATTGGGAGAAGCACAAACGGAAATTAAAGCATTAAGAATGTCTGAATGGCTCAGAGAAAAGGCTGTCGAAGAGGTTGTTGAATTATATATATATATCAGGATTAGTTTATATTATAAATCAATTAGTGAACACGCCTTAGTGATAGTGGTATTTAAAGTAGTATTTTTTTTGAAATATTTTAAAAATTTTCTTATTGTTGATTTATGTCCGATCTCAGTGGAAAGTCCGCTGTTTCTTTTTCTCCATGTTAATTGATATTCATTTCTTTTTTTGGGGGGGGGGGGTGGTTGTGGTAGGGGAATGAAAAATCAATTCGTTGAAGTTTAGAGATGATGGATTATTTTATAAAAAATATGAAACTGATGAAGAAGGACTTGTTTCCGATATTGCTCCTGCTCTTCAATCTTTTCTTGAAATATTCGTGGTGTCTGGACATCTGATTGGGGAGATGACCCTCCAAGAAGATGCTTGTGCCAGATACATCCCCTATTTGACACTTATTGCCAAGTCGGAGTAACATAATCTGTTTGTTGTTGATCCTGTATATTCTATTTGTAAATAGTTGTGCCTGCCTCTGTCTACAATGCTGATAGCAAATCTTTATTCCTTCTAATGGTTGGAAAGTTGTTTTCACGATCTATGAGAGATACAATTTCTTGTGCATAACTGTTCTTTCGAACTTGGGAATTTTTGTTTGGTGGAGTTCTCATCAGTGTTATTTATTACTTGGTAATTTTAGAAAGTCGGTGATGGGCTGTCTCATCTAACAGCATGAATCATTTTTTGATGCTTTATCCAACTTCATTTTCAGGTTTCCTCAAAATACCTGTTTGTTTGTATTTTAAACTTATAGATTATGACAAATTAATTTCATTTTCTGCATATGTTCAGTTACTTCCATTCCTTTTTGTTAGTGTTTGATTTGTAACCATTAAAGCTGTCACAAGGTTTCATGTCTACAACTACCTGTCATCTAGAACATGTGATGGTTTTCCTATTAGATCAAAATTTCTTCTTAAATTTAATTATCTGATGGGGTTTAGGTTAGTATGTGATCTCATGATTTATTTATCTTTGGCTTATGACTTAGTTTTCTACATGTTACATATGATCTCTAGTCTTGTTTGGGAAAATTCATGATCTTTATCTAATGAAGAGGTATTCAACACTTGCCAACACACTTGCATATATAAACTTTGTTTATGTAATTTATTAACCTTTGTTTGTAGTACTCAAATATAGGCTTTGTTTGGGAAAACTTATATTAACCTTTGTTTGCAGTAATTGAATATATAATATAAATTTTTGATAGTTTTCAGTGTTGGACACATCTGAATTTTTTTTATATCGATCATGACCGAAGAATTCTTGTGAACATTTTTTTATTACTGAGGTGAAAACTGAATTTGTTTTTTATATCTGGATTTTACTACAGCTCACTGATGAGATCTCAAAAATGGAGGAGAAGCTTAAACTGGCAGAATCTCTTCTGGAAAGCAAGGTATAGCTTTGAATTTTTTTCAAGCCATATTATTATTCTGATTCTATATTTAGTTCTTAAACATGTTTTCCAGAACCTTGAAATCAAGAAAATAAATGATGAGAAGAAGGCATCCATGGCTGCTCAGTTTGCTGCTGAGGCTACACTGCGGAGGGTTCATGCTGCTCAAAAGGATGATGATATGCCTCCAATTGAAGCCATTCTTGCACCCTTGGAGGCAGAGCTGAAGCTTGCTCGGGAAGAGGTATTTCTTGCTGCCATTCAACTGTTGGTTCTGTCTCACAATGGGAATTACAGACTGCTTTCTTAAACTTATATGCAATTGGTTATTTTCTCCTTGATTAGTTCTTTTGGTTCTCTGCAGATTGCAAAGCTTCAAGATGATAACAGAGCCCTTGATCGCCTAACTAAATCAAAAGAAGCAGCTTTACTTGATGCTGAAAGGACCGTACAGATTGCTTTGGCAAAAGCATCTATGGTAGATGATCTCCAAAATAAAAATCAGGAGTTAATGAAGCAGATAGAAATTTGCCAGGTATTCCCATAATTCTTTGCATTTCCTTTATCAGGTGCACCAGAATTGAGGTATATAAATTTTCTTCAATCTGTACACTATG
Source organism: Hibiscus syriacus (assembly GCF_006381635.1). NCBI lineage: Eukaryota > Viridiplantae > Streptophyta > Magnoliopsida > Malvales > Malvaceae > Hibiscus > Hibiscus syriacus. Next base: position 908,324 of record NW_024061918.1, on the reverse strand, counting down.
CGATGAAGGAAGTCACATGTCTATGACCTGTCTATGGTAGGAAGAAAACAAAATTTTGGATAGAATGCATCGCCAAAAGGTTGCAGAGGTTGAAAAGCTTACACAAACAGTTAGGGAGCTGGAAGAGGCTGTTCTTGCTGGTGGTGCTGCTGCAAATGCAGTAAGGGATTACCAGCGGAAAGTTCAGGAGATGAATGTAATGTGCTAAGCCTTTAAATATCTGAGTTTTCCTGATTCCTTTTTGGTGATATTGTCTTAAATTTCTTCTCAAAATGAATGTTTGTTTTGGTGTTTTAGGAGGAAAGAAAAATTATTGATCGAGAGCTGGCACGTGCAAAAGTAAGTGCTAATAGAGTGGCCACAGTTGTTGCAAATGAGTGGAAAGATGCCAATGACAAAGTGATGCCTGTAAAACAATGGCTAGAAGAGCGGAGATTCTTGCAGGTTTTGGTGGATGGTTTCTCCATTGAATAAATCCATTAAAGTAGTAGTGTCTTTATTATGGACTTTTTTTCTTATAGGGAGAAATGCAGCAACTTCGTGACAAGCTTGCCATAACTGAGCGAACTGCAAAATCTGAAGCACAGTTGAAAGTAATAATCTGATTGCTACAATTACCATTCCGCTCTCTTTGTTGATGCTGTTGGTTTGGAATAAGAGATTTTATTTTAATTTTCTAGGAGAAATATCAATTGCGGCTCAGAGTTTTAGAAGACAGCTTGAGAGGATCTTCTAACAATGTTAGTCGCAGTACATCAGATGGAAGAAGTGTGAGCAATGGGCGTTCTAGGCGTCAGTCTCTTGGTGGAGTTGATAACTTCTCGAAATCTACACCCAATGGGGTTTTATCCAAGAGATCACCAGGCTCTCAATTGAGACCATCTTTCTCATCTATTACAGTATTGAAGCATGCTAAAGGAACATCCAAATCATTTGATGGTGGCACAAGATCATTAGATGGGGCGAAAGTGGTTCTAAATGGAGCAGGCTCAAATATTTCATTCAACCAGCTTTCTGAGGGAAAGGGTGAGGCACCGAGTGAGGAAAAACCTAATAATTTCCAGTCAGACGATGCAGAGGATAAGGTTCCAGGGGTATTGTATGATTTGTTGCAAAAAGAGGTCATAGCTTTGAGGAAAGCTGGTCACGAGAAAGACCTTAGCCTTAAGGATAAGGATGAAGCGATTGAGGTTGATACTCATGTTCTTTCAGTCCAAAACTATTTTAATCTATCTTACTGGATAATGCCCTAATAATCCTTGTGTTTTTCAGATGCTCGCTAAGAAGGTGGAAACATTGACAAAGGCAATGGAAGTTGAGGCTAAAAGGATGAGAAGAGAAGTAGCTTCTATGGAGAAAGAGTTTGCTTCAATGCGTGTGGAGAAAGAACATGAAAATCGGGCCAAGCGGTTTGGAAATTCCAAGGGGTCTGCTGCTCAGCTTCTTGCTGGAAGGTATTATCCTTTTGATGGTTTTTTAGCTTTTAACATTCCTTATTTTCTATAATGCTTTAATAAGCTAAAATTAGTCGAACTGTTTGTGTTAAAATATTCAGAGAACCGAACAAGTTAAATCCTCAATATATTCTACAAATTTGGTTTGAAATCCCAACATTTATTAGTTACACAAATTTGTAATTATTATATATTTTTTGTCTAATTCTTCCAACACTTACCCCTAGTTGGTTTGAAGATGTCTTCCATACCCAGTTGCAAGTCAAGTAATCAGACTGCCCCTTGTTGATTTCCCTTTTTAGGAAATCTGCTTATTGTTCTCGAGTAGGGATGTATAGAAAACATACAAGTCCTTCCTCTAGCTTTCATTTGACGTAGTGGCGGATCCAGAATTTTAAGAATGAGGTCCAAAATTTTAATTTTCTTTTTTTAAAAATAATGGGTATGGAGAAATTTTTATTTTTTTCCATATTTCTTTAACATATTATACTAAATTTCACTTTTTTCCTAAATAATGGGATGCACTTGGCCCCCTAGGGGGCTTTTAGTGCATCCACCCCTGCTTTGACGAAGTGTCATTATCCTTCAATGTTTTCTTTTTCCGGTCATGTTGAACCAGCTTATAAGCTATACTTATCTCATCTTTGTTGTCCCTGTATTTAGAAACCTTTAGGTCCCCTGGTAATCTCTCTAACCATAACAACTTGCTTGTTGCAAGAGTCTATGTTTCTCAGACTCTTCTTCTTTTTTTCTTGAAATATTGTCCTACACATAGTTGGGCATGAGAATTGGGATACTAAAAAGATCGGACATCTCTGCATCGAACACACACCCAAGTCTGAGTAACAGCCAATAGTTGTTGCTCTAATTCAGCCCCGTCAGTGTTTTTTTGTCTGATAGGATTCATTGTAATTTATTCAGTACTTCATATCGCAGTGATTAAATTCAAAATGAATCCACTTGTTAATTATGTTTAATATTCGCCTAATTGATCTCCTATGATTTGCTTGACTGAATTTTGAGACCTGTAATCGATAAATGCCGACATGTTAGTTTGCTTTTCCTTGGTTTCATGGTTAGTATATTGTCCAAAAAGAAATACCGACATTCAATAGAACTGAAAATTTCTCAAATTTATGCAGAAATGTATCTCGAATTGGGTTAACGCGCAGCACACAATGAAAACAAAATTCCAGTCGAAGCAGCAACAAGAACTAAATTTGCATAGGTCTCCTCAGTACATTGCCTTATTTATTATATATTACCTCCCTGGTGATTGGTTATAAGGATTATAACTTCTCTTATTTATGAAGAAATCGGTTATCGGTATGCTTCTGAAAATGCTTATTCCTCTGCCTAGATGTAAGCTAAAGAAAGGAAATATCGACTCTAAGCTAACCTTTTTGGCAGGTTTTTCCTTGGGGGACTGTCCAGTAGCTACGGATGTGTTTGTATAGGTTACTTCAATGGCTTTTTTTCCCTGTTTTCTTTTTTGAGAGTTCATCATATTTGTTATATCAATCTGCGGATAAGTTGTTAATTTGTGTTTATAGTTTGAATATAAGGTGTATGCTTCTACCTAAATAAATCAAGTTGAGCTCAATAAATTATTTAGTTTTCAAAAGCACGCCTAAGGCGCCAGGTGTAGATGGGCTCGAAGTAAAATGCCTTTAAAAAGACAAGTGCAACGCACAACGAGAAGCCCTCTCAAGCACACGCTTTGGGGGCTTTTCTACGTAGGCACTAGGCACACGCTTCTATCGCTTTAGGGATAAAAGGGGTGTTTTGTTGCTCTCGTGCATCTTCCACCAGAAACATAATATGTATGTAGTATGTTATGATTGAGACTAGAAAGAGATAATATACATAAAAATAAAAGAAGAAGAAGAAGAAGAAAGGAATTCATGACATTGCGTGCAAGCCCTCTCAAGCACACGCTTTGGGGGCTTTTCTACAGAGGTACTAGGTACACGCTTCTATCGCCTTAGGGATTAAAGGTTGTTGATTTTTGGCAGGTTGTGTGCAAGCCTACTACCCTACCTCCCCCTTACCCCATTGCATATGGGAATAAGGTTTTGTTGCTGTTGTTGCTAGGGAAGGTTTTGAAGCTAAGGGGTGAGCCGTGGGCTCTGTTTGGTACTGGTTTGGATTGGAGCATTATTAGTTGTAAGTGGATTTGAAACAAAATTAGTGTTCCAAGAGATAAGGTGAAATGGCATAGGTTTATTTGGTTTCCTTCTCATGTATGGAAGCTTTCTATCATTGTTTGGATGGCTATATTAGATAGATTACCTACTAAGGACAAGCTGGTTCGGTTTGGGATTATTGTTGACAGTCTATGTGTTTTGTGTGGTGATGGTATGGAATCCTGAAGTCATCTCTTTGTTGAGTGCTCGTTTTCCAGGGAGTTTGGAGGCAGATTCTGAGTGTTTGCAGATTGCATCGCAGGGATTTGTGTTGGGATGAGTTTCTTGGGGCGATTGATAATTTGAAGAGTGTTTCTCTTCTTGTCCATATTCTTAAGTTGGCTTGGACATCATTTTTGTATTGCATATGGGAGGAGCCTAATCATCGCTTGTTTAGGTCTAATAGTCGCGCTATTAATTCAATTGTTGAATGTGTTAAAGAATTGGTTAGGATAAAATTGAGCAGGTTACCTATAAACAGGGCTGATAGAGTCTATATAACTCTATGTATTGATTAGGGATGGTAAAGGCGGGGCGTGTCGGGTTTTTGGCCGGCCCGACCAAAACATATACCTAAACCTGAATATTTTAATTTTTTAAAATAATATATTTTATAATAATATATTTATAATTGTTTATTATATTTTAAATGGTTAAATTAATTTATTTTAATAATATAAAAAAATTAATATATATATATAATAATAATAATAATCCGGTCGGTGATTTTTCGTCTTAAACCCGACCTAATCCCGTCCCAAAATTTTATAGAATCCACCCAGCCCAAGCCCCAAATTTTATATAAAAAACTCACCCCTATAAAGTCGAGTTGGGTTGAGACTCATCAAATTCAGGTATTTTGACCCTCCCTAATATTGATTGGGGTATTTTTGTAAGGGTTGGTTTTGTCTGTTGGGAAGGCTGGTATTGTTTTTGTTAGTTTTGTTGAGGTGCTATTGTAGCAGCTTTGCTGTTTTCTTTTGAACAATATATTGCATGAAACTTATCCAAAAAAAAAAAAAAAACACGAGCCACATTAATGGCAGGAATTAAAGCATTGTTCTAGAGAATACACAAGTTTCATTAATGTATAATACATGAATCCAATTGTATATTAATGGCAGGAGTTAAATGCATGAATCTAGTGGTATATTAATGGCATGAGTTAAATGCATCTCATCTAAGTTAATCAAAAAGTAGAAATGTAGGCCTTTTGGCAGGACCAAATTGTCAAAATATGTGAAATGTAGGGTGTGAATATAATTAACTTTAAAATAGTAAAACATTGAATAAAAAAGTCATCTCGTCACGAAAGGCCTTCGCCCTGTGCCTCGTGTTGGGCCAGCGTGTTTTAAAAAAATAAGATAAATTGTTAATATCCAAACATGCATTTTTCTTATTATTAATATGTACATTATCATCCTCAAAAATATTTTTAAACCACATAAGCATAACAAACCCAGTGAAATACAATATGCTTCAACTAATTTTTTTTCTCGGAAAGAGCGTACTCCAAAGTAAAGAATCACTTTGACTTGCATCCTCCTTTTCGATTTCTTCTTGACAGAAAATGTTATGTTGATTTGGCATATAAAATTTTGTTATTCGACTATGAAAACTAAACAAAACTTTATTTGGCATAAAACTTCCCGTTAACCAGAGTTGTAAATGTTGAGGTATACATTTGTATCGCCATGGGAACAAGTTGTAAAGTGCATAAAAGAGGGCGATGGGGTTAATAGGCATAAGTTATAGCTTCTTTGAGATTAAAAACTCAGTCACAAGGGAACCTATTTTCAATACGAAATCAGCGAAAGGAAAATCAAAAGGTTGCCTGAAATTTGTGATGTGCTCGTTCAAAAGCAATCACTGATTTGCTGTATGAAATTTGAGGGCATTTTTAATGAAAATGAATATGTTATTCACGTTTAGGTGATCAAAAAGGAGTTGGTTAAAATTTTGAGGTCCAGTAATCGATAGCGAGAGTGGTGAGAAGGGGCAACAATGAAGAATTTTAATCAGACTCAATGATTAAATTGATATTATATTTTAGTTAGAGTCAAATTGATATTTTATCAAAATTTAAGGATTAAATTAGTATCTATAAAAATTTAAAAGTCATATCGATCCCTTTTCATTAATACGTCAAATCATTAAAATAATGATGTGTAACGTTGTAATAATCAAAATGTTATAATTCAATAATGTATGTGACTAAATCATTTATTTTTAATTTAATGACCAAAAGTTAATATATATATGAAACAAAGTGATTATTTTGGTATTTATCCTTTATTCTATTCTAATAATAAAAATAAAGTGTCTAAATTATATTTAAAATTGACTTTTGGGCACGAATCGAGCGGCCTAAGTAGTAAAAGAATTGTTGTTATTTCTTGAGATCCTGGGTTTGAGCACGAGGAATGCCATAGATGCAAACGTTCAATGTTAAATTGTTAAAATTATTTTTGAATCGATATTATCTTGTATTTACTCCTAGATTAATAAAAAATTGACTTTTGGTCTCTCAATAATTTTTTTCGTTAAAAATAAGTGTCTAATATTTTTATATTATAATTTTAAGTATCAACTGTTGAAAAATCGTTAAGTAACAATTATTATATTTATATATTTTAAAAAATATTATTCAAAAATATTTTTTTTAAACATGTCGCATGTTACCTACCGTTTTTTAACGGTGAAAACTTAAAAGTAGTAGAAAAATATTAATTGTTTATTTTCAACGAAAAATTATATGGTAATCAGAAATTAATTTTAAATATAGTTTTAGAACTATTTTTATATTAAGCCTTTTAAAAATACAAGCTTTAGCTTAGGCTCTTTTTTTTTTAAATCATATCAAACCCCAATCTCTTCTTTGGGTCTCTTTCTGTAAATTTCGATCTGGCGAAGGAATGATATCTTCTCTCCTCTCCGATTTGGGGATTTGATATATTGTTAAAGAATCCGCCATGATAGTGGCTACGTTGCAAAAGCAGCAGCAACAGAATAAACATGCGGTTGCAGCGACAGCTACGGCGGGGGCTACAAATACATCGGCCGAAGAAGAGACCTTGAAGAGGAACACAGATTGCGTTTACTTTCTTGCCTCACCTTTAACCTGCAAAAAGGTTCCTTTTTTGAAAAGGGTTTTAGGGTTTCAAATAAGATCTTGTTTTTTTGGGGATCTTGATTTTATACTTCAATTAACGTTTCAGGTTTACCCATCTATTTTCCTTTATTTTAACGACTCTTTGTTTAGTTGTTTATGTAACTTTGGGTGAAAAATATATGTTGATTTTAGTTGGAAAGTGAACTTTTTTTTAGCGCCTTTTAGGTTAGATCTTGAGTAAAATCCTCCGTGCATTTCATCAGGAAATGTAATGAATCTTTCCCTTGATGTTCCTTTTAGGTTCATGAAAATTATTGCTTTTGTTTCAAAATTTATGCCATTAAATGTGTGTAATCATCTTATTTTCTGCATCATTTTTGTTTAAAATAACCAATTAATTTTAGATAGTGTAAAGTTGTGCTATGATTAATTTCTAAAATGCAATGGACGTATCTGATGTATTGCAATGCATTTTTTTCTGTCATCAATAGTCTTTGGATTCTGTTAGATTCATTCTCTTTTTTGTGCCAATAGGGAAGTGAATGCGAATATCGCCATAGCGAATATGCTCGGATTAACCCAAGGGATTGTTATTACTGGCTGAATGGTAATTGCATGAACCAGAACTGCGGATTTCGGCATCCTGTGAGTTTCTTCACTTCTCTTTCACCATCAGTATCGATATTGTTATGTGCTAGTTTTAATAGTTGTTTGTTTTGATGCTGTCTTTTCAGCCCCTTGATGGTTTCCTGGGAACCCAAGTAGCAGCTCCAGCTGCTTCTTCCATGCCTTCGTCACATATCTCTGTGACACCAACGCCAACTGCTTATAACCAGGGTGTTTCTTACAATCCCAGAAAACAAGCAGTGCCATGTGTTTTCTTCCAAAAGGGGCTTTGCTTAAAAGGTGACTGGTGTGCTTTTCTGCATGGTCCAAGTACGAGTAATAAATCCCCTCAGCCAGCTGCATTGCATGGTACAAGTGTGAGTAATAATGTTCCTCAGCCAGCTGCAAATATCACTGCTACCGAACCTAATTCTTATCAGAAGACTTTTGGTGCTGCTGAATCATCTCAGTTGCACAAGTTTCTCCCAACTAATGTTTCAAAGACAGTTGGAGTACATCCTGAAGGTAAACCTGCCCCGAAAGTTGGAGCTGCTTCGACTAGGAATGATACTACTGTTGGGAGAAGTGTGCCACATCCGTCCGGCATGGATGAGGAACTTCCTCAACGTAAAGGAACATACACTACCTCAGTTGTAAATGGTAGTGCCATGGGTCGTTCCAATCGCTTGCATCAACTCCATGTTTCAGATGAACCGAGTTGTCATGATGGTAAGGAGACTGACGAATTTTTGAGGGAGTCCTCTCCTGGTTTTGATGTTATTGTGGATGATGAACATGGAGATTCTGATTTCTACCACAGTGAAGAGAGATATGGAGGTGCAAGAGGACATGCGGGAAGGAATGTGAATGAGTATGACATTGGTCATGCTACTAATTATGATGCCATAGTTGATGTTGACCGAGATATGTTTCTTGATGGGCCTGGCTATGATTCATTGGACCATGTGCAAGGGAACTATGGATGGAACCAACGGAGAGCTTCATCTGAGAGGATATCTCTGGGACCTTCCACTCTTGAAAGAAGAGGCTACACCAGAGTTCATAGTCCTGATCGTGTTGAGGAGTCAGACCTAAGGCATCGATTATCTAAGCATAGGCGGGTTAATGGCCTGAGGTCTGTTTTCAATCAGGATCATGCCCTAGAAAACCATGAAAGGGAGGAAAATTACTGTGATTCTCTCAGAGACACACATCATTTTAGTAGTCGTCTTCGGGGTAGAATAAAGCTTCCAGGAAGATCTTTAGGTAATGGGACTGACTCATGTTCTGAAAGACGGATAGAAAGGGAGCGAAACTGTGGTCGACTCTCACCAGGAAAGCCACATACTACCTCCCGCCAGGGGAGGCTTCGTGACAGGATAAAAGTAAGGGTGGAAGGGGAATACAACAATAAAGATGGTCGAAGGTTTGGGGGTTCAAGAATAGGACGAGAAATAATGGATGAGATGAATGCTGATTTTGCTGGTCCAAAACGGCTTGCAGAGCTGAAAGTTTGTAAGAATACTGATAATGAACTCCTTTCTCTTGGAAAGAGGAAGAGCATAGAGGGTCGTCAACAAACCGAAGGTGATATTTCATTTGATGGCCCAAAGTCTCTTAGAGAGATTCTGAAGAGAAAGAGGCAATCTGAACCTACAGCTTCTGGAAGTGGAATAGCATCGGTACACAAAGATGTTAACCAGAAACAAAGCAAAGAAAGCTTGAATGGCAGCTCCACTAACACAGTAGTTTCATTGACACTGGAGGAGGCCAACAGAAAGGATCAATCCAAGTCTACATCTGCAGACATTGGCACTGCAGAAGCTGCTCATGGCAAATCTCCTCAACTAAACATACACAAGCTTGAGAATGAGGACGGGACAATTGGGGACGTGACAACAGAAAATCACAATCATGATGCAGATGACCAGGGGGATGAAGGCGAGTATAATTATGAGGAGGGTGATGAAGGGGAGTATAACTACGAGGGTGAAAATGCAGACCCCGAAGAGGAATACATAGAGGAGGAAGACGGCGAGGACTTTGAAAAGAAGCTCGGTGTCATGTATTTGTGAGCAGTGGGGAAATATGGAGATGGTGAGATAAACTACTTGCAGCATTTCCATCTGATGAAGTAAGGTAGATAATATTGGAATCTTCATTGTAGAAGTAGGGGTCAGTAAGTTTTGTTATGTTCTCATTATATTTATGGGGGATGATGATTCATATGTTTTTGAGGCCTTTTAATGTGCCTAGCAGTTGAACTTTAGAATGTCCTAGCTGCAGCTATAGCTGCAAAGTTATAAAGAAAATAAGGAAATTTTTTAAAATCTCCATTTCTTTATTTTATTACTTTCACAGCCAACTTGCTCCAGTTTTGTTATTTCTGTTGGTTTCTTGTCAAGTAAACTTGGTCGCTAAAGTTATGTGCTAAATGATTTTTAAAACCCAACCGGAAGTCCTCTTCAACTTTAACAAAATAAATTGGAAATGAAGTCTTTTCCTTTAAAAAGAAAGTCAATCAACATATAATCTTAAAATGGTCGAAAAGTTTTTACCATATATATCATACCCATACGTTTGAAAAATATGCCCAAAATATCGTTGAGCTTTTTAGTCAGTGACTTTTTGAATATTATAAAATTGTCATTGAACTTCTCAAATGATTACAAAATGGTCATCTCAATTTATCAGTTTGTTAGAAAATATCTTTAAATTTATCAAATTATCATAAAATTATCCTTAGACTTATCAAAATTTATTACTATTTTAACGTTGAAGGGCACCGTTTTATAAGCGCTTAGGAAGGTTAAGGATTATTTTGAAATATTTGAAAAGAGTTTGAGCAAAATATCATTTATGCATACTTTAGTGGCCTATTGTCTACTTTATCCTATTCCACCACCTCTTCTTTCATGCAACTCTTTTCGACGCTCTACCGTTTTAGATTTCCTAACTTCCCCCTAATCTTTTTTCTCACCGGAAAATGATAAACATCGGCAATTTTACGACGTTCGTATTCGTCGGACTTTTGATCCTCAATTGTCTTTCATGTGTTAGATCTGACGCTTCCGATCACCGTTACAAAGACGGTGAACTTGTCCCTCTTTACGCCAACAAGGTTGGCCTTTCTACAACCCCAGGTAGTCCTATCATTTCATGTTTCTATTTGACAACGATTGAGTTTAGATCTGAAAGTTGTTTATCGTTCGCATACCGAATCGTAATGCTTTTTTTTCATTTCGTGATTTCGTTTTTGGAACATTTAAATTAGCTTAAACTGAATTCGAAGCTCATCGCGTTTGGCATTTTGTTTGGTTTTTCCCCTTTAAATTACTAGTTTTTTTTTTTTTAATTTGGTTTGTTTGTTTCCAGTGAAACCTATCGCTACGCTACTTTGATCTGCCATTCTGTTCTCGAGGCTCCTTTTTTGCTTTTAATTTTTTGTTAAATTTGTTTATCATAACCAATTTAATTTCGATTTCATTAAAATGTTATAATTTCCCGATGGAATTTAGATATTGTAACGGAGAAGAAAGAAGCTTTAGGTGAGGTTTTGAATGGAGATCGACTTGTCAGTGCTCCTTATAAATTGAATTTTAAAGAGGAAAGAGATTCTTCTGTTGTTTGTACGAAGAAGCTCTGGAAAGAAGAGGTTGCGTATTTTCGAAAGGCTGTTGACAAGTCAAGGACTATTATTTCCAAATGTATTATGATGATTTGCCAATCTGGGGTTTTATTGGAAAAGTTGATAAGGAAGGCAAAACTGATCCGAGGGAGTACAAGTATTTCTTTTTCAAGCATATCCAATTTGATGTCCTTTATAACAAAGACCGTTTTACTGAGGTCAATGCAAGGATGGATCCTCATTCGCTTGCCGACTTGACCGAGGATAAGGAAGTCGGTGCCGAGTTTATGTATTATATGAAATGGAAGGAAACTGATACTCCTTTCGGGAAGAGGATGGACAAGTACTACATGTCTTCTTCTTTGCCACATCATTTGGAGATTCATTGGTTCTCCTTTTGACTGGTTTCCTTGCAACGATTCTCATTCGAGTCTTGAAGAATGATTTCATTAAGTGAGACCTATCATCTATTTGTACATTTTCTCATATTTTTTGTTTTTTCTCTTTTGTTGTTGGTTTCTGTAAATGTTTGATCTGTTATGGAAGGTATGGCCAAGACGAAGCAGCAGCTGATGATCAAGAGGAAACTGGATGGAAGCATATTCATGGAGATGAATTCGATTCCCAAAGTGCAGATCTTTATTTGCTTCTTATCTTGGATCTGGAACACAGCTGTTTACTTTGTATGGATCCCACTATTTGGTATTTATGTTTCTTAAGATTTGTGAACTAGAGCTATCACTTTGTGATCTATAGTCATAGAAAGATGTTCCTCTTATCTAATTTCTTCTGAACCTCTGTATGATTACCAGAACGGTCTTCATTTTCATGCTTGCATTGGTTGGTGTCTTTTATCCTTACAATCGAGGTGCTCTATTCACTACCCTGATGCTCATATATGCACTTACATCAGGAATTGCAGGATATACTGCAACTTCTTTCTACTGTCAGCTTGAAGGAAACAACTGGGTAGGTATAGATGAAGTTTATCTGCTAGTTTGAAATGTTAAATGTGATGCTGCTATAATTTCGGCTGGGCTAATGTGTTTATATCATTTCTTTGAATGACAGGTTAGGAATCTGTTTTTGACTGGCTGCCTTTTCTGTGATCCGTTGTTTCTAACGTTCTGCTTCCTTAACACGTTTGCTATTGTATACAGTGCAACTGCGGTGCTACCTTTTGGAACTATTGTAGTAATAGTCCTTATATGGACAATAGTGACATCTCCATTGCTTGTTCTGGGTGGGATTGCTGGCAAAAATAGCAAGGCTGAGTTCCAAGCTCCGTGCCACACCACAAAATATCCTCGAGAGATTCCACCATTGCCTTGGTACAGCAGTGTCATTCCTCAGATGGCAACGGCCGGATTTCTTCCATTTAGTGCTATCTATATCGAATGTTCAAAAAAAAAAGTGCTATCTATATCGAGCTTTACTACATTTTCGCTAGTGTCTGGGGCCACAGGATCTATACCATATACAGCATCTTGTTTATTGTCTTCATCATCCTTCCGATTGTTACTGCTTTTATAACCGTGGCTTTGACATTCCCATCTCGCTGCTGAAGATCATGAATGGTGGTGGAGGTACACAAGTTCTCTAATTCTGCATTCACCTGTCTGTTGCTTTTCAGCCTTGTACTTGGTAAAATATCATAAAATTTGTTACAGGTCTTTCATCTGTGGCGGATCAACCGGTGTCTTTATCTACGCTTACTGCTTGTATTATTACTACGCTCAATCCGACATGTCTGGCTTTATGCAAACCTCGTCTTTCTTTGGTTATATGGCCTGCATCTGCTATGGATTCTTCCTCATTCTCGGGACAGTTGGTTTCCGCGCCTCGCTACTCTTTGTTTGTCCTATATACGGGTCTATCACATAGTATTAAATTGAGGTCGTAACGTAGTGTAACAGATGTATCGTAACGTTTTTCAAGGTCACCGTGACAACGCAAACCACAACCGCAACATAAAATATAGTTATATTTAAGGAAAAAATCACGCCGTATCATCGCAACACTCACAACCGCAATTTAGTAGTATGGTCTATCAAGTGCGAGTAACAACAGGTTTTATTTAATTTCCATCCTGATTTGGACCGTAGTAGAGGGAGAAAAACAACAATTAAAGAGTAATAAAGCTGAACAGATGATTAGTAACGAAGATCAAACATGGCTACTTTTCTTGTAAGTTCTATTATTAGCCCTAAGCTGTTCAAAATATGTAATACTTAACTAAAATAAAATATTATAAAACTATGGTCCTGCATCACATCCATTTGTCAGAAAATTTTCTTTGATTTTCGGTAGATTTTGCTAGAAAATTGCGTCGATGAGATTAACTTGTAGGCCTCATCTGTTTTTAATATTTGGGCTCTACTGTTTAAACACCATGAGACAGACTTGTTCAGGTTGTTGTTATGCTTACACTTTTCTTTTTTTTTGAAAGAACCTTTTATCATTTTACTTGAGAAGATCCATTCTTTTAGCAGCTACTTTTATGTTACTATAAATGTTTATATCTATAAAACAATTATTTTCTCTGAAGGTAATTTCTTCCTTTTTTTTGTGTCCACTGACGCTAGTGGTCAACCGCAGTGGAGCTGAAGATTCCTTATTATACTTTTTGTGAAACTCTAAAGACAAATAAATGTCAAAATTCATTTCTAACGTTTTATTCTGGTCTATTTATTTTCTTAAAAAATATTTTAACTCGCCAAGTTTTATTTTAGATCAAAATAACCTCGAACCGGATGAAAATCATACTTAACTAACGGTAAACACTTTTTGTAAAATATATTTGACAATGTATTTTTATAATTAAAACCTTTTACAATTAATGCGTTCTTATATTGAAAATATATTATTTATATTTTAAATATTAATATTTTTAAATAAATATATTTAATTGAAGTAATTGTTATCCTATCATGTCTTCCGTAGTTCTGAGATAATGTTACTAGAATAATTTTAAATTAAAAATAGATATAATAAAATATCATCAATGTAACACCCCAATCATCGGGTTAGTGACCAAAATGTAAGAATTCAAAATTTAGTGGTTTAATTGAAATAACTTGAAAAGTATGATTTATTTGGAAATTTTTGTTTAGGATTTGATATCAAAGTTGGAATCTTGGAAGGGCATTATGGACTTTTCAAATGAAGGATTTTTATCTTCCCTTTTAAGGGATATAAAACACGTGGAAGAGAAAGGAAAAGTCTGGAAACCTTAGTTATCTTCTTCCTCATTGCTCGTGGAAACCATTTCAAAGGAGAGTAAGATTTAGTTGATGATTTCTTGAATTTTTTTGGTTTGGTTGTGGTATTTGAGTAATATATAAGTTTAAGGAAAGCTTAAGGTTGATTAAAACTAAGAAATTAGTGATTTATCAATGGATTAGTAAAATGAGTTTTTAAGTGAAGTTATGAAATATGGTTAGTAAGTGGATTCTAATTGCATATTTGACTTGTCAAGTGTCAAATTAAAGTGTTTGAAGTATTAGAAATGATTTAGAACATGATTGAAATTAAGGTATGATTTTTAGTCTCAAGTGTTTTAGTGGGATTTTGGATGGTTAGGAGTGATATAAGTTGGTTTTGATAAGAGTAGTTGAATTAAAAGACATAAAAAGAGATAAAAGTGGGAGATTTAAGTAAGTTTTGGTTAATTTTTGAAATAAAAATGGTAATTTCTGGGCAAGGGTATCAGTACTGGAAGAACATTACTGATACTTCAAGGCAAAATTAGTTTGAGTTCGAGGATCAATATCAATACTGCTTGAAGAAGGTACCGATACTGAAAGGGGAGTATCGATACCAAGAGTAAGGTATCGATACCATTATCAAGTTTAAAATTTCATAATACCATAATGGTATCGATACTGAAGTGAGTATCGATACCATAGAAGGGAAGAATCAATACTATAGGAGAAGTACCGATACTAGTGTGCTTGAAATGATGAATTAAGCGTTCTTTCAGCTTAAGTTATTATGTTTGGTTATAAGCAATATGAATTGTGATATTCATTTTCGATTGTTTTTGTGTAGACATTGAACAAAGACAAATTCTAGACAATTTGACATGATAAGTTATCAACCAAGATTGATAGAGTTTTTTTTTGTAGAACTTACGTGAGGCAAAGGTGAGTGCAACTCATTTGTTTTATATTAGATTTAAGGGCGACTTTCGATAAGCCAACCTCAGAGTTTTCGATCGAAAACCTTTATATTTATTTTATGTTCTATTTTTACAATGTTTTATTCAAGTTATTATACTTAATTTATGTTTTGATGTTTATGGATATATGATTATGAAAATGTGACATGCGAATATGTGTATACGAAGTTACTCGATGTGAAAGTGTCTATGTAAACAAGATATACTTTGAATGACGAAATAATGAATAATTATGTGGTTAAAAGCCCAAGGTATATGTATGAGGATTAGAGGTATAGTTGGCATGCTAATAATCAAGGGTTCTATGTGGTCCTTCGGGACAAATATGTGGCACTTCGGTGCAAATTATATGAGCTGTGGTGACAGCATTAGTGCACAACCTCAATGTACTCAAATACCTAGAGTTCTCAGTAGTATACGTTGGGCATTTGAAAATAAAGTTATATAAATCGAACAAAGTATAAAACTATACATTCTTATTACGAAAAGAAATTTAAATCCCTTATAAATGAATAAAGATTTCGTTTATAAAGTTTTGTTTAACTCATACTTGCCTCACTAAGTCAACGACTTAGCGTGTGAATGTTTCACAAGTAGGTTTGAAGAAATTAGAAGCTTGAAGCTTGAAGAGGACAACATACTCTCGCAAAGATCAAATCAGAACAATTTAAATGTAGGTTTCTAAATTTGTAAATTGTTGGCATGTACTACAAGTTTAAATTGGAATGCTCTGGTCTATTTTGTAAAATTATACTTTTGTATTTATGTAATTATTAAGGTTTATTTAAGTATGAATGCAAATTTTCATTATATACTTTAATGCAAGGGTTCCACCATTTTAATATGAATAAAAGTTTAAAATTTACCCCACTTTTTAAGAGTCAATATTTTAAAAGTCAATGTAACACCTCGAATTCGTATCTGGATCGGGTACGGGTTAGGGTGTTACAATCAAACTATATAAGTTATTATAAAGTTTGCGATATTTTTATGTGATGGTCCCATTACATAAATTATTAATCAACTACACAGAACATTACTCACTTTCGTAAATTATTAAAACCTTTCTAATATTTGGGTAATTAAACCTAGGCTTAAGGATACTTTAATGGTCTTAAATTATCAACTTTGCCCCTCAATTTTAATTTCATCAATATAGTCCTTGTATTTCTTGCATTTCGCCAATCTCACCTTTCGATCATTGTTAACTTACAAAATCATTAGCATGCATCAACATCTATGCACGATTGTAACATCTATATCTTAATATTCTGAATGGCTTTTAAATATGATCTAATAATTAATATGATTATGTTGATTAATATATTTTGTTTGTGATTTCTATTTGTTCCACTGTTTAAACTACATTGAACAAGTTTAATAGTCTAATTAAATAAATATTTAACAACTAAAATAAAATTAATTTCATAATTTAACGACCTCGATTTAAGCTTACATTTTTTCTCTGAGTAGGAAAAAAGAAGTGGTGCTTGAACTGGTAGTCATTTATTTTTGGATACAAAGAAATTTATTGAAAAAGGCTCTCTGTCCGTCCCTCTGCTAACACTGCAACTCTGATAAAGTGTGTGTCCGTAAAAGTGAGTGAGTGAGAGAGAGAGTTTATGGTTTCATATGTAATAAATTGTTTATACAAATTGTTAATGTTTGAGATGGACCATTGGCACTGAAAAACATGGCGTTTTATCACCGTTTAAGGGCTTACAAATGCTATGAAAACGACCCTTCTCTACCACTCTCTCTTTCCCTTTCATTTTTTTCTCCAAACATTGAATTCGCCCATTGCCTCTTTGAATTGTTCTTCCTATTTTCTAGCTAAAACATGGTCCTATATCTCTCATTTCTTTTTAGATAAACTATATATTTAATTGCTCAATTATTATAATCCACTGATTTTATTTTAATCACTCTACTATTTGATTTTTAAAATCATCCACAACGTTACATTTTGGTCACTACTTGTTAAAAAATTATAGAAATTTTGACTTGATATTTCTAATTTTGGGTAAACTACGTATTTAGTCACCAAATTATTTTTTTCTCAAAATCATCACTAATATTATGTTTTGATTAAGTGATCAAAACGGAACCAAAGTGGTGGTTGGGTAACTATATATATAATTTACCTTCTTACATTTTCAATGATGACGCGATATGATCTTATGGTGACATAACAAAATCCCTTGTTATTTTTTTAACGGCGTGCGATTAAGACGTAACGTTAAAAAAACAGTTGATTGGCCAAAACTAAATAATATGAATAGTTGAATGATTAAATTTGTAGTTTAGGCTTCTTTTATATCATTAAAGGTTAGAGACAAAAAGGTAAAGTATACTGATCAAAGAGCTGAATTAGGGAAAGATAAAAGATGAAACAATGATACTATCTAACACCCTTTCTCATATTTAAACAACAGTTGATATATCTATTAAACAAAATAACAGTTGTAATATGATATTTACCAAAGCCACAAAATATGGAACTCAACACAATGGCATGCAATTCAGAAGTAAGAGATTTACCAAGTTTCTTGAAACATAGAGAAAATAAGGGTTGATTTTCTTCATTTCCGTTTGATTCTGAAACAATCAAGGCAAGGCACAGTGTGATTATCCGAGGGACTAAGGGTCGATTCACTCTCCTTCCCCTTCCGTTGTGGCAGAAGACATGTAACTCATTGCAAGTGAGGTCTCATCGGCCGGAACCGCAGCCGCCGCCGTTTGAAATTGATGTTTGCATGCTTGGCAAGTGATCTGCATGATTACACCATTCAGTTTCTTCGTCGCCTCCTCTTTCAACACTTGAGCTTTCTCCAGTTCACCTTGCGCTTGTTGCCTTATCCTCTTCGCACTTGAGAACTCGAGCTCGGCGATCTCCACTTGTCTCTTAGCTTCTTGTCTGGCCTTTTCCGCGTAAACCTTCTCCGCCATGGCCACCTCTTTCAAAGCTTCGAATGCCGTCCCACTGGCATTACTCAGCCAGTTTCCTTCAGTTTTCTTAGAACCGTCGCTTGAGCCTATTGATAGCTTCAAGCCGTGAGTGTTTGATGATGGAAGTAGCTGAAGTTCAAGGCCGCCGTGGTGCCGGTGGTTGGAATTCGCTGTAGACGCATGACTGTACAAGAAAACCGGCTCAGTTGATCTTAGCATTGGCAATCCAAGCAACGGCGTCGCCGTCGTGGGGGCTATGCCGAAGTTCATATCAGTCAACGGATTAGCACTCGACACTACTCGAGACGCATATGCCGGCTGCAGCGCCGCCTGCGATTCCGGACGAATTCGCCGAACAGTACAAGCATCTTGGTGCTCAATGAATCTCTCTACTCTAAATCACAAAAGGTATACAAATGAAAGATTCAAAACATGTATTACTATCAGGTTTCAAATCGCGTTCGTGGTAGCGTTTTCGGTTATTTCGGATTTATCGTGATTACGGTCGACTATTGCGGCCGTCGCGGGTAACTCGGACGGTGACGAAACCGCTATATCGCGGCCGAAATCGCGGTCACGGACCGTTTTTTAAAACCTTGATTACTATATTATTAAATGATTAATAATTTTTTTGGACGATACTAATCAAGGAAACAATCAAAACTTGTTCATGTAGGGCTAAAAAGGAACAAAGCAATATAAAAGTAAGCCAAACAAAAATGGGAACTTGAGCAAATCAATCTTGGATTTTGAAGATAATGAGAATCCAACAAGAACAAAGACAATACTCAATGTTAAAAAAATTCTTTCCTATATTTAGGGTTTTAATAAGAAACAAAACATAAAAAAAGCAGAACTGACCTGGAAAAAACACGACCACAGTCACAAGAGTGGCCTCGGGTGCCACAAGTTTTGAGATGAGCCTTGAAATCAGACTGAACAGCGTACCCTTTGCCGCACTTATCGCAAACCCACTGTTTCTGATTGCTGTGTTTCCTTCTGAAATGCTTCTTTATGCCGACCAGATCCCCCAAAGCATGGCAAGGATCATGGTGCAAGCAGCTCGGCTCTGGGCAGACGAACACCCTCTTCTTCACCTCATCACTACTCTCCCTCTTCAGTAGCTTCCATGGAACATTGTGCCTCCTCCTATGCATTTGAAGGTTCTGGTCTCTTTGGAACCCTTGCTTGCAGATCTCACAAACATACCTGTCTGATTCCAACAACGTTTGTGGAGACAGAGAAACCACTTCTGCATCCGGATCTATGTAACTCAAACATAATATCAAACACGTCAGAATCACAAACCGATTCAATTTAGGTAAAGTTGTTTGTTTTTTACCTGGGGTGCCTGCCGGCTTTCTTTTTCTTTTCTGAGTGACGCCGTTTTGGAAAGGAGCGATAGGATCAGACGAAGAACATGGAAGTGGAGAAGGTGAGATTGTGTAATCCAACATGGTGTTTGATTGGAAGACAATTACACGTTGGAGATTGATTTAAGCTAGTTAATCTAAGGGTTTAGATGAAATAAGTGGTGGTGGGGATTTTTCCAGCTTTTTCTGATGAACACAAAGGACATAAAGAAGGGGGAAAAAGTTGATTTTTAGAAGAAGATGGTGAAAAAGAAGAAGATGAGAAGCTTTTTTGCTTTCTGCAATTGAACTTTAAAGACTCTTAAAAAAGATGTTTCAATTAGTCCTATATTATATTATGTATAAATTATAAATTTAGTCCCTATATTTTAATTTAGATAATTTATAATTAAGTATTTTTCAAATCTAAAATATTACTTTTAATGCTAATAATATTATTTGTAAAATTTCTTAGATAATGTGGTAGAAAAATAATTTTTTTTTATTTTTCAATTAGGATGCTTGTAACAATATTTATTAAAAGGTGTCTGAATCATTTGGCGACTTCTAGAAAATGTCTGGATAACACGTAGATTTCTAGATTATATGATTCTTAATTTCTAGAATTTTTGTTATCGGATTGTATGTAGCATGGAAAAGATGTTATATCTTTCATCCGTATTTCTAAAGAATTCAAACTTTCCTATGTGTCTTCCCAAATACGTCAAGTGATTTGAGTGAATTCCTAAATACACTCTAACATTTACTTCATCTCAACAATTAATTTTTGCAACACCTCATATGAGCCATTTTTATTTTCTAAATCATTATCTCATCAAATCTGCCCAGATTAGATTCAATAAGCCCGATTTCATTATTAGTATATGTATTATATGTGAATTATAGTACTATATATATTATTTGAGGCAAGATTAAAATTTTAAAATTAATCCGATAAAATAATTAAATTAAACATTTAGTTTATATATAATATAAGAGCTAATAATAAAATTTAATCTAAAATTTTGTTTTAATTTTAAGCCTTTTTTTCATTTTTCATTTTGGAATGACCCCACTATTGAAGCATGAGTTATAAAAGTTGGAATATGATTATTGTGGAAGAATTTGTGACCCTTCAAGAAGTTGATTATTTTTGAAGTATTTATTTTATTTTATTAAAGTAGAAATTTATAAAATATTATCTTTATTTAAACGATTTCAGAATGCAGTGTGTTTTGCACTCGGTACCATCTTTTTGTTTAATTGTTTATATATATGCTTCATATGATAGAGTCGATAATTCTATGTACAAATAATAATAATAATAATAATAATAATAATCGACTGAGTCACAGCTTGGTCAGGTGGGCACGTGTCCACCTTGAAATCCGAATTATCTTCGATTGGTTACTTATTTTATTAATAGCGTTCACCATGAAATTTTTCGTACCCACCTTGAAATCAAAATTTTCTTCGATTAGTTACTTATTTAACGGATAGTGCTCACATGAAATTTTATTTGTTCTAGCCTTATTTAAAATTTTTATATGTTAACATATGTGTGCAACGCTGAAAAATATTTCTGGATCTGTCATTAATAATAATAATAATAGTATGATAATATAAAATATGATTATAATAGGTGAGAGTATGGCAGGGGGACAGAAACAAGAAAAACATCCCTTCAACTGCTCTACTTGAAAACAAAACATCCATTATTTCATATTCTCAATGTAATTTTGCATGTATTTATTGTCTACTCAGCCGATGATGGCCACACCTTTTCTGCCACTTGATCGCACCCTCTCACGTGATCTGTCCTATTTAATTTAGCCTCATAAATTTATATATCCCATTCATATAATGCTATTGTTATATATCCCATTCATAAATTTATATATCTTAGTGATTAAAGAAATTATTGTTTTTAGATGTCATAAATTTATACACCAACAATTACAGTATGGTAATTGAGCATTTCTTGTCAAACAAATGATTGAGAGTATTTAAAACAATAATATTTTGTAATTAACTTAGTTTAATTAAAATAATAATAATATTATTTTTTAATAATTATTTATATTTTTACTAACTAATCAATTTAAGTCGTATATTATAAAATTTATTATGGACATGGCGTTTCTATCCCAACTTATTTCGTCCATAACAAAATCAAACTGAAGATGTTATTTAAAAAAATTAATATTTTATTTCGTTAAATAAATTAATAGTTAATATAGAAAATATAATTAATGTAATAGTTTAAAAAAATATAAAAGTTTATAGGATAAATCTTAGTTTATATCATTTTTTATATTATAATTTTATAGTTTTAGTATCAACAGAATAAAATCATATATATTTAAAACTATCAAATAAATAAATATCATAAAATCAGGGTAAAATACACAAATAGTCTTCCGATTATAAGGTATTGCTTTATCAAGTTCTTCAACTATTAAAAAATATAAAATGGTTCTCAGACTATAGAATGTTGCTTTATTAAATCTATTACTATTAAAAATTACAAAATGGTTACTCGATTATTCATTATGTTTCAAATTCGTCCTTTTTCGCTAAAACATTGGAGGTTTTCTAAGATAAACGTTAACATGACGATTGGAATATGATAATGATTTGAGATTATGAGGTTAGATTTTTTTCTATAAAAAAGATGATTTTATATATGTTCAATCTTACATAATCTAAATGGCTGACGACGACTCAAGTTTATTTTTTAAAAAATGGGTTTTAAAATAATTTTTAGTCATGAATTATCTGAACTTAAGGACCGTTTCGACATCCTTCAATCAGTTACAATCTCTGACATGACCATTGACAGACTCACGTGATGTTTATGAGTTAAATCTATTATCTAGCATCTATATTTATTTTCCTTATCAACTTATGAATAACTATCATGATCTTAATGTTGACACCAATGCTGAAAGTCATTATATAAATCTATATACATGACCAGAGAAGAAATTTAATCGAATTCTCATTGTCAAATTCAATCTTCCTTTGTATTGTATATCATCTTTTTCAATTTATTCGAATAAAAAAGAGTGAATAACCAAAAATATATGTCATAACCGTATCTTTTTTTTCATAACAATAGCAATTGGGTGGGATGCGACAATAACAATGATTCAGATATGCATTAAAGTATTTTGCACAGAAACAACAGTGTGCTTCATATTTCATCTATCACAGACCAGATAATATCAAAAAATCAAATCCTATCAAAACATATGCGAGAGAGCGGAGAAGGAGGTGAGGTTCAAACGGTTTGCAGATTGGGGTGAGACGAAAAGGGAAAACGGCGGTGCTCGATAGTGGGATGACTGATGAAGGGTCACTACAGTAAAACTGTTTTACAGCGGCATTTTGACAGTAAACGCCACTAACTTTAAACATATAGTGGCGTTTCCATTCAAAATACCGCAAAAATGGTAAATTTAGCGGCGTTTTTATACAAACACCGTAATAGGTTCAAATATAGTGGTGTTTTTCATCAAATGCCACAATAGAGAGTACTTTAGCGTCATTTAGATAAAAATGCTGTAAAAGGGTTCATATATAATGATTGTTTTACAAAAAACACTGCAACAGAGAAGTACTTTAGCTATACAAACGCCACAATAAAATAGTACTTTAGTGGCTTTTTTCAACATCCGCCGCAATAGAGTTGTATAATGTCATTTATAGCGGCGTTTTTTTTTATCAAACGATGCAAAATACTCTTACTTTAGTGGCGTTTTAATACAAACGACGCGAAAGACTCAAACTTTAGTGGCGTTTGTGAACAAACGCTGCTATAGACTTGTACTTTAGTGGCGTTTTTGTTCAAACGCCGCATTAGTCTTGTACTTTAGCGGTGTTTTTGTAATAAACGCCACAATAATCATGTAATTTAGTGGCTTTTTTTAATAAGCACCGTAATAGTTATGTACCTTAGTGGCGTTTTTAATATAAACGCTGCCATTGTGCAATTCTTTATCATATATCCCCAATTCTCCTGCCCGATTCCTAATATTTTAGCACATATTTTCTCTCTCTAAAGTTCTTCCTTGGATTAGTAGTGTATCCTCATCAAATCGGTGCATCAATCACCACCGTCGCGCCGCCAGTGACCACCGTTGCGCCACCAATCACCGTCACCACGCCGCTAGTCACCCCTTAAGGCTAAAAATCCGATACTCTTTTAGTCCTCAGTTGTTGTTTACTGTTGTGCTATTTTCTGCTCTTTTTTTCTGACGCGGAGCATTGTATTAGGGTTTTTTTAGACTATGTGATAATGTTGTTCGTGTTTGTATGCTTAAATTTGTCAAAATCAACTCTGATTTTTTGATTTACGAGGTTATGATTTATGAATGGAAGATGTTAGGTTTGATAGATCATTTCTTGAATCTTTTGTTATTGGTTGCAAAGAAAATAAATTGTTTGACTACTGATAAATTGTTTGATTGTTAGGTTTGATTTTTAAATAGGCTTTTAGCCACTCCAAACGAGCTTGGGTGCAGATGTTTCAGTGCATGTAATGTTGTTATTGTGTCTCTCATTGTCATTAATATGTTAGTAATGTTATGAATAGGAAAGTGAATCTTGTACAAGAAATTAATCTCTTTGTAGGCTTAGAGCTCTATTTAATCGGTGAACTATTAGTGTTATAAAGTTGAGATTGGATTCATTATCTTCCTTCAAGTTTCTATTAGATCTAATGATGATGTGTTGTATTGTATGCGTGCATGAACTCTTACTGTGAGCACTCAAGAGGAAATTGGTTAATAAGTCTAATGATAGGTGTCGAATCCATCAAGGGGAGTCTGATTTATGAAAATTTAGATCAACCTATTACTGGTACTAGTTCACAATTCCAATGGGTTCGGGATGACATGGATGAAGATATTTACGAAAATTGATATGACATAACAATGTAGTTAGATTTTATATCTTAATTGGTTAATTTATAATGTTATCATTTATATATGTTGATGTCGTCAAATATATATATTAATAGTATTGTTGTCGGTAGTTACTAATATTGTTGTTTGTTTATTACATATATGCCTAGGAGAAAATTAAGTAATCTGCGGATTGTTCGTGTTTATTGAAGATATTATGCCTTGGAGAAATTAAGTGATATGCGGATTGTTCGAGCTCCTCAAGAGGAGGAATAAACCAATAATGAACTGTCGATTGGTGTTGGATCTATAGAAATTCCGAATACAGTTGAAGAAACTGTAGAAATTGAAGGTAATGTTCGACTCTTTATTTAAATGGTGACTGATTTTCTTATTGACTTGATTTTGAAAACATACACTAAATTATTTCTTATGTAGCTGAAAATGGTTAAAGGCGCAAGAGTAGAGGTCGTACGATAATGAAGGAATTGTACCAACTTCCTCTTGGGACCGCGTGAAAGTTTCAAGTAACGATGCCGGTCAACCTATTGGGACAAAAACACGCAATGCAAGTCTTCTACCTATTAATTATGAGTCATGGCGTGAGATGCTGAATAGTAGCAAAAACCATGTTGTGAATTGCATTAAGGTAATAATTTTATTGTAATAAAAAATTTATTGTAGTTCAATAGTAATATATATTTACTTTCAACACTTGTGTAATTTATAGGAGAAATTTTCTTTAGAGGTCTCATATGATTATTTGAAGCAAGCGTTAGGAAAGAAATGAAGAGACCACAAGAGTTTCTCTAAAAAGAACTATATTAGGAACAATCTCATCCTTGAAGGAAAGCTGCAAAATATCCCACGTGGAATGCTCATATATCAATGGAAGATACAGTCAGATTTTGGAGTTCAAAGAAAGGAGAGATATGACGCACTTTAAAAATAATATTATGTCACTATATTATTGATTTTATAAGTCATCTGGAGTTCAAATTGTAGGGCCGAGAGCACGTTGGTATTGCTAGCAGACAACAACAAAAGTTTACTCACATTTTTGGATCGAAGAGCTTTGCTCCTGTAGCTCATGAACAAGTATTCTTTTTTTAATTATGATTATTCATATAGTCATTTTAAGTTGTTAGCATATAGTAATTAATTTTTTTTTATTTTTTTATTACTTTTTTGTAAGTATTAATTTATATTCTACATTGTAGGAAATCACGTCCGACAATAGAGTTGGATGAATAAAGCTCTTCGAAATGACACATACAAAAAATGATGGCTCTCATATGGCTCCTGAAGCTGCAGAAATTAAGGTATATTTATTGGACATAAAATTTGCATTATGTTATATTTATAGTAAACATTTTTATTTTAAATAATGTTTAAATTTGTTCTAAATTCTTAACTGATTATCATGAAAAATGTTGAACTACATTATATTTAACGTGGATGTTTGTAAACTTTGATTTATTTATGTTTTTATGTATTATTACTTAATTCGAATCATAATTAAATTTAATATGGTTATTGGATATTGTTACAAGTTAAATTTGGGTTATACAAAATAGAAAGAAGATATGTTGAAAATTAGTTTCGATTAGTGGTATTTTAGGGGCAAAATGTCACTAACGGAGTGCATATTTAGCAGCATTTTTAGGAAAAAATGCCGCTAAATGATCAACCTATTATGGTGTTTGTGACTAAAAACATCGTTAAATATAAATTTGTTGCGGTGTTTGTGACTAAAAACGCCGCAAAATAACGAACCTGTTGCGGGAAAACACCTATAAATATCAAACTTATTGTTGGATTTGTGCCAAAAACGTCGCTATATGGCGAACCTTTTGCGGCATTTGTATACTAAAACCCGCTATATAACCTGACCTTTAGCAGCGTTTTAGTATACAAATGCCGCTACTTAACCTGACTTTTAGCGGTGTTTATTAATAGAAAATGCCACTAATAGTTACAGCGTTTGTATTAACGGCGTTTTTTGTAGCGTTGTCTTTTGTGGCTTATAACATTTTTAGTAGTGCTTTTAAACGTCGCTATAGACCAGTTCTGCGGGTGGCGGAGTAGATTTTCAAGAGATTGGGTCGTGGTTTTCAAGTATTTTTGAGGGATAGGAGGCGGTCAACACCAATGGTTCCAGCGAATGATGAAGGGAGGAGGGTACCCGAACTGTCGGAGAACAATGGTGGAAAGGCGGTTGCTAACGTTAAGGAAAGATAACTTATATATATAAATCCCTTGTTTTTACGATAATGACCACATACTTTCCAAAAATTTCAATTTTAACTCTTTTCTCTTTTTTCCCCAAATTTCAAATAAATTTCCGAAATTCAAATTCTTAGTTTTCCCTTAAACATTTAACCCTCAACTGGGGGTATGACATTTATCGTTACATGTATATAAGATCAATTTATTAATATATATATATATATATATATTAAAATAATTTATAATATAATAACTATCATTTTTTCAGTTATTTTTTATCGGAGAGGATAGGATAAGATGTTAGGTTCCTTAAATAAGGTATATTATTCAAATTTCGGTATTACGAATGACTCGGACTAAGTTGGAAAAGTTATCATATTCAATATACATAATTTAGATTAATTGATTAATCGATTAAATATCAAATGCTATATCAAAAATAATAAATCTTAATACATAAATATTTTGACACATGATTAAAATAATAATTTATTTTTTAATTATACATATTAATTAACTTAATTAATTTTTAAATATATTAATTATTTAAATATAGTCACATTACGAATTTTATATAAACTTATTATTATTTATGAAAGAATATTTTAAATTTTAAATGTATGAATATAATTATTTTTATCAAAGATATAATTATTTTTATCAAAGAGGAAATCCTTGAGATTAGACTCAAAGAGATTAATTATTTTTTTATATAAACTTATTAGTTATTTTTTAAATGTGTGAATATAGTTATAAGTATTTTAAACAATCGTAGATATCATGCTAAAATGGAAAAAAATCAAAATTATGATAATAGGAAATCCCTGAGATTAGACTCAAAGAGATTGGAGTAGCAAATTTTCTTTCATTTTCCACTAGAAAGTGGATATTATTGAAGGCAATGCATAATCCAAAAGAGATATACGATATGGATTTCTTCAATAATTTCATTGCACTGAAACCTGAGGACCTTTGTCTGGTTTGGTTTTGTTGGTATCCAAGGAATTGGAATCTATGCTACCCAAAATCCATACAAATACACTGACGAATTTGTTTCTTTCTTTCTCACTTCAGATTTTCATTTTTAATTATTTTGGGTCCTTATGATTACTGTATCACTATACCAGGATTTTATCTACGGAAAAAAACACCTCGTCTATTACATATATAAAATCATTAGAATTATTAAAGACATTTTATATAAAACATGAAAATATTAAGTATTTAAATGATGATTATTTAATGCAATTAAAATACATTTATTTATAATGATTTCTTTCAACCCAAACTTAGTCTAGCTGATGATCATATACAATTGTTGGTTCAAGTGGTAAGTAGTTTGATATCACTTAAGTAAGGTTTCAAGTTCGAGTCATTGTGTATGCAAAAAAATCCTTGATGGGAGACACACCCATCAAAGTTAGGTGTGCGACGCTGGTCGGTCTAGATTAATCAAGGCGAAACCTTAAAACCGAGAGGACAAAAAAATAGACACGTTTTTTAAATTTCCATATAAACTTTCATATTGCATCTTTAGCACGTAGAAAATCCCCTAATATGATATTATTAGTAATTTGTAAGTCAACGCATGTAAGTTATGAGATTTAACGTGATTCGGTCTCATTTGTCTTTACGAATGAGAACAATAGTATTCCACAATAAATATAGAGATCATGAGAGTAAAAACATTATATATCATATATTCTAAAATTCGATATTGATATCAAAACCATATAGTATCTCAAATCACTCTTTTAATATCCCTTTAAAATCCATCTATATAACATAAACCCAAAAGTTACAAAGAGTATTACATCTCTCTAAAATAATCCACTCTTATCATTCCTAAAGTTAAGGCTTACATCTCTCTAAAAAGTCGGATTTGTACTCTAAAAATTCGGATTGGATCAGAATCGAGTGGATGATATATATTTTTAGGTCGGTCGGGTGAAGGATACAAAATTTTTTGATCGGACCGGATTAGAATGGAGGATACATATTTTTCAAGTCAGACTGACAAAAAACCTGACCCTAACCCGTCTTATTGCCGTCCCTATATATGAACAACAAAAGGATTACCTCTCTACAAAATAGTTCTCTCTAATCGTTCTAAAGGTTAAGACTTTTATCACTAAATAAAATTCAACTTAATTGTTAAGTAATCCTCTATCACTAAAATTACAATAAAATTTAACATAATTATCAATTAAATTTTGAGATAAAATCTAACATGCAAACAAAAGTAATTTATTCAAACAATGATTACAATATAATATTTGTTCGAAAGACTTTCAATATATTTAACAAAGAATTTTCAAACATCTCTGACATACAATGTGCTCAAAGACGAGATTTTAGAGATAACATTAATCCGTTTAACTACTAGATAGTATGAGTCATGAATAATCTTAAATTATATTAATTCTATTTTTAAAAATAATTTTATATTCAGGTAAGATGATTTATATTATTTTATTTAATAATTGTATAAAAATTTAAACACAGAGGCACTCTTATAATAATATTTTCCTAAAATAATAATTTTAATTAAATTAATGTAGGATTAATTTATTACGTCAAAATTATGTATTTCATAAACTAATCTCTTAAAATGATTTAGTATGGAGTTCATTTTTTATTTTAAATAATTATAATATAATATATATTCATAATACCTATTAAACATATATTTTAAACTATTCAAATTAAAAATTAAAAAAATATTTTTTTAATCACCAAAACTACTTAAACGAGTTCTTTAATATCTTCAAGATGGGATTTCGTTAGTTCCCTCCATTGGAGGCCGACAAGTTGTTTAGTGGGTACAGTACAAGTGTCAGACTCTGAAAAGGCCAAATGAGCTTTTGGTAAATTTATAAAATTAGTAGGAAAAGACGGCGTTTTTACTTTAAAAAATCACTTTAACAACAAAATATTATTTGTGTAGCATATTTTTTTCAAATATTGTCGATTTAACATTTTTTTTTGACAAAGCGCGAATCATTGAGCGAGCCTTCACGGGGTTTTATTAGAGCTGCCGCCACGGTAGAAAGGCAAGGATCATGAGACGCGTCTTGACGGATTCTGTCTGAGTTGGAGCCACATCAGAAAGCAGGAATCTACGTCTTTCATTTAAATCCAAACTTAATTATAAATATCGTCCAACCGTCCGTTCGCCTCCCCTTTCCCTCCCGTATAAATACCTCGTCACTTTCAACACTCACACCACAAACAAAAATATTATATTTCTTCATTCTATCTATCATTCTATCAAGTTTTAAGAATGTATAGTTATCATTTTTAGAAGTTAATTTTTTTATTATATTATAATCATTTAATATTTTATTATTTTATTGTACTAATTATTTTATTACTTTTTGGATTTATAAAATGACAGGTGGGTGTTGTGTTTATATGAGAATCATATCTCGAGTCATTTTGTCTATACGATAATAATTTTAAATTGTGTTATTTTATTTAATTAGGTGAATGATTGTATATTAGATCTATTTATTCGTAACTTTAAGTTAGAGATGTCGATTCGTGTCTAACCATATTTAGCCGCGATTGGATTCGATGCCATAGCAAAATATGAAGGGCATTGTAACCTTGAACCCAACCTTATTTTTGCACTGATTGAGAGATGGAGATCAGAGACACACAAATTTCATCTTCCATGTGAGGAGTACACTATTATGTTTGAGGATGTTTCTATAAATTTGGGGCTTCTAGTAGATGGGGATCTTATTTTTGGTGTGACGAATGATGATTGACATTCATTGTGTGAGGAGTATCTTGGAGGTATCCCGTCTAATTTCAACGGTGGTTGAATACAATTATCATGGTTGGCTACAAATTTCGACAGTTGAGCGAAGATTGTTATGAGGAACAGGCTAAACTATTTGCCTGGGCTTGCATATTACAACTCATAGGAGGGATCTTGATTCCTGATAAATCTTGCAACCAAGTTCATTGTATGTGGTTACGTCACCTCGCAGATTTTTGAGTTGTCGGCTCATTCAGTTGGGGCTCTACGGTTTTGGCATCTATATATAGAGAAATATGTCAAGCAACTAATTATCAAAAAAATACTATCGGCGGATGTCTTCATCTTCTGCAGTCCTCGGTGTGGTATCACATGCCTTTTTTATGTCCGGTCGTGAAAAACCAATTAGTTTTTCCATAACTGTTGAGGTAATTTTAATAATGAGTTCATATATAAATATTTTTTAAGTATATAATGAAAAAGAAAATTTTACACTGAATAGGTGGTCATGCATAAGGAGAAAATCATCGTGATATACCACACGAATTGGAAGAAATTCGACTACTCATTGATCAAAAGGCTGGTACATAGGTATGCATTTTAATTTTATTATTTATCTTTAATTATTGTTATATAATTAGAATTTTATTTTGATAAGAATTATATATATTTGTTTTAGTTTTAATGAGCTCCTTATTGTACTGAAGAAATAAGGCATTGTATCCCACCTCACTTGAGTGGCCTATTAGATGCATGGATGACGGCGACCCCTTTGATATGTTATGTTATTGTCGAGTGACATCCTACTAATCGCATGATCTATCAATTTGGTTTCACACAATCTATTCTTGAAGCACTTAAGAATCTCGAAAATATGCATAACGTCGATAGACGGGTCAAAAAAGATGTCAACTGCTTGATGAAGCACATCGAGTGGGTAATGATATGGGATAATCGACGTGGATGCATTCCCCATACGAAGCCAATTTATGTCGATTATTATTCGATTGTGGTTGACTATTATTAATGGT
Source organism: Hibiscus syriacus (assembly GCF_006381635.1). Lineage (NCBI taxonomy): Eukaryota > Viridiplantae > Streptophyta > Magnoliopsida > Malvales > Malvaceae > Hibiscus > Hibiscus syriacus. The sequence goes on along the minus strand of NW_024061918.1, from coordinate 876,924 downwards.
TCAACACCAACGCGAAGTTGTTCTTACTTTTTGAGGAAGTAGAAGGCGGGAGCATTCATCAACGTCTAGAAAAGTGTCTACCGTCACAGTATCATCACCCCCTAACTCATGAAAGGAGAGCAGGTGCTTTCGACTTGTCCTCAGCTGTAGCACCAGAATTATCACAGTAGTCATCGTCTATATCGATTTATATTCTGTAACCGTTTCAGATGCCACTGCAGCCATTTCAACTGGCACCACGACCATTTCTGATGTAACCATAACCATTCAGATGTCACTACCGCAGGGTTTTATGACACCTCCTGGAGGATATACTTCCATGCTTATAGATCCAACATGATATTCATATGCTGCTTATTTGGCGGGTGATGCTTCACCAGAGACACAGACACCTCTGGCTCAGCTTTCGTATTCATCGATATTGATGTTTTCACAGTTTTCTATGAACGGCGGGATAATTAGTCATATACCTCCAGGGTCATTCTTCTATGGAGGTACTTTATCATCATCCGTCCCTCCTCAACAAAATGTAGTTTCTACTGCTGTTGTTGTTGTTGCTACTGATGATGATGAGAGTGAGGAGGAAGAGCAACTTATGCGAAGAAATCCTCATCGAAATAGACAACCACATCCCTGTGGAACACATTCAAGACACAGTCATCGATAGACTTGTTTTAATTTATTTTGTTTCTTAATGTTTTATTTAATTATGGATTTTTTATTTATTTTGTTTCTTAATGTTTTTATTTAATTATGAACTTTTTATTTATTTTGTTTCTTAATGTTTTTATTATTTAATTATTTGAATTGTAACGTTTGTATTTAATGTTTGTATTTAATTATTTTTTATTATTTAGTTTGTATTGTTTTTATTTAATTTTCACTTGAGTAGATCATCACTTGAGTAGCACATTAATTTAAAGTAAATGCAAATGAAATAACACAAACTGAGGCTTCATAAACAACAATTACATCGTCACAACATCAACGATTACATGATGATAAAATATATGAACATTTTTTCGTTTGTGGCTGAGGTTTTTATGATGCCCACATCTTTTGTTTTCTTTGGATGTCTCTCTAATATCTATATCACAATGAATTTGAGTGGATTTTGGACGACCTGTCTCCCTTAATAAGGACGTATCTGGTACAATCAGAAGCCAATTTTGAACCTCATATGGGTCTTTCTCATTACCTATTAGGGGAACTCAAATTTATATACCTTAAATAATTTTGAAAGTCAGTATATGGGATCTAAAAACAATTATAGTCTTGACGGGTATAAGAGTAAGTTGCTATGACATGGGACCGTGGATACTTCAAAGCTTGAAAAAACCCACAGTCACACCACCTATCTTGCAGATTAACTCTGAACGAGTTAGCTTCAATCCCTTAAATAGGTTGTGACATTTCTGTGACATAAAATAATTCATGGGTTCAAGAAAAGCTTGTTATAGACATTCCATTTGACGTTACAATTCTTTTTTATAGATCTACAACTAATCTTGGGTGATAAGTATGATCATTTTGCATCCAAGTTAGAGATTGTTCCTTGAGCTTGAAAAAAGTGATCCCAAACAAAAATAAGTCATTTTAACCAAAACTGTTACTGGTAAATGACACTCCTTTTAAGATCGAATTGACAGCCTTGTATGTGAATTGTGACTACTAATTATGGTCACGAAAATATGTGCAAGTATACACAATCAAACAAGTAATATAGTGATGAGTGAGTATCGTATCCACAGGGATTGGAGGAAATTTATAAGCTCAATCACAGTAATTTACTAGTTTACCTAAGTATAGTTAGTATGGTATATACAAATGAGAATTCTGTGGCAAAATGAAATAGATGTTGGTGGGAATGGAATGACGATGTAATGGAATATGGTAGCAAATGGAAATGTCGTGGCAAAGTGAATGGAAATGTCTTGGCAAAATTAAATTGAGTGTAGTGGAATCAATTGAAAATGCAAACACTGGATTTGATTAAAATGATTTTAGACTCCTCACACAACAAGCTACTATGAGAATGAATGATAGGAGTTGCTTAGGAAACTTAAGTCTATCTTTTAAGGATGGTCTTACTTCTATGCCTTATTTGTTCGACAAAGTTTACTAAGGGTGCCCTACGCTATCTCTAGTCAAGAGACTCGACAGGTTCAGGATGCCATGGCAAACCCTATTGGCATTAGCAAATACAGGGATCCTATTGGTTCAGATAACAAAATATGTCACGACAATACCACTTAGCGGCATCACTATCATCTAACCTCTCAACGGAACACTACTTCTTTTAGTCGATTGAAATCCTAGCCTTATGTCTAAGGTTGAATTAGGCCTAGTTACTATCTAGAACCCCTTGATTATATGGATCCTCCCTAGTTTCTCTTGAACACTAAGTGTATGCTACTTAGTTATTCTTTTGAATACTAAGCAATCTCATAAGGAATGACTACTCTCAAGCTCCTACAACCTTAAGGCATTAAACATCATAAACAAAACAAATAATAGCATAAAAAAATAACCATCTATTAAAATAAAACTTAAATATCCATAAGGAACTCCCACTAATTAAGACTAGTTCATGGTGGGGTTCGAATATTCCAAGCAACAATGCATGAAATTAATTTGTTCCATACAACCCAAATAAGATAAAAGAGAGCAAACAATAAAGGGATGGAGGAAAGACCTTCGAGTGCACTGTCGAAGCTCCCCTAGGCCAACACAAACTGCCCCAGCTCGCTAGCTCATCTCGGACACCTAGCTCGCTACTCCCTTTAGCTTGTCAATGAAGGGATACCACGACAAAAATGATTGACGAAAAAATGAGAAACTTTTTTATCTCTGAAATTAAGCTTAAGTCGGCATGTGTAAAGTCTTATTCTTTTTTTGTGGCTTCATCTCCTATTTATAGGGGGAGAATAAACCTAGGAATTTGTGTTAAAATTCCTAGGATACCCCAATCGGGTTCCTTTCACGCGAGGGGGTGAGTAGCTGTGGCAGTGGTCCCTTCCAAGGTAGCTTGTAGCTGAGCGTGGTCTCGACAGAATCAGTCGACCCAGGTAGTAGATGTTCTCTCCTAGGTGACTAGAGGTTGAGGGTACATGAAGACAAGGACAACTGGTTCTTGAAAATATCATCTTTCATATTTTTCGCTTCCAAAATGCATTCCGATTTGGCATTTGCATTCTGCTTAGCAGTCTCATCATGTCACAACAATTCCCTTTTCTTATCCTTGCTCCCAAATCCTGCACATTATAAAACAAAACACCTTCCCCATAATGTAACACCATTTACAAAATAAAATGCCGCGATAAATTATATTTCCACCACATGCAACTATATGCTCCTAAATGCATCTATATGATCCTATATGAGCTCTTAGAAAGTCAATAACTTAAGTGAAAATGCCCTAAATATGACCTTTTCGCGAAGTTATCAAGGCTCGACCAAGTTGGTCGTCATGTGTCCATATCGATATCCATCATCGCATGCATTTGTCTACATATCATTGTTGATGAGGCTGATGTAATTGTACCTTGCTTTTTTTCCTCGTAAATCTTAAAGTATGGACTCAAATGTTTGAATTAATAGTTCGTAACCTGAGTGTCAAATGTAGTACTTATTGTTAAGTTCTCATAAAAACTGAAAATGATTAAGAAATGAAATTAGACATTGTGACATACCCATGCACACAAGTAATTGGTGCTCATAATTCTTCTTCAACTTTCCATGATAGTTTGAAGCAATATGTCGAATACAATACTAAATTTGGACATAGGGTGGCTGCCACATTGGACCCAAAGACTCCATTGCTGCTTTGATCCTAGCTATATGATATGAAATAATACAAAATTTTCCCTTGTGACAATATGTAAGCATAAGTTTTTGAGGAAAAAAGTCCAAGACTGGAAGAATATTACGATTATCATATTGGACAACTGTCAATAACAAAACTTGCTTGTATTTTCCATACAAGAATGTCTCATCAATTTGAATCACGGGCTTGCAGTATCTCACAACATTAATGCATTGTGGGGAAGTTCAAAAAGTCAGTAAAATTGGCATCGATCACGAAGAACTCGATCATTGTGGTATGCATTACAAGTTTCAAAGTAAAATATTATCCTAGGATTCAGTCTGTGCACTACCCTAAACCAACTTAGTAGTTCGTTGTAAAAGGAATCTCACTTGCCATGAAGTTTTTAATGGCATTTTGCTTTATTGTAGGAGACGATGTACCCATATTGAGACTGTATAGCTAAAATCAGTATCACAATAGCTATATGGGAGCTTGCTTTGACCATGGGCATGATGGTCCTGGTTGATCCCTCTAGCATAGCATGTATGAGAACCTTTGTATACTGTTAGTTCCTATATATTTTTTCATCTTCTTATTCGATACGCAAACCATTCAGTTACATCCGTTATCATGTTAGACATAATAGCAGACATACTTTTTAGTGGTGTATTGGTCGACTCTAGAGTGAACATAATTACGAATGTTGTAATTCTTAATTGCAATCATCTCTTTTTCTTTGGATGAAAACTCCATTCCGATATATAACTCACCATCATTAACTGATGATTTAAATCAATAGTCACCAACATTAGGCATGTCAGCAAATTTTGGCACTTACATTGCACCATATTCATCTTCATACATGTGTGAAGGTTCCATGTATACCATATTTTTTGGAACTTCATCTACATCATCATCAGAGTCCATGTTGAGCTGCGATGATTCTAGCTCAATAAATTGTCCAGTATTAGCATCATCCACGCTTAGCTCACGAAGAGGTTCTTCTGGTGGAGATGAGGGTTCCTATGTGAAGCTGATATTTAGGTCAAACAAGCTGGTAGTTGAATTCCTTTCCCTTAAACTTGAAGGCATCATGTCATATGGGTTTTGAACTGAGTGTTGTGTCGCAAGCATCTTCATATTGAGGTCGAAGAAGCTCGTAGTGAATGTCTCCCCAGACACTTAACGGCATCGTGTTAAATGGGTACTGAACAAATTACTGTGTCAAGGGAATCTCCATATTTAGGTCAAAGAAATTGGAAGATAAATACCTTCCCCTTGAACTAGAATCAATACTTCCATACGAATTATAAGTAGAGCCACCTCGGTAGAGATAATAACAAGTTGTTGATGAATGTTTCTCCATAATGATAACATAATGGCATACCATGAACCGTAAATACTTCAACAAATGTGACATAGATTTGTGTATCAATGTCTGAATTTTGATTCTGAGCATCAACCATCATAGCAACATCGTCATCGTTAGAGAGTTCGAACGGTGTATAAGTTAACGGAAATAACGCTGTTGGAAATCTGTACTGAAGTGAGGACCGCCTTTTAGTATTTCTAACATGAACCTTCCTTGCAATTTTAGTGACCAGCTCCTCAAGAGTGATGTTTCTCTTGAAGGATATTTTGACAAAATGATCTGATGCAAAGACAACGCTGGTTTCATCTTCCCGAATTTCTCCATCATAGTAAATAATAGTTGAACTACGCCTGATTTTGAGAGTTTGAAAGATTGAGAGTCCTATATATGCAAAAACAATAGTTGAAATACACCTAAAATAAATAATATATGAATTAAAATATAAATTAATGCTAAAAAAAAAAAATCACAATAATTTAAATAACACAATTTAATATTGCTACCGTATCGATAAAATGTCTTGAGATATGATTCAACCTTCCATTTTACAACCACAAAAAAATAATAAAAAAAAATTAGTACAATAAAATTTTGTCCAATAATTAAATATAAAATAAATATAATATAATACAAAATAATTTTACCTTTTAAAAAGTATAACAAAATGTACTTAACTTGATAGAAGAAATTGATAGAATGAAGAATGTAAAAGTAATTTTGGTGTGGTTTGATGCTTGCATTTGGGGGTATTTATAGGGGAGAGAGATGGGTGAATAGCCAAGATTTAAGGCTTGGATAATAATGGAGTGCGCAATAATTCAAGGTGAATAATGGAAAGCTCGCCTCATGATTCACACCTTCATGTATGTGTCAGATTTCCTCATGAAGTTGTGTTTAATGATTCAAACCTTCCAACTTGGCGCTAGCTTAGACAGAACCCCATGAAGGCAAACCTCATGATCCATGCCTTTTCACCGTGGCGCCAGCTCGGATAGAACCTTACGAAGGCACACCTTATGATCCACACATTTCCATTGTGGCCCTCTGATAAAACCCCATGAAGGCACGCTTCATGATCCTTTGCCAGAAAAGGTATTAATTTGATAATATTTGGAGAAAGAGTGCATGACAGGTAATATTTCGTTGTCAGGGTGACCTTTTGGGTAAAAACGTCTGAAAAGAATTACTTAAATGTTAAAACAATATAAATTATAAATATAAATATGTTTTTTATTTTGGTAATATTATATTAAAAACCCCCCATTAATTATTTTTTTGAACAATAACCATCTTAGCAGATTTGTCCAACGCTAGAACCTGTCTCTTATTTTATAGGATGTGAGATACTGTGCACTTTTCAAATCACCCAATTTAATATGATTTTTTAGTACCTCACGTTTCCCAGAATGTGAGGTCTCCGAGTTATTGAACAGTCTTGAGAAATTTATCGCAAGAAGTATTCAACATACCTTACGTTTTCCAAAAAATGAGGTATTTTTTTCTACCAAACCACAAGTGCTTATAGGCATGTTCCAGTATTTAATCTCAATTTTTTTTTCATTTATAAGATTCTACTCATAGTATTAGAATTTATCTTTCATTTGAGGCTAATATAAAGATATATGAGATATCACAAGCGGGTTAAAAATCGGGTTGAAAATGGTTCCAAAGTTATTTTGTGCATGAAGGAACTGTTAAAATGATTAGGTAGGCATATTCAAGGGATTTTTTATGGTAGTTAATCTGACTAATTACATAATTTATAAGAGTACATGTGTGGTAATGTAACTTATTTTTCAATTGAGAATAATATCGGCACATACGAGACATTTTAAGTGGTGTAATAATCGTGTTAAAAATTCTTTGAAACAAAAGTATGCAATGAAAAAAAAAATAAGGTTGAGGGAACGAGCGAGGTGTGCCATATGTGGGTTTGATGCCTCAAGTAGAGGATGCCACCGGAAGAGGATGTTTTCTGAGAAACATCGTGAGCTTTTTAGAGAATGGATCGGGTCGGGCATAAAAATGGAATTCATAAGGCATGCCCACTACTTTCAGATCCACATCATGAGCGATAAGATGATAGAGGCACCTGAAGAGATTGCCTTCTTAGAAATGATTAGTTTCCCAAATGATATGACGAGTGGAGGTGTGCCATTTTTCAAAATAGTGTCTCGAGGGGAAAATCATAGAGGATGCTATTAGAAGAGGATGCCTTCGTAGAGTTTCCCAAGAAGGTTGGGTTACTTATGTTTAATCAGCTTTACAAATAGATCGTATAAAATACAAGTAGCAGTGGAAGCCGCCCGAAGAGAATGTCTTTTATAAATATTGTTGTTTTGATAAAGAAGTCAAAATTTATGAAACAAGAATTTTGTCGATAAGCCCATTTCTTTTATAAAAGACATTCTCTTTGGGTGTCATAACTTATAGAACTAATATTGACATAAGTTTAGTTCCAAGTTGTGCCACTAGAAGAAAAACCTCTTATAAGCATAGACCGTGTTAAAATTTACAATATTAGTGCAATGGGGGATATTTACTTATAGTAGGGTAATCTCGCGTTGTGAAAAACATGAGTTTTGCAGAGATTCTTGACGTGGTAGAGATTCCTGATGTGGAAGAAACATTTGATTTGGCATGACAAGTCTCGCATTAAAAGGAGAAAGAAAGTATGTCTATAAAAACAAAATTGATGTCCATTTTGGATGAAATACCTTCGTAAAAAATATTAATGAGGATATTTTATGCAACTGTGTTCCATTCCGGAACTTATTTTTACACTTCATTCAATGCCAAGAATGAAAAAGATGAGTTGTACTATTTGATTTCAACAGAGCTTAAAAAAACTACAACACGACAAATGTGTTCGTTGCAAGCTAAAGTTCCCGTGGGAAATACCAGTACTGAAGCACATTACATGTTGACCTTATCGAATACAAGCGACCTTTTGAAGATGTTTAAGGCTTACATACGTGTTGGTGCTAGGAACATCGAGTTGACTGTAACATTTTAAGAAGAACCATTTTCAACAAGCAATGAAGGAGTAACTCAGTTATCATAAGACTACAAGGATAAAGAACCAGTTCTGCTACGTATTGCCCACGAACGTCGGGAGAGAGAGCTTTAAACAAATTGTATAGTTTATTTTTATTATGTTTTTAAATTAGTATTAAATAAATTTTGTGTGAGTATGATGATTCCCAAGTTGTTTATGCATAAAGTTGAACAACTAATTATCATATTGTTCAAGGATAACTTAAACAAATTAATAATTTAAAGTTGATTAGTAATTTTAACAAATTTTAAAAGAAAACTAGAACATTATATTATATTCGAATACTTTTTTAAGCACAAAAGAAAACGGAGTTTGATTAACTAAAAAGAAATACAATTCAAATAACTAAAAAAATTACAAATTTAAACAACTAATGATGCCAATGTCCACCCGTACTGCACTGTGATGGACGACAAGTCCAATAAGGATTTATACGAATCAATCTATATTCAGAGGCAACACCATCACTTTGATCACCACCACCACCACCACCACCACCACATCACCCTAATCTACTTGGCTAGTACCACCACTACCACTGGGACCAAGACCGGTGTAGAACATGCTCTACAACGGCGTATGCTCAACACTGCCGGATCCGAAGTCTGTTGCCAATGGTCGAACAGATTCACACAGAGGTGATGGATAATATGGTTCAGCTGGTGTAAAAGGGCAATGCGAATGGACAACGACCGTCAGATAAAAATGAAATGTGTCAGCAAAAAAATCTTCTTTCGATGGAGCCATATGCTGAAATGATGACAGAGTCACCATATGATAAAATGACAACTCAGTCGAGTAGGTGAATGTAGGTACTGTCAGCGATGTCTAGTGGTCTGTATATAGCTCTTGTGTCGTTCCCGATGATGAGGGTTAAGCGTGTTTTCGTCTACTCCTACTTGCACCATGTTACATTGAGGGACGTTGCGTGGGTAGACAGTTTTTGGGATGCCTATAAATTTCTCACGCTCACTCCTCCTCGGTTAGTATATGTGGCATCCCATTTTGCTCGTACCATGGCATGTAATCATATGAAATACCGTAGGCCAAGATGGGTTCAGAAACGGCTTCCTAACGATCCTTGTAACATCCCAAACTATGGGTTAGTGACCAAATTGTAAAGTTTCAGAATTTGGTGACTAAAGTAGAAGAATGAATTAGTTTAATGATTTACTTGGAAGTATTTCCTAAAAGTTGTTAGTAATTATTAAAGGAACTAAAGGGTAAAATGGTCATTTGATCATGTAAGGAATTAAAAAAAAATGTGTGATAGTGGGAATATATATATTTTACACGTGGGAATTGGGGGAAACAATGTTTCCAGAATTCTCTTCTCCTCCTTTCTTCTTTGTGCGTGAAGCTCCAGCTCAAAGGTGAGTTTCTTAATTAGTTGGTTATTTGTTGAATTAAAAGTTGGGTTATGATGCTTAGGTGATACTTAAGCTTAAGGAAAGCTTAAGTTATCTTAAAATCAAAAGATAAATGAGTTAGGGAAGATTAAAGATTTGGAGTTCTTAAGTGAATTTCCAGAATGGAGTTGATAAGTTGAACTTGAAGCTAAATTTGACTTGTCATCAGCTTAATTAAGAAGTATTAAGTTAGAATTGGATTTGAAACATGTGGAAAAAGTATGATTCTTGAAATTCCTAAAGAGGAGAGGATATTAAGGTTAAAGATGAGATAAATGAATATTAATGAGTTTAAGTATGTATATGAAAGTTAGGAATATGAAAGGGGTTGAAATATGAAGGATTTAATCCAAAAAGAATGAATTTTCAGGTTCAAAAAGAGGTTCTGGGCAGAGTGCATCGATGCACATTTATAGTGCACCGATGCATCAATGTTAAAACCCAGAAATTTGTTTTGTGTATCGATGCATTGGTAGTGCATCGATGCACTCTTTTAAAATAAATCGAATGCAATTCGTGCATCGATGCATAAGTAGTGCATCGATGCATCCCATTAATAAGGAAACACGAATGCAATTAGTGCATCGATGCATAAGGCATGCATCGATGCATCCCAGTAATAAACAAACATCGAATGTATTTTATGCACCGATGCATCAGTAGTGCATCGATGCATACCTTCATTAAAATATGAAATTGCCTTTTCTCTTAGTCTAAAGAGTGAACCATTAGAGTATATTAGTTATAATACTAATATAGATCTATGTATGATGTAGATATAGAACGTGATCCCGTTCCGGATCAATTGAAGGATTATAATCAAATCAAAGCAAAGCTAAGGTGAGGGCACCTTCTCTAGTATATGAGGTTCAAGGGAAAATAAGACTTGTGATAAGTCTATTTCCAATAGTGAAAAACATGAATTCATAGAAGTATGTATTTGTTATGATTTATATGTGTGCATGAGTATATGTGTTATTGATATGAATATGGTAAGTAAAAGGGATTAATGGTGATGATAAGAATAATAATAAAGATAATGAAATGATAGGTATATGTGAATATAGGTATTGATGTGTTTTGTATGTATTGTAAGATGATGTTTATGTGATAACATGATAAGATGACAATGATTTACATGTCATATAAAACATGAGAAATGTTATGAGCCATATGAAAGAGAAAGTATATGTGATACATGAGGGTGAATCCTGTGTTTATATGAATATGAACTCATATGAGAATTGACATGAACTACGTGATTACATGCATATGTGAATGAAACCATGAGCTTATATGAATATATGACATGGTTACATGAATATGTAAAAGGATATAAAAGATAATGCCCATGTTATGTGTCATGAGAGCTAGGGGTATAGTTGGCATGCCAAGAGTTGAGGGTTTACCTATGTCTTTCGAGACATATGGACAGTTTACCTAGGTTCTTCGAGACCTATGGATAGTTACCGAGGATCTTTATGACCTCTGGACAGTTACCGAGGATCTTTATGACCTCTGGATAGTTATCGGGGTCTTTGTGACCTCTGGATAGGTCCTTCGGGACATTTATATGAGCTGTGGTGACAGCATAGTGGTGCACAACCTCAATAGACTCACATATCTAGTTCTCACAGGTGCACATGGGCTAATAAGAGATAACATGGAATGTACTGTATATGATATATGTGTGTTAGTGATTATTGTATATGCTATAAGATATATGATGAGCTTAATTGATCATATAAACAAGAATAGAATATAAAGGTGATAATATGATAATGATAGGAAAGAAGATAATTATGTATGTGGATATATATATATATGAAAGGTGCATAGTAGATTACATGTATATGGGGTATGATGCTTGTATGTGATATGTTAGTAGAAATTGTTCAAGCATGATTACGAGTTAGAGTTTTATTATATGTTTTATGCCTCACTAAGTCAACGACTTAGCGTGTGATTGTTTCACACGTAGGTTACAGAAGTGAGAAGTGTAAAGAGCTAAGAGGAGCAAGACAGGTCAGTATTTTCCTTATAAAGTTTCAGATCAGAAAATAGATGATTTAAATGTGTATAGTTAATCTGAATATAGTTGGCATGTACTAATTGATTGAGTTGAATATGCTCTGATCGATTTTGGTCAATTTATGTAAATACACAGTTTTTATTTTAATGAAAGTTTTAAATTTTTCTTTGAATTTTTGTCAAGAGTCAAAGTTTGAAAAGTCAATGTGACACCTCAAACTCGTATTCGGGTCGGATATGGGTTGAGCGTGTTACAATCCTCGCCATCCACTGCACCACCCAATCCACATGATACACCTCCCAATTAACATATGTCTTCCCCTATCGCGTTAGGCGATGTAAGGCATTGTCCAAGGTTATTGGTGGTGGCAGAATTGTTTGGACACGACCAAATTACAACAATACACGATTAGTAGGATACCACTCAACGATCTCATGGATTATCAACGGGACCACCGACATCCAAACGTGCGAATTGTGACGTATCTCATCCGGAGTTCACGCTGTAATAGTTTCGTCACTGTATGACGTTCACACAAATTATACAAATATTTTTTAAACAATGTTAGAAAAACTTGAATAAAAAATTATTATTTAATTTACAAATTAAAATTATATAATCAATTACCTCGTCAGTCATCTTATCGATCGACAATCTAAAATCACGCAGACTTTTTGGTAGGTGGGAGTGACTAAGTGCGACGATCCACCTATCATTCATATAATAAAATATAATTATTTGTAAAACTCAAAAAACATGTAGTAATAAATATATAAACGAAGGTTATTTGTAATTACCTCCGAAGTAATGAAAATTGTAATAGGGTCGGTTGTAAAGGAATTGGCACTAAAAAGTGCATTCGAAACCAAATACACGATTGTAAAAACATCAATTAGCCTCCAAGTGCTTGTTTGTTCGGATTAACACCTTTACATAGCTCCCAGTACTAAAGGCCAATACCGTCGATCTCCAACTCTTATTTTTAGAGGCCCGTAAATCACATAAATGATACAACCACATCAGGTGCATTTTGTTTCGAGATTTATCATGCATCAAGACCCCAAATAACTTGTAAAAATTTGAGCACGAGAAAATTGATGTAAAATAAAAATGGTGTGAATACATTAAAAAATTATAATAAAAAATTACAATAACATAAACTAAAACAAAATTTAAATATTATAAATAAATAAATAATAATAAATAAACATAGATTTAAAAAATTACCTGTTTAATTTTTGGAGTAGCATCGACAGAGAGCTGATTAAAATTTTTGTCCAAAAATTTAATGTAGATCTTCCCTCCATCCAAATCGTCCTTTATTAGAGTAACTCCGAGCAGTTCCTCACACTACTTTTCCCAGTCCCCGTGAGACTTATTGATAATAGGATTTCCATCAACATGTAGCCCAAGATGGTATGCGACATCTTCAAGGGTAATACTCGCCTCCCCACAAGAAAATGAAATATGTGCGTCTCCGGTCTCTACTGTTCAATTAACGCATTTATCAATAGAGGGTGTAACTTCGTACCACCAGTTACGGTGCCAGTGTAACCAAAACTGGTTTCGTGCAAGTATGGAATAATATTGTCATTAGGAGACGGGAAACAGTTGAAACTCATCAACGAACGTTCATATCCCTTCAAATATATAAATAAATAACTAAATAAATAAATTCAAATTAAATAAATAAATTCGAGTTGAATAAATAAATAAACAAATAAATTAGAAATAAATAAAAATTACTACCATTTTTCCGCCATTAGGTGCATACATGCGGAAGATCAACACTCAATAGTCCCGCCATAATAATATGAGAGAGAATATATGAGAGATTTTTTTGAATGAAGGTGTGAGGAATTTGGATATAGTGGCCCTCACACAACCATCACTCACCATCGAACCTTACCCACCTCCCCCGCTGTTTCATTCAAGCCATCATTGAAACCTAAACATATAAACTGTGGGGGACATGTATCATTATATTGTTGATGAGAATTACATTACAATGAAAAGTTTTCAGTTTCATGACCAAAGTGAAGACACTCTAAAATTTCAACGACTGTTAATGTAGTTTATCCTGAATACTAATTCATAGTAATCTAAATCAGTTGAACTAAATTACAATTTTTAAAATCATCATACGAACTAATGGTTGTTGTTCGTTACAGTAAGAAATTGGAGCTCAACCAGTGGCTTGTAGCCTTATCCAAATACAGAAACAGAAGGGTTTCATAAAGTACCAAGTCCTTCGAAATTCGTTTTCCATCAATTTCGCCGACAGCCTAGGCCTTGTTTTTCATCTTCTTTCACTTAAAACACATACTAGATTAATTTAGGTTTAAAATTTTACTGGATTTGAATTAAACTGCCACTGCATGGAATATATATGCATACCTAGTAATTATTTAGTAAATAGTCCAGTTATTAACATATAAAAATAGGCTAAAATGTATATTTCAAGAAGAAAATTCAATTTTTTAGTGATGAGAGGACTAAAACCTCATTATTTCTCTTAAATCTATATACTGAAAGCACCTGACCAACCTCTTTACATTGACAAATCCAAGAGCTCAGAAATGAGCATTATGTTCATTTATTATGGCCATATACCATAAATGCATAATTTTTATTTCCTTGTTTTGACTTGCTTGTCGCCATGCACTTGTCTTTACCCTGAAGATGGATATGCAGAGAGATGGTGAAATGATGAAAACCAAACAAATTTCAAAAACTCTCCGGACAAAACCTCAAGAAAAGTGGACATTAATTAAGGCGGTCGTTAGGTCAATTTATGTCCCGAGAAAGTTAATGGGTTTGACCCCACTGTTGTGATTCATTTTCATGACGAAGAAAGATATACGTGCCAATATCATCACAAAGTTTGGATCTTGAGAATCGATGCGAGTGTTTTAAGCTTTTGTTTTTTAAGATCACCTTGAAGATTCGACTCTCATAGTGTTTTTCAGGTCTATTTTTTGGTATGATTTTTTCACTGTGGTTTTTGTTTTCTACGACATTCAAAGCTGGACAAGCCAGAATCGTACAATGATGAATGGGTTATGGCCATACGTACAGTATTTTTTTCCTTTCCCAATTAGAGCATTGGGGGTTTTTTATTTAGCACATTAGATCACCTGGGTTTTTATTTTGGATTCTATGAGTTTTTTACAGTGTTTATGGAACTCGTCATGTCAAAAGCGAGTTTAATAAAAATATTTTTTATTTAAACTCGTTACCTTGAGGTGACGAGTTTCAATAAAATATAATTTCTTTTATTAAAATTTATCACATCGAGAAAAAAGAATAAAAAATATTTTTATTAAAACACATCACCTTGATATGAAAATTTTCATATACTGTAGAAATACTGTATATTCCAAAATAAAAGTATTTGTGCCCTATTTTACAATTTTTTGGGCTGCCTTATTAGGCCATAAAAATCTACGTACAATGGTGAATTGGGTTGGACCCAAATTTAAAGTGGACAGGGCAAAGCCAGCCGAGCAGGTTGAACCCAATGAAGCCTCTGTCCTTCATTTAGAGCCCTTGAGCTAATCAGTCCCTTTAAAGATCCGTCCATTTTTCGTTTGAATTTCAGATCACGATATCAATGAAAATTTTTAAGGGTAAAATATACAAATGATGCCTCGTTATAGAACGTTGTATTGCTGATCTCTCAACTCTTAAAAATTATAAAATGGTCCTTTGATTATCGGAAGTTATTTTGTTGGTTTTCTAACTATTAAAAGTTACAAAATAATCATTCAACTATTCATATGTTCAAACTCATCTTTCTATTAAGATTAACGGTTGCTTGAGCTGACGTTAACATGCTGATTAGAGTATGATAAAATCATATTTAATCATGTCTACTAGCACTGTCGCTGCTTTCAAACACTAGCTGGACAATATAATGTTTTAAGCACTGACTCGAGGGCGTGATGCAAGTGAAGAGTTTAATACACAAAATACAACTCACGATTTTGGGATTATATTTTATCATATCCAAGTTAACAGCTTAACGTCTAATTTAGACGACATCTAATTTTTTAACGAAAAAAGACAAATTTGAAACATATGAATAACTAAGTGGTCATATTATAATTTTTAATAGTCAACGACTCAACAAATAACTTTCTATAATCGAATGATCATTTTATAACTTTTAATAATCGATCAACTCTTAAAAATAGAAAAGGCTGTGGAGTATATATATGGGAGCGATTGTAAATTGGTGGATAATCCTAAATGCTTGGATATGAACCTTCGTTCACCTCCTTCTTATTCCATATCCACCTTCAGCTTCCTTCTGTTTCTTGTTGATTTCCGAGACGATGAGAAATGTAGACGGTGACAGTACCTCCGGTGTCACCTTCCACTCGTGAAGATGCCATGCAAATCTTCCGGGCCTTCAAAGGTAACCTTTTCTTCTTCACTTCTCCATGTTCTTTTCTTCAGGTTAGAATTTCAGCTAGTTGATCCGTGGGATCTAAATGCTTTCTCCGTTCCATTTTAAGGAATAGGATGTGATGCGGGAGCGATCGTGGATATTCTAGGTCACAGAGATGCCACACAACGCCCCTCATCGAACAAGAATACGAATCCAATATGCCAGGAACTTTGAAAACGAATCCATCGTGGATATTCATACAGGTCTTCAGTGAAAGAAGTAGGGCACACCTTTGCGCTGTTATTGACGTCTACAAAAGCCTGTTCAAGAAAACATTGGAGAAGACCATAAGAGATGAAACTCACAGGAACTTTGAATATGCCCTTAAAACAATTTTAAGATGTGCCGAAAGTCAACCAAGGTTCTATGCCAAGGTGAGGCCAAAAACTCCAATTCTTCTATTAGATTCCAATATGTTTAATTATAATATTGTAGATGGAACAAGATGTTTATAATATTGTCGAAGAGAGAGAAATAGAGAGAAAGGGTTCAAAGGGTTCTACATCTCTATTCTACCTCCTCATGAAAGTAAAAGACCAACCAATGATCATTTGACCATTGGTTGTCTAAATTAAAAGGGATAAAACACCTATTATCACCATCATAACCATGTTGTTAAACCAACTAGTATAAAACGAATAATTTATTTTAAAAAAACATTTGTTCTGACAACAGGCGTTGCGGAAGGCAATGAAAGGTCTTGGAACTGATGACACTGCACTAGGAAGGATTGTGGTTACCAGAGCTGGGATTGACATGCAACACATAAAGCTCGAGTATCGTAGGAAGTATGGCAAGACCTTGAATGATGCCGCCCATTACGACACATTAGGACACTACAGAGCTTTCTTGGTAGCCCTTTTAGGTCCCAATAATTAGGTCTATCCTACTACTAGCCGGGATACATATAATGGGTAGGGACTCAAGCTTTAAACGCTGCATTAATTTAGAGTTTGGAGATTGAATATTCATAACTTGTACATTGTTGATAATGCTCATTAAATATTAGAAATATGCTAGTTAGGTTTTCACTAGTATATACTTAAATTAGGTATTTCCATTAGTATTGAAAATGACTATTTTGCCCTCACTATTTAGCCTATAAATAGTGAGCAATTTCATTCATTTCATACATCCAAGCAAACATTTGTTTTGAAATACTCCTATCTTAAGAGTGTTGTTTGAGTTGAGAGAAGAGCAATACCATGTTAACTCCAATTTTCGGGTGTACGAATTCTTGGAGAGCCGTGTTAACCTCGGGGGAACGGTCCGCCTACTGTAGCGATTACATACATCGGGGCAAATTCGTTTCTAAGACAGTGATTTTTACCACGACACGGTTATCATTCTGATTGATTATTTTATTTAATATTTTTCAGTCAGTGCTAACGCCTCGTTTTGCAGCAGTCTATTTTTCCAACAGTTTAGAAACGAATTATACTGCTGTTGAAAGAATATTTGTCATGTTTGATCATTGATACAAGGAGTTCAGTTTGATCTATCTTGTTACTGGAAGTTAAATTGTTTATATGTTTTAATGGCTACAAAATTGCGTAATTGGTATTGCTTGACTAATTTTGAATGATCGCATGTTTAATAAAAAAACGGTTTTTCCTCTAAACCATTTCAACTAAAAGCTTTAAATCTTTGCAAATAAGCTTTTGTTAAGTTATTTAATAGCTATACAAGTTTTTGGGTAATAAAACGTTTACTGTAAAGTAATGTACGTATGGGTAAGAATAACGTTCGAATCCTTGATAGTAGGAGGAAGCATAAAAAATGTTTATTTGTTCAAAGGAAAAATATTTTATCATTAAATTTTATAATAGAACCGTTTTTATTTATTGCTTTTAATGATTTTAATAATGACCATGAAAACATTGGTTTTAATATGGTTATTGAATTGAAGAACAATTTTAATGGTTAGATTAATCAAAGATTAATAACCATTTTTTAATTGTAAAAGGCCAAATGGTTATGGAAAATATTTATTAAAAGCTCATAAATATTTTGGTATATGTTATTCAAAACACTGGAACGATCGAATGACAAAAAGTTTTAATTTGTATGTATGATAGTTGTTATGTGGAGAAGAGTAACTATTTATTTTCATATGGGGTAAGATTATTCAGTTTTGAATATTAAGTTGAAAATAATATCAACTATTTTATCATACTAATAATTTCCTTTGAGAAATTTATAAAGACAACAGGATGGTTGCAATTTTAGAGAATCATGAAGATGATGATGTTGAACGAGAAGATTCTTCAAACCGAATAGTTGTTAAATTCGGGTTTGATTTTCACAATCTACTGAAGATAAGAAACCAAAATCCTAAAGATAAGGATCTTGTCACAATCAAATTATTGTTAGTAAATTAATTTCGTGACTAACCATGTATATTCTTCATTTGACTTCAGAAGATTTAAAAGAGATGATGGTTCAGATAAAGAGATTGTCATGTTAGATTTTGGGATCATGCTATTAAAAATGATGATGCAAAGGCTGAAGTAGCATGCATGGTAAGGATGAATAAGTTTATTTGGAAATTATGACTCTACATGCGAGGTCAGATTATTTAGACTTGTTATCTGTTAATTCATGTTTTTTTAAATACATGAATTAGATTGCATGAGCCTTTAAGATAGTCTTTAAAACTTAGTGGATACTATGAAATGAGATAAAACCACTAGTAAAGACAAAGGCAGTACTACTAAGGATAAGGGAGTAGTGTGTGTAACACCCCAACCCGTACCCGACCCCGATACGAGTCCGAGGTGTCACATTGACTTTTCAAAACGTTTACTTGTATAAAATAGTGAGTAATTTAAAAATTTTATACATGTAACTTATTCAAAAGATTTCCAAAACTATTCAGAGCTTAAATGTTTTTGCAAAACCAATCAGAGTATATACAATTCAAAACATTAATTACATGCCAACTATTTTCAATATACAAAATACATCTAAGTCAAGACATCTTTTCTGATCTGATCTTCGGTAAGAAGTAACTGACCGGTCTTGCTCCTCTTCACTTTTCTTCTAGCTTTCCGAAACCTATGTGTGAAACACTCACACGTTAAGTCGATGACTTAGTGAGGCATAAAGAAAACACATCTAATGGAATTCATACCCACTAATCATGCATGATTGTTTTATGCTATCAAATTATACAACTCATTTACATATACATCAACATATATTCATGTATATTATGTAACAGATACCATAACCCTTATCACACATATATCATATCGTGCAATTCATATCATACATCATATACATAGATCACATATATTGTTCTCATATCACCAACCTGTTTATCCTTACTAATTCCCTTGTCATTACTTCAATTCCGTCATGTGAGCATATAATGAATATAAACATATTATATATATTTTAATATGCCACAATACGTTACTAATTCTATAATCATATAATACATAAACGCATAGCATCTCATATCACCATGACATATATGCATTTCCATGTCAAGAGAAATACACATATCATTATACAAATTATGTTCTCTTTTCAAAGCCCATGTACACATGTGAGAACTATAGATATGTGAGTCTATAGAGGTTGTGCACTATGCTGTCACCACAGCTCGTATAATTGCACCGCTACGTAGAATTGCACCGGAGTGCCACGTAGAATTGCACCATCGTGCTATATAATAATGTCCATAAGGACCACATATCATTCCTTAAGAATCATATACATATACTAGGGATCAAGTATGTGTCCTCACCAGACTTCACACAGTTCCAAAGAATACATATATGTCCCGAAGGACCACATATCATTCCTTAAGAATCATATACATATGCCAAGGATCAAGTATGTGTCACACCAGACTTCACACATGTTCCAAAGAATACATATATGTTCCGAAGGACTGCATATCATTCCTTAAGAATCATATACATATGCCAAGGATCAAGTATGTGTCTCACCAGACTTCACACATGTTCCAAAGAATACATATATGTCCCGAAGGACCGCGTAGACCCTCGAGTCTTGGTATGTCAACTATACCCCTAGCTCTCAAGACACATAACATGGCATTTTCTTTATACTTATCATTTCACATAACACATAGTTCAATTACTCATAGAACATTTCATATGAGTCACATTTACATCACATAGCTTATATACTTTCTCACGTAGTTACATAGATCCATATCATATAACATATATCCCAAAGTGCATATAATCACATATATCATATCATATAGCTTAGATTTCTCAGATATTCATAAAAACATACATATCATATCTTGTTCACATATGATCATATATGCTTCATATAACACATAGAAACACCTAGAACACTTTCTCATAGCTTATATCAATTTTCAGAGTCCTTTCATATTACCTGATGACATATATCATATAGATATATAATAACTGATATCATATTATCTACCTTATGCTCCATTTCTTTGTATTTCCTTAGATTATAAATTATGTCGTATTTCTAAACATATATTTAATAGTATTTTTATTTAGGTACTAATTTAATCTCTTACTTAATTCAATTTCATATATTCATTATAATCTTTTCATATAGCTCCATTATACTAATTCTCATAATAAATCATACCACTATGTACTTGTCCAACTCATGTTTCCATTATGCATATACTGTTACCCATGTTTACCTAGTTCATATCACTTCTCATAAACTCACTTTCATCATATTTTCCTATTATTACATATTTTATCTCATAACCATGTATTCAAATTGTCCTATATTTCATTATCATATTACTTATATTTGTTCTCCTATGACTCTTTATAAACATCTATTTCTATTTCCCTACATCTATTTCTATTTCCCTACATCTCTCGACTTATCTTCTATTCCTATAATTCATAACTTATTTTATATTCTCTCAATAACACTTAATCGTGTTTTTACATAAACCACATCTCACATACAAAACATATCAATTCAGATAATCAAACATACATACACTCATATTCAACTCATGCCTTTAATCATGAATTCATACGTAACACTTCAGGAAATAGACTCATCGCAAGTCTTATTCCCATCACACACCATATACTATTGAATATGCACTCACCTGGTCTCATTAGTCAATCTCAATCTCTAATCTTTCCCCTAATCGATCTTACTCACCAAATGTTCCAGAATTGACTTATGCTCAGATCTACATAAATGTACATTTTAGGCAATTATTAGATACCTACACCTTGTATTGGATACTAGCAACTTAAATGAACTTATTAAACCCATATTCACAATTTTCCTTTAGGGGGAATCGGTTCCCTCCTGTGGGGGAATCGGTTCCCCTATGAGATTCTGGAATTTCTGGTTCGTTTGAGGGGGGTATCGATTCCCCATTGAATGGGTACCGATTCCCTTGAATGGGTACCGATTCCCCTTGCCCAGAAATCAGATTTTCAGCATGAAATTTACTTCATTTCATTAAACACTTCATATTTCAACCTCTTCTATATACTAACTCAACACACATACTTAAGCCATTTGTACTCATTTATCCATCTTAATTCTCAAAATCCTCTTCTCTTAATGAAATTCAAGAATTATACTCAAATTTCAACATGTTCTAAATTCCTTCTATCACTCCAATCTCTTAATTCAACTATTAACAGTCAAATTCAACTTAAAATTCAACTTATCAACTTTATTTCAGATTTCATTCAAAAACTCAAATCTTTAATCTGCTAATTCCACCATCCTTTGTTTTTAAGATGATTTAAGCTTTCCTTAAGCTTAATTATCATCCAATAATCATAACCAAACCTTTAGTTGAACAAATAATCAACTAATGAAGAAACTTACCTTTGTTTATGGCTTCACGGTGGAAAAGAAGAGAATGAAGAAGAGAAGTCTGGAACTCTCTCATATTTCCCACGTTTATAATACTCAAAAAGGGAAGATAAAAATCTTTCCCATGAAAAGACCATTTTGCCCCTTCAGTTCATCCATCTTTGCTATTTAATCCAATATTAAAATTCTATACTTAAATCCCAAGACTTTTAAATTTCATTTCTAAATTGAACACAAAACTTTCAAAATTTGCAATTTAGTCACTGACCATGATTTGGGATGTTACAGTGCGAGCCCAAAAATATATATGCTTAATAAGATACTATTGTGAGTAAAAGTATCAAGCATAATTATTTAAAGAGATCTTATTTAAAGAAAGAGAAAAAATCACAAATAATTTATTGAAAAGTAGTGTGATGAGTATGAAAGTGCATGTCTAGGATTGGTTCTATGAAGACTTGGTACCTAAGCGTGCCTAGTGCATTACCTCTCTTTCATAGAAACCTACCTGGTGCATTGTACATTACTATGCTAACTATTCCAATTTATAAAATACTATGACAAGATAAAAACTCTTAAAACTTAATGCAGAAGTTAAAAGAGTAGAGATTAATTTGGTTTAGTGGAATACCAAATTTAGTCATAGTAAATAAAATATATGATGATCTCTTTAAGGCTAATATGTTCAATATCATGAATAAGAATATGATAGACTCTATAGCTACTAAGAGTGTGTTGTAGCTATTAAATCTCTAAGTGATTTTCCTAAGTAGAGGAAAGAAAAGAGATTATCTATTTCATAATGGTTTATGCATTTTAATCTTAATGGCAACTTCTCAAAACTTTGAGAATATAATTATGTGTAAACAAAACTTGAGTTTGTTAAAATATAGTTTTATGGCTAAAACGCATAACAAACTTTACTCTAGTATGATGGAGTATTTGTTTACACGTTTTACAAGACACTTATGGATATCCTAAAATGTTAAAAATGTGGGGGTGCCTTAAAATGTAGATTAAATGCATAAACTTAAATAGAAAATATTCTATCAACTTATTCTAGTATTTCTGCTAGGTCTTCTCAAGAAATTGATTTCGAGACTAGAAGAAGTAAAGGCTATTTGGACCAAATTTTATCACTTCCTTTATTTCTGAGATAAATGATTTAGACTCTCTTTCTGATCATATAGCTTAAATATGAGGATCCTAAAAAGGCTATAAGATCTATCGATACTAGTTATAGAAAAGCGCTATTAATGATGAACTAGAATCGATAATGTCTAATCATACTTGGGATTAGTTGACTTGCCTAGAGGATTTAAATCAATATGTAGAAAATAAATCTTCCGGAAGAAAATGAGACCAGATGGTTTGATCCAGTGGTACAAGGCAAAGCTAGTTGTCAAAGGGTTCACTCAAAGGTTTGTTTTAGACTACTTTGATTCTTACTCTCCCGTTATAAACATCTCAACGATCCGTGCATTATTTTCACTAGCCTCCATTCATAAGTTGCGAGTACATCAAATGGATGTTAAGAATGCATTTCTAAATGGATCTAGATGAGGAGATCTATATGGAAACAATGGTACAATAAATTTCATAAAACTATACTTAGTTTTGGTTTTGTTGTGAATGGTTCGAATGCTTGCGTATATTCGATGATGTTTGTACTGATTGCATCATCATAAGTTTTGTATGTTGATGACATTTTGATTTTCAGTTCTAACATTGAGTCCATTAACAAAACAAACAGTTTCTTGTCCATTACCAAAATTGAAAAGGGATTTTCTTTAGATCAAACACACTATCTTGAGAAAGTGTTAAAGAAACTTGACAGTTTTTATGTCGTCTCTGTTCGAACCCTTATGACCCTAGCATATATCTCTTTAAGAATAAATGAAGTAGCGTTTCCCAAATATAATATGCTAAATTAATTGGAAGCTTAATGTTCTTAATGAACTATACTCGGCCTGATATTACTTATGTTGTGAGTAGACTAAGTAGATATACTCATAATCCGAGTAGTTAACATTGGATTGCTCTTAGACGCTTACTGAAGTATCTTAAGGGTACGTTGGATTGGAAACTTGAATTTGTTGACTATCATGTAGTACTGGAAGAATATTGTGATACCAATTGGGTTTCTGATAATGATGAGGTAAGCTCTACGAGCGGGTATGTTTTTACTTTAGGTGGAGCAACAATCTCATGGAAATCATCAAAGCATACTTGTATTGCTCTGGAGTCAGAGTTTACAGCTATTGACATAGTTGGGCAAGAAGTCGAGTGGCATAGAAGCTTGTTAGCAGATATTCCGTTGTGGGGAAGATCGACTCCTCCGATTTCTTTGTTGTGTGATTCATAAGCTACGATATGTGTGGCTAAGAATCAAGCTTACAATGGTAAGAAGAGACACATTCGCATAAGACATGAATCAGTGCTCTCTTTAGAGTATGTGAAGTCGAAAAGGAACCTAGCAGATCCTTGGTCCTAGATTCATCGAGGGGGATGGGTCTAAAGCCCATTGGTTGAGGAATTCATGGTGGATACCCAACTTAGTTATCTAAGTTCCATGTGGTCAAACGAAACCATGGAAAGACTCATAGTGCACATTCCTACTACCTATCCCTATGATGAATAATGTGCATGTCCAGGATGAGCTTAATTGCTCTTAATAAACTCATAGCCCAAGATTTGGGTGTCTTAGTGAGAAAGACTTGATGAATTTATCGATTTTGGCTGAATATCTATTCTTAATAAGTTCATAACCCAGAGTTGAGTGGGTAGTTCTAATCGCGAAGGATTATATGAACTTACCACTTGAGAGGATGAGTTTTATTAAACTCTTAATGAATTCAAACCCAAGAGTTTTGGAGTTCCTAGTGAGAATGACATATTGAATGGGAGTTCCTAGTGAGAAGGACATATTGAATTCACCGAATTATGAGGTTGAATATTTATTCTTAATGACTTCTTATCCCAGAGTTTGGATGATTCATTTTTAATGAACTTGAAGAAAGTCACCATACCCTTTATGAGGTTGAGCTATTATAAAAGCTCTTAATTATTTCATAGCTCGGTTTGAGTGGTTTATGTTGAGATAAACTTGATGAAATAACCTATGTAAGTGAGAAGGATTAGCCACCTTCTATGAAAAATGTTGGGCCGTTTTTCTAGTACACTTATTAGAATCCTGAGGAAAGAGGGTTAAACATATATACGCTTTTGTATATATTCTTTGTAGACACATCGAGAACTTTGGTGGATGAAGGGGTTAGTTGTGTGTTATGAGTTTACCCCAATCTTAGAAAGTTCCAGACTAGTTTCATTTATCTAAGAGAAGGATTGCTCATCATCACTATGTACTAGTTTCAGATACGTTCACTAGTGCTTAAGCAACTAATCTCGCTATTGCTCTTCTCATGTTTTAACTTCATTGCTCTCATTTTTATGAAAAAATTCTTTCGCATTAGAGGGGAATGTTGATAATGCTCATTAAATATTAGAAATATGCTAGTTAGGTTTTTCCACTAGTATATGCTCAAATTAGGTATTTCCACTAGTATTGGAAATAACCATTTTGCCCTCCACTAGTATTGGAAATGACCATTTTTCCCTCACTATTTAGCCTATAAATAGTGAGCAATTTCATTCATTTCATACATCCCAAGCAAACATTTGTTTTGAAATACTCATATCTTAAGAGTGTTGTTTGAGTTGAGAGAAGAGCAATACCACCAAGTTCACTCCAGTTTTCGGGTGTACGAATTCTTGGAGAGCCGTGTTAACCTCGGGGAACGGTCCGCCTACTGTAGCGATTACACACATCGGGGCGAATTTGTTTCTAAGGCAGTGGTTTTTACCCACCACGGTTATCATTCTGATTGATTATTTTATTTAATATTTTCCAGTCAGTGCCAACGCCTCGTTTTGCAGCAGTCTATTTTTCCAACATACATGATGCATGGGAAGAATATATATATGCATGGGAAGTATGTTGTACATACTTGCCATTAGAAATGCAAATCCTGTTTGGGATTGAGTGGTGAAGATTTTCTTGAAAAAATTGATATATATCGAGTGAATCTGCTTATTATTAAGTAGACAACTTATATATGACCATGTTTTGAAAAAAGAAAAAAAATATGATTATATGTTACTATGTAGATGTATTTTCGTTAACAACCATAAATTATTTTTGGAAACAATTAAAGAAAAATGTAAAATATAAAATACAAAGTTAAAATACCAGAAAATATTTATGTCTCTAAATTATAATTTTATTTCAAATTAGTCTTTAAAATTTTTAATATTCTAATTTTATCTTTAAATTATGACTCACATTCTAAATTAGTCCATAAGCTTGTGAACATTTTAATCTCATCCCTAAACTATTTCCCTCTTTCTAAATTATTTCCAAACCTTTTGCACATTCCAATTTCATCCCAAAATTCATCCAAATATGTAATTAGTTTCAACCATGGTTTAACCTAAATTTTGTTTGCCTAAATATTTATTAACAAGGGATGTGACTAATATATACGTATAGTTTGGGATGAAATTAGGATGTTTAAAAAGTTTGGGGACAACTTTCTAACTTATTCTCCCAACTATTTCTCATTGGACGCTAGATTACAAGTATTATGGAAAAAATAAGTACAAAATAAGATAGCCTTCACTTTGAATTTCAAGCTATAACTATCTTCAACGATAATGTTATAAATTCAAAAAAGCTTCTCACTACTTAATTTTCATTTTTAGCAAATGGATGAATTGGAGAGATTTAATCTAGTCGGACTGCTTCAGATATATATGTTGAGGAATTCCTAGGTGAAACTCTTGTTTGATAAGATGACAATTAGGGATGTAAAAAAGACGAGACGTATTTCGTCAACACTTGAATTGAATGGACTCGACTCGAGTTCGAGTTCTTAATGAATCGAAACGAGTTCTTAATGAATCGAAACGAGCTACTTGATACCAAACTCAAAAAAAACTAACGAGCAACTCTAAAAATTAATATATTAAATTTCTAGTTTTTAAATTAATTATCGATAATATTAACATTTATTTGTTTTTTAAATGCAATATAGGTTTTCAAGGTTCAAGTTTGAGCTTGAGTTCGAGCTTCGATCAAGTTAAGTCCAAGAATGTTTCGAGTTTAAGGTTTTTTGTCGATTTTAGTTTCAATCTTTGATTTCGAGTTCGTTTCGAGCTTACCGGTTTTAAGCTAGGGATCTTTTGAGTCGAGTCAAGCTTAGTTTTGAACTTTTCAAATGGAATCAAACTCAGTAATATTCGAGCTTCATTTACGGCCCTAAAGATAATTTTTAAAGGACTAGCATTAGATGGAAATTTGATCTCAGCCGGAACTCGTGAGTTGAAAAAGATGGGTAATTTCGGCAAACAATAAAAGTATTAGTTAGACTGGTTTATGAATTGATAAGAAGAAAAATATGATTCAAAATGAATCCTTATATAGATGTTGAAATTTCGTCAACTTTAGCAGCTAAGGGTTAATATTTCTACAATCTTCTTCGTGTAAGTTTATCTTAACTTTTAAGTTTTACTTTGAACAATAGTATTAGGTATGTGGATAATTTGGCTTCACTCATAATCGCTAGTGGAATAATAATATAAAGTGCTGGAGAGATTATCTCGATTCATTCATGACAGTTAATCTAAATAATTTATCTCGGGGGGTTCGAGGTCGCGTTTTCGGAGGACACCGTTATCGTTATATCGCGAGCATAACGAATATTATTGCGGTGATTGCAGGTGTTGCTGTCAAATAATAATGTTTTCGGAGGACACCGCTACCGCTATATCGCGAAACACTATTTAAATCTCTGCCTGATCCTCCACAACTTTGTGAGAGGAGAAAACGGCTAGCTAGAGCCAGTTACAATCTCAGCATATAAATGGCATCAACTCAACCGATTTCTCCATCGCAGTTTTAGCTCTCTTTTTTTTAATAAAATAAATAAATTATTTATCCCAATAATTTGCAAATTCTTTCCTTTTGAAATCCTTTCCGAACAGCCGTGGTGTTAGCAACGGCGGCGGCCGGTTTCCCAACCAAAGCAATGCTCGACCTTTCCCGTTGTTTAACGGTGGCGTTTTGAGCGTTCTTGGTCCCAAGCTTACGACGATCGAACACCCCGTCAAAACGGATGGGTCGCTTAGCTTCCTGGTTGTTGGAGACTGGGGAAGAAGAGGATTTTGCAATCAATCTGAAGTCGCTTGTCAGGTCTAATTTTCGTTTCTTTAAAGAAAATCGATCGATGAGATGGTTTAGAAATTCTCATGAGGAATTCATTCGATTGAACTGAACAGATGGGAAGGATTGGAGAGAAACTAGATATAGATTTCGACATCTCAACGGGTGATAATTTCTACGTACGATAATGGCTTAACAAACGTGTATGATCCAGCATTTATAGAATCCTTCACTAATATTTACAGCGCCCAGAGATTGCAGAAGCAGTGTTATAGCGGTAAGTCTTTAAATTCAAAATTCAAAATTCCTTCTATTTCCCTCTAATCTAGGGTTTCAAATGTGCAGTTTTAGGAAATCATGATTATAGAGGCAATGTCGAGGCACAACTCGGCCTTGTTCTACCCAGTGTCGACAAACGATGGCTTTGCCTGAGATCATTTGTTGTCGAGACAGGTAAGCCAGTTAGTACAACTGATTGAATAATCAACAATATTAAAAGGTAGTAAACAAGAGGAGACAAATAGTAAATTATTCGAGTTCGATTTGATCAAAATACAATCAACACTCTCGATTTGATCAAAATCAAATACAATAATGCGAGTGGATTACACTTTTTTTTTGTAAAAGGGGTACTTTGTATTAAAATCAATGCAAAGTACACCATCTCATGGATCTCATTAACAAACCTCCCTAATCGTAACTGGAGAAAAAAGAGTGTATCAAGAGGTGGAAAAGAATAAAATCAAGGATACCACAGAGCAACAGACAATTCGCAACCCAAACCACACCAAAACTCACACAAACGCCCATACTTATAGAACGTTACATAAGACCTTGACATTCATCGACACTCAAACCAACACACAAAAAACAACCAAAACATCCCAAAAAACCCCGATGGAAGAATAATCAGCGGGTAATCTAAAAGAACACGACCCTGGACTTCACACAATCCCAGACAATCAAGCACCAACCTCAAAAACAAATCTCGAGCAACCCCAAATTGATCGTGTCACTCCTTTTTAACTAACGCAACCCACCTTTTCATCAAATCAGAATCAGATAGCGAACTATAAGATAATTCAGAGGAATTTAGATCAGATTTCAGAAATTTTAATATTTTCAACGTTTGATCTCTTTTATTTTTCTCAGCTTTCGAAAGAACTTTGTCTTGAATATCCAATAGCGAGCCAAATTTCTTCTGTTTCCTATTCAATCCGTTGGTTAACACATGCTCGGAACTCGATCTCTGAAGTAGCCTTAGATTATCGGAATTAGACTTGGGCTGCCAAGGATCTGCATCTGAATTTGGGACCGAGCACAAAAATATTAGCCAAGGCCCTGCTCGGCAGCCCATCGAAAGGCTCACTTGGCAAAACCACCGCCTTGCCTCCTAAAGCAACACTCGAATTCTTGCCTTTCACATGCGCCATATTAAATTTTTCCAAAGCATTGTTATAGCAGCTCCACTGATACAAAAAAAGTGTGTCCTAGCCTCATACCGTATTATCTTGGATTTGGAATTAAAAACACCTATGCTATTATTAAAACCCTTTTCACTAACCCATCAAAAGGAACAAACGGACAAACTTGCGCGTTATCTTCTATGGCAGAAGACAACTCCACCTCAGCGCCCACGAGGCCACTACAAACTGCCTCCAAAGCATTAGAAGCATCACATCTCTGACACCGTAAAACATACTTATCAACCCCATAACGCACTGCCTGGGGTTCTGAATCTTGAGCCCATAACTCTTCACAACGAGGACCAACACCAGCTTCCTCCGTAATTGGACACCTCGAACCACCACCAACGGTCGAGCCATCGAGAAAATCTCGAAAATCTTCATGACCAGTATCCATATGCGTGTTAGCACGAAAAGATTGAGTAGTCATACCAGCACAAACCTCCAACTAGGGAGACTTTTCTGATGAGACCTCAATAATCTCCTCCACCATGGAAGCCGGAGAGGCAACATCCCAAGCCATCGAAGACGAATCTTCCCAAACAGAATCTAGGCTAAAATAAGGTTCAAACCAGAAACAAATACTTACACAATCATTTCCCCAACTACCAAATCAATTGATTCTTCCACTCGAGCTTTGCAGTTCGTTGTGATCTAAAACAGAGCCCTATCAAATGATCTGGGATTAAAGGTCCCTTCCTTAATGGAGATGAGTTATCCCCATTTCTTTGCAATGTTTCTGAAAGTGGAATGACTTCACACAAACGGAGGTATCCCCCTGCAAGATAGTCATGCTCGACGGCTGCAACACTGAAAATTCTCCGACCACACTTCCACTTTGTCAAAGCAATTTTTCAACGCTTCAGACTAGTTAAGTAGAATATGATCCCTACTCTCTTCATCTTCAAAAATGATTAAAATTGCTAAACCGCTTAACCTCATAATTTTCGGGCC
Source organism: Hibiscus syriacus (assembly GCF_006381635.1). Classification (NCBI taxonomy): domain Eukaryota; kingdom Viridiplantae; phylum Streptophyta; class Magnoliopsida; order Malvales; family Malvaceae; genus Hibiscus; species Hibiscus syriacus. The sequence goes on along the minus strand of NW_024061918.1, from coordinate 846,323 downwards.
TAATATTCTTTCCCTATGCATAATAGCGGCCAACTCTTTCATTTTCATAAATTTTCTACACCACCCTGCCAGACTATCTCTAAGAGTAACTAGCTTATCCTCATCAACAACATCGACAATGGGAGCCTGAGAAAAACTATCCACCACCATTCTATTCTTAACCTTAGCCGATTTTGGACCCGAAGACTTCTTTCTCCAGAAAGCTTCTCGAGGTTGAAATATCGCCATGAAAACTTGAACTTTATTACCTTGAATTGTTGATCTATCGACACAATTGATGGCCTTCCTCGCATCATCCAATCTGGTAAAACGAACAAAACCAAACCTACTACCTCCCTTACTTCTTTTGTTAGGGATGAAAGAATCGACCACCTCGCCATATTTATCGAATATTATCCAAAGACCTTGATGATGAATAAACTCTGGAATATTAAAGATGATCACCGTAACACAATTTCTAACAAACGAACTTCTCACCTTACACGCCATAAAGAATATTATTATAAAAACGCCTTAAAATTTTTTAAAACGCCTGAGTGGATTACGACTTTTAATGGACAGGTGATATGAAAATAATGTTTGCAGAAATAGTGGATATATTCTTCGTGGACACCACTCCATTCGTGGACAAGTACTTCATGGAGCCGGAAGAGCATACGTATGATTGGGAAGGTGAAGAACCTAGCAAGACATGCCTGGCCACTCTCCTTAATGATTTGAAAGTGGAAATGAGGAACTTAACAGCAAAATGGAAGTTTGTTGTTGGCCACCATGGCGACACTACCGAGCTCATCAAGTTCCTACTTCCACTACTCAATGTAATTTTTTTAGATAAACTATTTTATTTATCCAAGATATAGAACAAAACTACTACAAAACAATCAAAACCATAACAGTACATCTAAGAGGGATAAATCCCTCAAGCTATACAAAGATTACGATTAATCACATCATTCCTAACATTCTTCCTAGCTACCTTAACCATAACTATCCCTTTAATACAATCAATAATATCAGCAATGCCTCTGTATACATTTCAAAATTGCCTAAAATTACTCTCTTCCCATATACAATATATGTAAGCATTCCAAGTTAATCTAAGGATATAAAAAAACCAAAGATTTACCTTTGACGCAAGCAACAACCCAATCCAGTTCTTTAACCCAGCATCCCACATTTCTCTCAATCTCACATAAGCTGAGAATGTCCTTCCACACCACACTCGAGACAGAGCACTCAAAAATCAAAGACTCCTTGTTTCAGGAAACATACCACAGTACCTATAACTCCTCTCAACTATCATCTCCATTCGAAGCAGCCTATCAGCAGCAGACAACCTATCTAAAATTGTCATCCAGGCTATCATAGAGTGTTTAGGAACATTCATAGGGAACTATACAAGCCTTTGCCAACTAACGTTCTCAAAAGAAGCCTTTATCTCACTCCAAATCCACCTAGCAGTGACTTTAACCCAATTAGAAATCCCCATTAGCAAGCTATAATATTCATCCCTTAGCTTTATCAACTTTCTCAAACTCCAACTAAAGTAAGGCTTACTAACCACAGACCAAAATTCCATACTTTTAAAAACATACATCCTAATCCAAGCCACCCATATGGATCCCTCACCAGCAAGTATCCTCTTCACCAACAACAACGCACAAGTTTTATTCCAATACTTCATGTTTCTAATGATCAATCCCCCCTCAAACTTAAGGGCACATATCATCTGCCAGCTCACTCTTGCACCCTTAACAGGGGTATCACTTCCCTTCCAAATAAATTTAGGACACAACTGCTCCACTCTTCTTATTACTACAGCAGTCAAAATCAATTGCCTAGACCAGAAATTTGAAATGCTAAATAAAACAGCCTTAACCAGTTGCACACGACTTGCACAACTCAACCACTTATTCGACCAAAGCCCTAACATATCTTTAATATTGTCCACCAAACTGGTACATTCCTTTTCTGTCAACATCCTAGGGACAAGAGGCACCCCAATATATCTTTCAGGGAGTATTCATACCTTAAAACCAAAATTTTCCTACACCAAAGCCACTGATTAGCCTCATACCAGAAGTGAAGATTTCTGACTTAGAAGCATAAAGCCTTAAGCCAGAAATCTCATAGAATTTCTCCAACACACACATCACTCCCATAACATATTCCATTGAGCCTTTATAGAAAATCAAAAGTTCATCTGCAAAACATATGTGTATGAGCCCCAATTTCCTGCACTTTGGATGATACTGAAATATTTTATCCTTAGCTGAAATATCCAACAACCTTGACAGAACAGACATTACCAGGATAAAAAGGTAAGGGGAGAGGGGATCCCTGTAATACCCCAAACATCGGGTCAGTGACTATAGAGAAATGATTTAAAATTTGGTGGGTTAATTTAAATAAATTGAAAAGTACATGGATTTATTTAGGAAATTATGTTTAAGACTTATTAGTAAGAATGGAGGGTCATTATGGTCTTTTAGAACAAAATGAATTTAATATTACTTTTATTTGGGATATTTATTAAGGGTTGAAAAGGGGAATTATGATAAGTTGAAAATTTGGTTCTCTTCTTCTCCTTCTCATCCCCGTGCCTTCCATAACAAAGGTAAGATTTCTTCAAGTTGGTTTTTCCTTTCGTTAATGGGTTGGTTTTGAAGCCTTAAGTGATATAGAGGCATAAAGAAAGTTCAAGGATGATTAAACTAAGAGATTAGTTATTTATTAGTGGTTTAATAAAATGAGTTTTTAAGTAATTTGATAAAATATAGTCAGTTACTGGAGTTTAAAGGCATATTTAACTTGTCAAAGAAGTAAATAAGAGATTTGGAGCCTTAGAAGTGTTTAATAACATGTTTGAAAATTTGGTGTGATTCTTAATTTTGAGTGTTCTTTGGAGATTTTGGATGTTATAAGGAGATTTATGGATGTAAGTTAGTTTAGATAAGTGATAATGAGTTTAATAGTATGGTTGGAGATAATAGTAAGAGATTTGGGTGAAATTTTTGTAAATTTCGAAGTAAAAGAGGTAAAATATGGGCAAGACTATCGGTACTGGAAGAACAATACTGATACTATAGGGTTAAATTAGAGGATCAGATGAATAGTATCGATACCGATTTAAATAAGTATCGATACTGAGGAGTAAGTATCGATACCGTAATCAAAAATGAAATTCCATAATGCTAGAATAGTATCGATACCGAAGTGGGTATCGGTACCATAGAAGAGAAGTATCGATACTGTAGGATGGGTACCGATATTATTCAGTCTGAAATGTTAAGTTAGGATGAATTTTATTAGAATTTGAAAATAATAGTACTTTTGAGTATTATTACTTTGGATAAATGTTAGAAAGTATACTAGTATTTGTATTATATGTGTGATTATGGATGCTTGTGTAGATCGTAATCAAACTCCTAAGTCAAGCAAACATAAAGGCAAGGATAAAGCCGCAGAATAGTCGAACTACATTAAGGCATAATAGTGAGGCAAACCAGGTGAGTGCGTTTATTATGTAGTTATATGTTGTGAGGATGACTTGCGAATGAGGCAACCTTGAATGTTTTTTTATAAAAGCATGTTTTATCGTATTTTGACATATTTTCATAATGAGTTTGTGAATTACCGTATCGTTACTATGTGTGTAACCCACAGAATTCATAATGAGTTTGTGAATTACCGTATCGATACTATGTGTACAACCCACATAATTCATAATGAGTTTATGAATTACCGTATCGGCACTATGTGTGCAACCTACGGAATTCATTGCAATTCATAATGAGTTTGTGAATTTCCATTTCGGTACTTAAGTGCAATTCATGTACCATGCATTCTCATTCAACATACATTGGGAAAATAAAAGAATAATTTAGAGAAAAAAATATATGTTGATAAGTATGTTGGGCATACTAAATATTGTTTCGTATTGTTTCATATTGTTGGGCATACTAAAATGGTCTTCGTTTTACCAAAGATTCGTTTTTAAGAGTTCGGGAGTCGGTTACGTGTGGGGAAGGGTGAGCACCCCTACAATGCCCAAATTTTGGTACCTGAATGATTATACAATGTTTAAATATTAGGAATTACAACCTTCGAAATGTATTTAAATTATGATCCTTTTATTCATTTGAATTTATTCAAAAAAAAATGTGAACAATCTTTGAAAACGTATTTCTTTTATAGTTAGGAGACTTTTTTCATAGATTCCCCTCAAAAAAACGTTATTTCACAATTTTTACAAAAGAAAATAAAATAAAACAAAATAAAATGAAATAAAATAAAATAAAAGTGAAAAGAGTTGAAAAATAATCAAAATAAATAAACGTGGAACAAAGAGACTTATCGAATACAAACATACATTTATGAGAAAAATCCTCGAAAAGATACCTTCCCTTTAGTTGGGAGATGTCTTCATAGATTTCCCTCACAATAAACATTTTCCCATTTATATTTAGAAGACAATGATGATTTATAAAAGAGGGTGTTAATAATTATTTAAATATGCACATAAATAAGGGATCAACATGCAAGCTTTCTAATCTATCCATCGAGATTAAAAATATCATACCAACCAGTGTAAATAAATAAGACTGAAACAAAAATGTAAATATACCACAAGCAAGATCTATGACTAAAATAAAATGAAATAATAAGTTAAGATGCCAAAATGTAAATACTGAAAACTTAATGCTGGAAATAAAAGAGGACTGAAATAAAATGCTGGAAAGTTAAAAGACAGAAAAGTAAAATACTGAAACTAGGGTGCTGAAAAATAAATAATAAACAAAAAATTGCATAAATCTAAAAGTTAGGGGTTAGTTTGAATGAAGTAAATGTTAGAGTATTAACAAATCATTGGCTAAAATAAAAATAACAAAAATTAATGTACCCACATCATAAATAAATAAAACATAAAATATGGAATATTAATGACTAAATTATGAATAACGAAACTTAAGTGTTAAAAATGAAATATATCAAACATAGAGCTTTAGGGACTAGAACAAAAATCACGACAACATCAGAGGTTTTTAAACGCAATTTTACGTATAAATTTGGTGGCCATTTCGTAAAATACGCTAAACATCAAAGGGTGTAATCGTGATTAATCCAACACTTGAAGCGTCCAATGTAAAATATGACAAGAGAAGGAAGGACCCTAGGTGAAATTAACCAGGAAACAAAAGCCAAACTACTGACCACTCAAGCTCAACCCCGGCGAAAGACAACCTCCTTCTCGGTGACCTTGTTACTCCGACGAGCACACTGGCAACCAGGTAAACCGAACTCCCTATTCTAATTTATTATTTCAAAACTAAACATGCATGTAAAAAATGAAAATACCTTTGAAAAAAATTACCTATGAATCTGAAATTGTTTCCTGTGTATTGATTTTTTTCAATGGTTACAAGCTTTTATCTCCCCTTTTACGCCGTCTTGATGGGGTTTTATACCCGGTTTTGGGTTTACAGGAAAGAGGAAAAAAAACTCCTTTCCTCTTCTTTTTGTTGCATGGACGAGAGAGAAAAGGGGGATTTGATTTCGACGAAAATCACGCTAGCAGTCGGTGCATGTGGGAGTGACCGGCGCGAATCTCGCTGGTGACGACGTCAGGCAAGCGTGGAAGTTGAAGTGGTTCCCTTGTTTGTCCCTGGACAAAATTAGGATATTACAGTTGCCCCTCCTTGCTTGTCTTTTGTGTAATCAATGACAAAGCAAAGATAAATAATGGCCTAATTTTGTCTACCTATGATGTTCTCTCTGCATCTGGAGCTCCAATTCTTTGTATGAAAATAGAGGATTTAAAGACTACGATGTTCCTTCATGTTGAGGACTTCGAGTAAATATGGATATAATTTGGCGTTAAAGACGACACTGCTCATCCATGTTGAAGAGGTCTGGCCTTTTGAAGATGACGTTGTTCCTTCTTGTTGAGGGAATCGAGTCAATCTGGAGATAATTTGGTGTTAAAGATGACTCTGCTCATCCGTGTTGAAGAGATCTAGTCACTTTCAAATAAATTATTTGTTGAAGATGATGTTGTTCCTTCTCGTTAAGGAAGTCAGGTCAATCTGGAGATAATTTGGAGACAACACGGTTCCTTCGCGTTGCGGAAGTCTGATTGTTTGAGAATGACACTACTCATTCACGTTGAGGAGATCGGGTCAATCTAGAGATAATTTGATGTTGAAGACGACACTGCTCATCCGTGTTGAAGAGATCTGGTCATTTTTAGGTAAATTATTTATTGAAGATGACGTTGTTCCTTCGCGTTAAGGAAATAAGGTCAATCTGGAGAAAATTTGGAGGCAATACGGTTCCTTCGTGTTGAGGAAGTCTTATTGTCTTAGGATGATGATGCTCATTCGTGTTGAGGAGATCGGGTCAATCTGGAGATAATTTGATGTTGAAGACGACGTTATTCATCCGTGTTGAAGAGATCTGTTCATTTTTAGGTAAATTATTTGTTGAAGATGACGTTGTTCCTTCGCGTTGAGGAAATCAGGTCAATCAGGATATAATTTGGAGACAACACGGTTCCTTCGCGTTGAGGAGATCTGATTGTCTGAGGATGACACTTCTCATTCGCTTTGAGGAGATCGGGTCAACCTGAAGATAATTTGATGTTGAAGATGACGCTGCTCATCCGTGTTGAAGAGATATGGTCGTTTTCAGGTAAATTATTTGTTGTTGGGGATGACACTGCTCATAAGTGATGAAGAGTTCTGGTCGCCGAAGGGTGACATAGCTCCTACGTTATGAGGAGATATGGTCAGGAGATGACATAACTCATACGCGTACGCGATGAAGAGTTATGGCCATCTTTAGGAAGGGTGATAACACGGTTCCTACACGATGAGGATGACTGTTTATCTAGGGGTGACACGGTTCAAACGTGATGAAGATGTATGGTCGGGAGATGACACAATTCCTATGTGATGAGGATGACATACCATCTTTAGGGATAATAACATTGTTTCTTCGTGATGAGGACAACTGGTTATCTAGGGGTGACACGGATCCTACTTGATAAGGAGGTTTGGTCGGGGGATGACACAGTTCCTACGTGATGAGGATGACATGTCATCTTTAGGGACGATAACACGGTTCCTACGTGATGAGGATGGCTGGTTATCTAGGGGTGATACGGATCCTACGTGATGAGGAGGTTTGGTCGGGGGATGACACGGTTCCTACGTGATGAGGATGACAAACCATCTTTAAGGATAATGGTTTCAAGGAAATTAACTCAAAGATGATGTTTCCAAGAGATACAAAATTCATTTTAAATGAAACATACTCATAGATTTGTGTTTCAAAAGACATTGTCTCAAGAGAGACAAAAACTTTGTTTTGAGTAAAAATTGTCTCAATCGTGACAAATTTTGCTTTTAAGAAAACTTGTCTAAAGCGAAATGACACTTTATTTTTATTTAGAAGAAAATCTCAAAGGCTCATAGTCTGTTTATCAGTTTCTGCATGTTGAGGATACATCTTCAGAATATCTAATCGTTGACTCCATTAAGTCAAATATATGGATGACATTTGGTCATCTTCGAACTTTGATTTCCTTAAAGACCAAAATGATGCATTTATGACTGAATATCTTGAATGTTATGATGGATGCCAAGATGAAATTTATTTGATGTGTGTCCGCTGTTTGTGAGTACTAAAATATGATGCGGATATGTGTGCAAGTATACATAATCGAACAAGTAATAAAGTGATAAGTAGAGTATCGTCTCCACAGGGAATTGGGGAAATCAAATAGGTTTGTCAAGGCACTTTACTTTGTCACCTAAGTAAAGTTAGTTATGGTATATACAGATGAGAATGCAGTGGCAAAATGGAATGGACGTAGTGGAAATGGAGTGGTGATAGTGTGGTAGCAGATGGATATATCGTGGCAAATTAAATTGTGATACGTGAAAACAAATGGAAATGTCAAGGCAAAATAAAAATGCAAATACTAGATTTAATATATGTAGGACTTTAGCTTTCTCACAAGACAAGCAGCAATGGAAATGAGTGATGGGAGACACAAGGAAAACTTAAGTTTATTTCTCTGAATGGTGCTTCTTCTATGCTTACCCTGCCCGACAGAGTCTACTGATGTGCCCTATGCTATCTCTAGTAAGGGACTCGACAGACTAAATATGCCCTGGCAAAACCGATTGGCGTAAGCCCAAGCAGTGATCCTATTGACTCAGCTAATAGAATATGTCTCGGCAATACCTTTGTGCGGCAGCATTAACATCTAACCTATCGTTTATACCCAACTCCTTTTAGTCGAATGAAATCCTAGCATTATCTCTAAGGTGGATTAGTCCTAGTTACTACCTAGAACCCGTTGTTTATGTAGTTCCTCCCTAGCTTCTCTCGAAGTCTAAAGATAAATTGCCAAGGCATTCTCTCAAACCTCATGAACCCTCCTAAGGAAAGGCTACTCTCGTAGCTCCTACAACCTTAAGGCTTTAAGTCTCACAAACAAAACAGAATAAAACATGAAATAACAACCATTCATTAAAACAAAAACTTAAACATCCATGCGAACCCCACCAAATATGATTAGTTCATGGTGGGGTTCGAATTCAACAAGCACAAAGCAAGATTCATTCGTTCCTTACAACCCAATCAATGAAATATGAAAACAAGTACTAAGGGGATGAGAAAAAGCCTTCGACGTGCACTGCCTAATGCTTCCCTCTACCACCACGAGCTGCTCTTAGCGGACTGGCTCCTCTCAGATGCTCAGAACGCCACTCCCTTCAACTTGTCAAGGATAAATGCCACGGCAATTGGGATTGACGAGAAAGATGAGACTTTCTCTCTCTAACTTTTTAAGATCAAATGTAGCTGGAACTAAAGTCCTCTTCAATGTGGCTTCATCCTATATTTATAAGGGAGAAGAAATCCTAAGGTTTGGTGTTAACCATCCTAGGAAACCCCAAACCATGTTGAGTTGCTTGGGATCGAGCATACTGGCATAATCCCGCTACAGGCGCCCTAGGACGACAGGATCTGCAGGGTCAGACTAGGCACGTCATCAACAGAACCGGTGGTTGAAGCGCCATGCTGCGGTGGTATCTCGGGCAGGTGCGTAAAATCCGGGATAGTGGCTAGAAATATCTTCTCTCTCCTTGTACGCTCCTGAAATGCCATTTGAACTTGGCATTTTTATTTAGCTCAGCAATATCCTTATGTCACGGCATTTTAAATCCTCTTCTCCTTGCTTTCAACACCTGCACATCATCAGACAAGTACCTTTCCCATAAAGCAGCACCGCTGTAAAAATAAAATGCCACGGCAAACTGAACTCCACCACATGCAACTATATGCTCCTAAATGCATCTAAATGGTTCTAAATGGTCTTTTAGACATTCAATAACTTAAGTAAAAAGGTATAAAAATGTGACCTTTTACGGAGTTATCACACCCCCAAACTTAAGCTATTGCTTATCCTCAAGCAATGGATAGTATTAAGCAAAACAAACATACCATGGCAAGTTCAGAAGTAGAATAGTTTTATGGGATAAAATTTCAGCCCTCAACACATATGACTTCAACATGCTAGACTAGGTTTGAGAGTTCAAGTACTGCCCCTTGAACAGATTCTTTGTGTGGGTGTGCGTTTGTATCCAGTTCATGCTTAACAAACCTAAAAATTTTCTATGCAAACTTTCTTAACTTACCATGACATTTTCATATTACTATTCCCCTTTGTTTTCTGTTATTTACTTCTGCCACGAGGAGAGTCAGCCCATCATTCTACCATTCCATACTCTAGGTGAAAGGGAGTATACCTTTCACCCCCGAGCTAGTCAGGTAGAGTCATCCTGTGACTACTTTCATTCACTCATATGCCAAGACATTTATTTATAATTTATATTTTTTTTCATTATGCGGGGTTTTCATCATTCACAGTTTTAAGCCACGACATTTAAGAATTCTCTTATAAAAAATTTCTAAGTTTCTCAAGCATGGAAAACATACACTCGTGTTCAAGGGTTTCAAAGAAGCAAGTCCTAGAGTTGGTTCTATCATCCTCAACCATCATGTACATTCTATCCTACCAAGAATTCTTCATCATCGGGCATCCTCAATTAATTCCAGAAAATAATTCTATATTTACTAATGTCATGGCATATTCATTTACTAATACTATCATACAATGATGCGAGAACCCTACTTCCCCTAAACTTAAGAGAAGTATTGTCCCCAATGCTTACTAAATCTAAGAAAATTGAAAACTACATGCTATGAATGCAATGCAATGCAAGGTACCTTGGCTTCATGGTGGTGGTGCAGCAGTCGCACGGCGAGTGCGCTTGCGGAGCTTAGCGGGGCTGGAATGCTCGGAGTCAGAAGCTGGTGCAGCTGGAGGAGTGCTAGGGCCTTCTTGAACAGGTGGGCGGGGGCTCCTGATGTTGAGATGCCTTTCGTAGGCGACGTCTGCTCCTACGCAAAGGAGCTTGCCGTGGCATCTCCGATTATGACTCCTCGACCGACTCAATAGGTTGTGATACTTCGGGGTTGTCTGTTTCCATCAGTACAGCAGGTGGTGGCATTGCTGGATGTTCTTCTGCGAATGGGTCAACAAATTGGGCATGCTCTGGGAAATTAGCGAGTTGGAGGTTGGCTTCTCTGTCTACATCAGGCGAGACTGCGTGGATCGGATCAGGGTCCACTGGCTCCTCTGCTTCAGCTCGCTGGGAACTGTCTTTACTCGATGAATATTGAGTAGCAGCTGGGGCGGGTGGAGGTACTTCTGCAGATGCCTCGGCATCTCCATGCGATGGGATGAGCTCATCAGGAAAAGGGGGAATGGTAAAGTTAGTGTGCGGGAGGAACTCCATCAGTGCGCTGGTGAGAAAGGCATCACGTCGTTTGGCATAAGCAAAATAGACCATTAGTTTGTTGGACAGCTGCCTAACATGCTGGTGAGTGCGCTGGACGGCTTGCTCTAGGGCGTTTGAGGATGCCCTGACATGGTGATTATGCAACGTGAGATGTGGTTGCCTCGTGTTCCTTTCTTTTGGCTTCTTTGTAGCCCAGAAACATAGGTATTTTCGCTTTGTTGAGTCCAGCAATGCCCGGTAAAATCTCATCAACCATTTCTTCTCGAACTTTCTTTTTTCGACATAAAGCAGTGATGAGATTTGGGAATACCAAGGCACTTGCTTGTCGCTTTAAGCATAGATGAGCCTGTTCCACGATAATCTTCCCTATATCGATGGTTCGTCCGCGATGATAGAGTGCAGCAGAAGCATCCGCTGGCATGATACAGTTGTATTGTGGAGGTTGGCATAAGCTTGTGCTTCATGAAATGGTTCCACAGTTTACATGGGGGAGCTCGATCCCTATCCACAGTCTTCCGTTTCAGTTGCTGACCATCCACTGAGTACCGGGAAGACACAGTCTTCCAGGATGCCTTGGTAAGTTTCATGGTCGGCCTCTTGGGCAAAGCTCGCATGGTGGTCATCAGCAACCTGTAATTTAAAATAATGGTTAATAGCGGTAGGAGTAAAACGAATAGAAATGCCGTGAACCATCACGACATGTGATTTGGCTCGGTAATGTTAGAATAAAACTCCTTCACTAATGTGGCGTTGACAGGGGCAGGATGTTTGGCAAACTTCTGCCACTTATGCTTAGTGACCACGTCCAGCACCTCGCTGCCCAAATCGATGTTCTCCTCATCGGAGAAGACAAAGCCCAACTCGAAAAAGACTCGCCGGTTCTTTATGGTTTGATAGCATTCCTTGGTAGCCTCGTCAACAAAGCATGGTGGTGAGGGTGGTGGGGCTGGTCGTGAGCGAACCATTATGATAATAAACTAAAAGCACACGGCCGAACCTTGCAACAATGGTGGTAATGGCGGTTTTGTCAAAGTGGTGGGAGAAAAAGATGAAAAGAGGTGAAAGTGAAAAATGGAAAGAGAATAAAAACAAAATGAGGAGTTTTAGTGGGAAAAGTTATAAATAGGTGGGGTCAAGGCGGGAAAGAAACAAAATGAAAGTGAAAAAAAATTTATCTTCTAATTTAAAAGTCAAAAGGTAAAAAATTTCCCTCCTTTTTCATTTTCGTTTGCCGCCCAAACTTTGCACAATCATCTTCCATACTCCTCACGTGTTTGTGCGTGGAAATACGATCACAAAAATAAAATTAATTAGTTAAAGATAGATATTAATAGGCAAATATAAAAAATTTATATACAGAAGCAAATTACCACGACATCTTTAAGACCGACCGGTGTCGACGTCATGCAGAGCAACGCCGACTTGTCACGCTTAGGTGGGATTCCTTGATAAACCTTCAGGCGCTGGCCATTGACTTTAAAGATGGATCCGTCGTCCATGTTCTTAATATCAACAGCGCCATACGGGTAAACATGATAGAATTCGAATGGTCCCGACTAGCGTGACTTTAATTTTCCTGGGAAGAGTTTGAGCCTAGAATTGAACAATAATACTTTCTGACCCACATGAAAATGTCGTGGCAAAAGCATTCTGTCGACCCACTTTTTTGTTTTTTCCTTGTATATCTTGGCATTTTCATATGCTTTCACTCGAAACTCTTCCATCTCATTTAAATCAAGCAATTGTTTCTCCCCAGCTAATTGCTCATCGAAGTTTAGCTTTTTGATTGCCCAGTATGCCTTGTGCTCTAGTTCAACAGGGAGGTGGCAGGCTTTTCCATATACCATCTTAAAGGGCGACATTCCTAAAGGTGTTTTGAATGCTGTCCTATATGCCCACAATGCTTCGTCAAGCTTTGGGGACTAGTCTTTCCTTCGGGGGTTAACCACCTTCTCAAGGATTTGCTTGACTTCTCGATTGGATACTTCATCCTGTCCATTCGTCTGCGGGTGATATGCCTTAGCAATCTTATGTCGCACTCCATATTTTTGTAATGCCTTGGCAATCAGCCTGTTGTCAAAGTGAGTGCCCTCATCGCTGATACTATAGCTCTTGGGACTCCAAAACGAGTGAAGATGTTCTTATGAAGGAACTTGAGCACAGTCTTTGAGTCGTTTCTCGGCGTAGCAATTGCTTCAACCCACTTTGAAACATAATCCACCGCTAGCAAGATGTATAAATCTCCAAAGGAAGATGGAAATGGTCCCATGAAATCAATGCCCCAAACATCGAAGAGCTCAATCTCCAGAATATTTTGCAGCGGTATTTCGTGTCGCCTGGAAATATTTCCAGTGCGCTAGCATCTGTCACTTGCCTTGCAAAATGCGTGGGCATCTTTAAATAACGATGGCCAATAAAAACCTGACTGGAGGACATTTACAGCAGTTCTCGAACCTCCAAAATGTCCTCCATAAGTTGATGTGTGGCAATGGTGTAAGATATCACTTTGTTCTTCTTCGGGGACACACCGTCGAATCATTTGATCAGCACATTGCTTGAATAAGTACGGCTCGTCCCAAAAGTAGAACTTGGCATCATGAAGAAACCTCTTTTTGCCCTGGCTGTTCAGTTCATAAGGAAAAACACCACTAACAAGAAAGTTAACCAGGTCAGCGTACCACGGAATTGCCGTGGCATATAAATTTTCTCGTCAGGAATTCTTCTTTAATAAAAAATGTCATGGCATTCTGAAATATTTCTAGCCTAGATAAGTGATCTGCAACCTGATTCTCAGTACCTTTCCTATCAATTACCTCTAAGTCTTAGAAGTAATATCCACCTGATCAGTCTAGGCTTGGCATCTTTCTTGTTCACTAAATATTTTATAGCTGAATGATCAGTGTGAACTATAACCTTGGTGCCTATCAAGTATGGCCTAAATTTGTCAAATGCAAATACCACGGCATGTAATTCTTTCTCAGTGGTTGTGTAATATAATTGTGCATCATTTAAGGTACGGCTAGCATAATATATGACATGAAAGATTTTACCTTTACGCTGCCCAAGCACAGCTCCCACGGCAAAATCACTTGCATCACACATTAGTTCGAATGGGGCCGTCCAATCTGGGGGACTACAATTGGTGCAGAGATAAGTTTCTGCTTCAGCTCTTTGAATGCGCCATGGCATTTTTGATCGAACACAAAGGGTTGATTCTGTTGCAGCAAGGTGCACAAAGGCTTGGATAGTGTGGAAAAATCCTTGATGAATCGTCTGTAAAAACCAGCGTGGCCAAGGAAACTCCGAATGCCCTTGACAGAATTTAGTGGGGGAAGTTTCTCGATCACCTCGATCTTAGCCTTGTCGACCTCAATGCCCTTTTCAGAAATTTTATGTCCTAGAACAATGCCTTCAGTCACCATGAAGTGGCATTTTTCTCAGTTTAGTACGAGATCAGCCTCCTCGCATCGCTTCAGTACCTTTGCCAAATTGCCGAGGCATTTTTGAAAATCATCTCCGGAAACAGAAAAATCGTCCATAAAAATTTCCAAAAAATCCTCCACCATGTCAGAAAAGATGGCTTGCAAACAACGCTGAAAGGTTGTCGGGGCATTACAGAGTCCAAAAGGCATTCTTCGAAAAGCGTATATGCCATATGGGCACGTGAATGTCAACTTCTCTTGGTCCTCTGGTGCGATGGCAATCTGGTTATAACCCGAGTAACCGTCCAAGAAACAATAATATGCCTTGCCAGCAAGTCGATCCAGCATTTGATCGATGAACGGCAATGGGAAGTGATCCTTCTTGGTGGCCTTGTTAAGCTTGCGGTAGTCCATGCAGATTCGCCACCCAGTGACCGTGCGAGTAGGTATCAACTCGTTGTCTTCACTCGTCACCACAGTCATGCCTCCTTTCTTTGGCACGCATTGAACGGGACTTACCCACGAACTATCCGAAATAGGGTATATTACTCTAGCGTCAAGCCATTTGAGAATCTCTTTCATCACAACTTGTTTCATGATTGGGTTTAATCTTCGTTGTGGCTCTATGGACTTGCCGTGGCATTCTTCCAGCAAAATTTTGTGCATGCAGATTGTTGGACTTATTCCCTTAAGATCTGGGCTAGCTTTGAGGAAGCTAGCCTGCTGTTCCTCGGATGAAAAGTCATTCGGCTCTTCAAGGAGCCTCTCATCAATATCCAGCTGAATGAAATTGTCGTGGCAAAATTTATCTGCCTCTTTTTTAATTTCAGTGTCTACCTCAAAAATGCTCTGACATTCTTCATAATCATCCATGTGTTTAAGAGATCGGAAAACATTAACAGTGATCTGTTAATCAGCCACTCGCATGGTTAGCTCACCCTTCTCGCAATCGATGAGAATACGACCTGTGGTTAGGAAGGGTCTCCCCAATATAATGGGCGCTGTGGCGTCAACCTCACAGTCCAGAATCAGAAAATTGATAGGGAAAATGAACTTGTCAACCCTC
Organism: Hibiscus syriacus; assembly: GCF_006381635.1. Lineage (NCBI taxonomy): Eukaryota > Viridiplantae > Streptophyta > Magnoliopsida > Malvales > Malvaceae > Hibiscus > Hibiscus syriacus. The sequence continues at coordinate 830,961 of NW_024061918.1, read as the reverse complement.
ACGATGACATCTTCAATTCGCCCTTCTGGACGCACATGTGAACGATCGGTAAGTTGCAAGATGACTGAAGTAGGTCTCGCATTTCCTATCCCCAGTTTTACGAAAATTGACTTAGGCATCAAGTTTACACTTGAGCCAAGGTCACACAGTGCTTTTCCAACAAATTTGTTTCCAATCGAACATGGAATGATAAAGCTGCCCGGATCACGTCTTTTTGGTGGTAGCTTGCTTAAGGAAGAGCAAAATTCTTTTACCGTGGCAATTGTTTCGTACTGCTCAACCTTTCTCTTCTTGGTGACGATTTCTTTTAGAAATTTAGCATATGTGGGCATTTGTTCCATTGCTTCAAGAAAAGGAACATTGATCTGCAGTTGACCCAAAATGTCAACAAATTTTTTAAACTGAATGTCCTCGTTATGTTTCTTCAGTCTTTGCGGAAAAGGAGGCGGGGGTCTGGCTTCTTGTAATGATGGGGTGCGAACAGAAGTTGTCGTGGCATTTCTATTTGCCCCCTCATCTTTGTTACTTAATGAACCCTCAGATTTATCTTCTTTCTTCGGTGCTTCCTCCTGTAGTTCTTTATCTGCTTGACTGGTTGTGGGGGGTGAATCTTCCTTCGGTTTCCCCCCAGACTTATTTTCTATATTAATTTGTGTACCGCTTCAGAGAGTTAGCACATTGCATTGTTCTTTGCTATGAGGTTTGGTGACTTCAGTGTCACTTGGAAAATGTCCGGGTTTGCATTCTTGTAATGTCGCGGCAATCTGACCTACTTGACTCTCTAGTGCCCTTAACGATGCACTATGGCTCTGGAGTAGAGCTCCTTGATTTTTTATAGAGGTCGAGTGGTCTTGCAGCATTGTTTTTGTTGTTGCAATGAATTCTTGCATTGTGGCCTCCAAAGAACTAGTATTTGATGAAGATGGCCCTCCCTTGTTTTGATTATGCCATGGCATATTCGATTGATAGCCCTGGGAATCATTAAAATTCTGCTGTTGAGCAGTGCTATTTCCTTGATTTCCCCAAGAAAAATTTGGATGCTGACGCCATCCAGGATTATAGGTGTTTGAATAGGGGTTGTTATTGCCTCGATTAAAATTGCTAACAAAGTTGATGGATTCTTGATTGGTTGGGCAATTACTTTCATTGTGATTGCCTTGGCATAATAAACAAACTGAACAAGCTGTCTTTGCTTCCCTTACCTCACTTGGCCTTTGTAAATTCTTTAGCATGTTGGTAATGGTAGCAAGTTGGGCTGACACGGCATCATTAGAATCTAGCTCGAGAGCTCCATGTGTCTTACGCCCAAACCCATGCTTAGTTGAGGGAAACTGATAATCATTGGTAGCAATCCTATCCAAGATGTCAAATGCCTCTGCTGGTGATTTATCCAGTAACGTCCCATTTGCCGAGGCATCATCTCTCGTGGGTGTGTTTACTCCATTATAGAACATCACTACTTGTGTCCAATCTTGAAAACCATGGTTTGAACACTTGCAAAGCAATGCTTTGTATATATCCCAGCACTCATGCATCGACTCGTCATCAGCTTGACGGAATGAAGCAATGTCGTTCCTAAGTTGGGTTCATGTTCGGAGGATTATACCGCAGCAAAAATATTTGCACAGATCTGTCCACGACTCCATAGAACCCGCTGGAACTCCACTCAACCATGCCCTTGCTCTGTCTCGTAGGGAATATGGGAATAGCTTTTTCAGAACATCTTCGTGCACCTCTTTTGGCGAAAAGAATCGCACATTTCCAAGAAGTTACGAATATGCTGCCTGGCATCTTCATTTGGCATGCCCCCAAACTGCCCTATAGAGTTTAACATGTTGAACATGACAGGTTTCAGCTCGAAATGGGCTGCCTGAATATCGGGTGCCACAATTCCATGGTTGAGATCCTCTAATTGGATTTAAATGATCACGAATAGCCCGAGGCCTAGCTGCATTCCCAGCATTTGGATTTGCCTCGGCATGTTGATCACCCTCATGGCCAATGCCCTGATTTCCGAGTTGGTACATATTGCACGTTGTGCTCGTCTTCTTTGTCTAAAGAGCCTTTCAATTTCAGGATCAATAGGTTCCAATGGCTCTTCAAGGTTGCTTCTGGTCATAAACTCGAAAAAAAATCTGAAAAATTAAAGAAAATCTAAAATAAAGATAACTAAAAGAGAAAAATTTACACAAGTAATATAAAAATGCTATGACAAATCAATTAACTTCCAGTTGCAAGTTCCCCGGCAACGGTGCCAAAATTTGTCGCTGTTGTGAGTACTAAAAATGATCGGATATGTGCAAGTATACACAATCAAACAAGTAATAAAGTGATAAGTAGAGTATCGTCTCCACAGGGAATTGGGGAAATCAATAGGTTTGTCAAGGCACTTTACTTTGCACCTAAGTAAAGTTAGTTATGGTATATACAGATGAGAATGCAGTGGCAAAATGGAATGGACGTAGTGGAAATGGAGTGGTGATAGTGTGGTAGCAGATGGATATGTCGTGGCAAAGTAAATTGTGATACGTGAAAACAAATGGAAATGTCAAGGCAAAATAAAAATGCAAATACTAGATTTAATATATATAGGACTTTAGCTTTCTCACAAGACAAGCAGCAATGGAAATGAGTGATGGGAGACACAAGGAAAACTTAAGTTTATTTCTCTGAATGGTGCTTCTTCTATGCTTACCCTGCCCGACAGAGTCTACTGATGTGCCCTATGCTATCTATAGTAAGGGACTCGACAGACTAAATATGCCCTGGCAAAACCGATTGGCGTAAGCCCAAGCAGTGATCCTATTGACTCAGCTAATAGAATATGTCTCGGCAATACCTTTGTGCGGCAGCATTAACATCTAACCTATCGTTTATACCCAACTCCTTTTAGTCGAATGAAATCCTAGCCTTATCTCTAAGGTGGATTAGGCCTAGTTACTACCTAGAACCCGTTGTTTATGTAGTTCCTCCCTAGCTTCTCTCGAAGTCTAAAGATAAAAAATTGCCAAGGCATTCTCTCAAACCTCATGAACCCTCCTAAGGAAAGGCTACTCTCGTAGCTCCTACAACCTTAAGGCTTTAAGTCTCACAAACAAAACTGAATAAAGCATGAAATAACAGCCATTCATTAAAACAAAAACTTAAACATCCATGCGAACCCCACCAAATATGATTAGTTCATGGTGGGGTTCGAATTCAATAAGCACAAAGCAAGATTCATTCGTTCCTTACAACCCAATCAACGAAATATGAAAACAAGTACTAAGGGGAGGAGAAAAAGCCTTCGACGTGCACTGCCTAATGCTTCCCTCTACCACCACGAGCTGCTCATAGCAGACTGGCTCCTCTCGGATGCTCAGAACGCCACTCCCTTCAACTTGTCAAGGAGAAATGCCACGGCAATTGGGATTGACGGAGAAAGTTCTCTCTCTAACTTTTTAAGATCAAATGTAGCTGGAACTAAAGTCCTCTTCAATGTGGCTTCATCCTATATTTATAAGGGAGAAGAAATCCTAAGGTTTGGTGTTAACCATCCTAGGAAACCCCAAAACCATGGTTGAGATGCTTGGGAGTCGAGCAGACTGGCATAATCCCGCTACAGGCGCCCTAGGACTGACAGGATCTACAGGGTCAGACTAGGCAACGTCATCAACAGAACCGGTGGTTGAAGCACCATGCTGCGGTGGGTATCTCGGGCAGGGCATGCGTAAAATCCGGGACAGCTGGCTAGAAAATATCTTCTCTCTCCTTGTACGCTCCTGAAATGCCATTTGAACTTGGCATTTTTATTTAGCTCAGCAATATCCTTATGCCACGGCATTTTAAATCCTCTTCTCCTTGCTTTCAACACATGCACATCATCAGACAAGTACATTTCCCATAAAGCAGCACCGCTGTAAAAATAAAATGCCACGGCAAACTGAACTCCACCACATGCAACTATATGCTCTCCTAAATGCATCTAAATGGTTCTAAATGGTCTTTTAGACATTCAATAACTTAAGTAAAAAGGTACAAAAATGTGACCTTTTACGGAGTTATCAATGTGTTTATTGAGTTTGTCCTCAAGAGAGGAGAAAAATATATTTGATGCACATGATAATGAATGTTTGATGCAAAGATGCACATTTCATGTATCCTGTATGTATGTGTTGATGTATGTTTTCTCGATTTGGAAGGAGAATGGTTGCGAGAGCAGTCTTCACTCTATCCTTGATTTTGTTTGTCTTCATTTCTTGCAAACCTCGACCTGAGACAATATTTTTCCCTGCCACATCAAATTTTGCCCCAAAAATTTATCTTCTCTTTTTCCCTAGCTTCGATCTTGAGTTTCAGAGAGATATTTGTTGAATTCCAAGATATGCTTCCAGAGAACTTATCTTGTTTGAAAATGCTTTTCTTCCTTTGAATTTTCAAAATTTGAAAAATATCAAAAGGAATTTTGAAAATATTGTCTCATCCTAAGTTTCACAATTGAAGCAAATCATAAAACAGGAGTTCTACTCTTTTAATCTTTGATAGCTGCGAATCTTTGACAAATATCAAGATCGAAAAGTTGGTTTAGATGTTGGCTACCTAAATCCTAAGGTTTGTTTCCCTAATTTGGTCATCGTGAAGATCATGGCTTGCCCCTCTTTCTTGGCTTGACATTTAATCGGAATGAACAAAATGACACAACTAGCATAATCAATAGCTAGACCTTTTAGAACACTTCTATTTCAGTTCTCTGAAATCTTACATTTGTTCAAGTTTTGTAGACTCACCTAGTCAAGGTAGTGCAGAAATATCGGTCTAAAAATGAGATTTTGAGTGCTCGTGTGAGTTCGATTATAACAGGTGTTCCTCAACTCCTTTAGTCCATATTCACCGAAACTCCTTATTTAGTACACTTGATTTAATTTGTCATTGTTTGGATAGCTGAATTCAGCTTTGATTGTACATATCTTATAATTGTCTTAGTTCAGCTAGCTGAAGGATTCATGTCATCAAAAAGTCTTTGACTTGACAACCACAGTAGAGCAAACACCAAATTGCCAAGTACCCGATCTATGTCATGGTTTGAATGTAACCTATTCATAAAGTCAGGGCTTTCGAGTTTTCTCTATAACCAATTGCTTTAGCGGAATAGCTCAGCTTTATTGTATACATATATATTATCTATTTTTTTGTTAGGTAAACGAATTCTATTTCTTAAGCTCATTGAGGAGAACTTGTTATAGCCCAGGTGTTTGTTGAAGGTCTGAAAATCTCATCGTTAGAGTTCAATTCCCAAGCAACTAACCTAAACTAGATTCACCTACTCGACCATTCCATCTGAGAAGATCATGATCATCATTGAACGTCATCAACAAAAGTAGAAACCAATTAGTTTTGCAATCTCATGTGCTAGTTGCCCCATTTTGTCTGCTCCTAACACATACCTGAATGCCAAATCCTTGATGGACTCTTCATGAGAAGAGAAAACTAGCTAGGTCCCTACATAAGAATGATATGTAATCTGGTGTATATTTAGATTAGGATAAGGGGTCTTTGTTTTGTAGGGGTGGCAATCTTGTCATTTGTCAAAGATTTACAACCTCAATTATTAAAAGCTTTTAATTAAAATGATATTCAAAAAATTTCAAGATTGAAATTTGCTCATTGTTCATTTCCTAAGAAGGAAACATTTTATTTAAAATGTTCGAATGTCAAATGACTTATAAACATTTAAGCATAAGAAGAAAAACAAGTTCAAACAAGATGACATGCATGAGAATGCAACAAAAACCCCTGATGGATGCCCCAGTAGACTCCCGATCAAAATACCCTATCACATATTGAATGTCAATGTCCCATAATCAATCAGATCTTAGACCTTGCGATTCAATGTCCAACAATTCTCAATGGTATGCCCCGAGCTCCCAATATGATAGTTGTATATGGCGTTAACATCGTGGTCTTCAGGATATGAGGCCTCTCTTGGTTTGGATTGAACCGGAGTCACAAGATTCATCTCAATTAGTATTAGGAACAACTCCTCATATGTCATTGGGATTGGATCAATGTGATTCTTTTCACGGAAGACATTATGAGGTCTAGTACCCAGGTTAGTTAGGTATGATCCCACCATGTTAAACTCAGCTCATTCCTCAATGTCAATACTACTAGTTCTTCTTATCTGGCCATTCGTGACAGCTCTTTCAATCATTTCTCCACACATGACGATGTCAGAGAAACTCTTGGTGACAACTCCTATCATGTAGTTGATATATGGAGACTTCAATGTGTCAATGAATAGAGTGATGAACTCTCTTTCAGTCATTGGTGGATGTACTTGAGATGCGACATCCCTCCATCGTTGAGCATGCTGTTGGAAGCTCTCATCACTCTTCATCTCTATATTTTGAAGTGTTGTTCGATCCGGGGCCATATCAGTCATGTGCTGATATTGACTTAGAAAGACACTAGCTAAATCCTTCCAGGGGCGGATTTGAGTACGAATCAGTTGATTGTACCACCTTAAAGCAGGTCCAATCAGACTGTCTTGAAAACAGTGGATCAACATCTGATCATTATTGGTGTATCCAGTCATCATTCGGATAAACTTTGTGAGATGTTCATTGGGGAAACTGGTTCCATTATATTTCTCAAAGTCGGGCATCTTGAATTTGAGTGGGAGTACCAAGTCAGGAACTAAGACTAGTTCTCTTGCATCAATCTCATTGTGAGAGCTTTGTCCTCTCATTCTCTGGAATATCTCTCTGCACCATTATTTCAAATTCTCCAGGATCTCATTGTTGAATCCTTTCATCTTATCGGGATTTAACATGTTGTGATCAGTAGAATGATCCTGAGGATATAACATAGTTGCTCAATTTTTAGTGGCAGAGAAGCTTGTTGGGTGGTTAGGAAGCTTGCAGGGCGAAATGAGTATTGGTGGATTAGCGTGTACCATCACACATTCAGAGGCTTCTTTGGTCGAAGAAATCTTCTCTTTGCATCTCTCTTGGTTAAGCCCATTCAGTTTGGCTACAAGTTGATCAACCAAGTCATTTTGATTTTGCAAGATATGATCTATAGTGGCTTTTACGCCTGCTCCATTTTAGCTTCCCACTATGCTTGCATCTTTTGCAAACTCTCTTCCAGTTCTTTCTTCAGTTTCTCAAATTTTGTTTCCATTCTCAATATTGTGTGAACGAAATTTCATAGTTAGAAGCACTTCCTCATAATCGTCCACGAGATAAACCTATAATTCCATGATTAATGCATGTACAATGCTTAAAAGAGCCATGCAGAATGCAATGATGCGAATGCATATGAAAAAATGTTGATGAAATACAATGCAAATAAAGACGAAAAATGACACAAATAAAAGAAAAGAAATAAGTTAGTACGGTTAAGACAATCAATAAAATTAAAAGATGATATATAAATACAACACCTACTCAATCACGGTATCTACCCAAACATGCTTTATACCCAAATGATTTATTTCAAGAAAATGATCCTAACCGCATGGTATCTAATTCACATGCTTTTATTCAACAAAATTTAAAGCAAAATGAAAAGGTTCAGAAATGCTTCTCCTTTGTGTACACTTATTTTGGATACCTAACAACGGATAGAGGTTCGGTATAACTATACCTAGAGTGACCGTTCTACGGTTCACTACATGCATGGTTTTGGCTTTATGAGGAAAAGGGTACTCGAATTATCCTTGATGTTGGTGCCTCCTTAGGCTGTCAAACCCTCAATCATGGCCCATTACAGCCTCGTGCGATCGAGTTCAATTCGCGAGGATACATTTTCTTATGTCCATACGGAGAAACAATTTATCTCATATAGACATAAAGTATATGAACCCCAAAAGTTACTTACTAAAACCCATGCGGAGAAACAAATTATCTCACGTAGGCTAAGCTTTCACCTCAACTTAAAAGGGACAAAGCTCGTAAGTGAGCTTATTGTATGTAAATGCACGTGTTATGTGTGCGGAGAAACTCACAAACCTTTAAAAACATGACTAAATATGAAACTTTCACAAGCTCTAAAAATCTGTTCAAATCTCTGAAGATCACTAAAAATAAAAATCAATTAGTTAAAAATAAAATAATGTATGATATATTGAAACTCAAAATAAACAAAAGGATCATAAATCAAATATAATTTAAGTTTGTAGTTTCCAACTACAAAACAACGTATAATCGTTTATGGCCTGACTCTCGAAGTCCCCAACGGAGTCGCCAAGTTGTTATAACGTCTCCCTCGGGGATCTGTTAGACTTGAAAAAATTAAATTCAGGGAAGGTGATGAAATGTGATTTGAAAAATAATTTGATCTTGGAGTCGCCACCAACCTTTATGTCTTCGTTTTACCAAAGATTCGTTTTAAGAGTTCGGGAGTTGGTTACGTGTGGGGAAGGGTGAGCACCCCCACAACGCCCAAATTTTGGTACCTGAACGATTATACAATGTTTAAATATTGGGAATTACAAACTTTGAAATGTATTTAAATTATGACCCTTTTATTCATTCGAATTTATTCAAAAAAAGTGAACGATCTTTGAAAACGTATTTGTTTTATAGTTAGGAGACTTTTTTCATAGATTCCCCTCACAAAAACGTTATTTTTCAATTTTTGCAAAAGAAAACAAAACAAAACAAAATGAAATAAAATAAAAGTGAAAAGAGTTGAAAAATAATCAAAATAAATAAACATGGAACAAAGAGACTTATCGAATACAAACATACATTTATGAGAAAAATCCTCGAAAAGATATATTCCTTTTAGTTGGAAGATGTCTTCATAGATTTCCCTCACAATAAACATTTTCTCATTTACATATTTAGAAGACAATGATGATTTATAAAAGAGGGTGTTAATAATTATTTAAATATGCACATAAATAAGGGATCAACATGCAAGCTTTCTAAACTATCCATCGAGATTAAAAATATCATACCAACCAATGTAAATAAATAAGACCGAAACAAAAATGTAAATATACCACAAGCAAGATCTATGACTAAAATAAAATGAAATAATAAATTAAAATGCCAAAATGTAAATACTGAAAACTTAATGCTGGAAATAAAAGAGGACTGAAATAAAATGCTGGAAAGTTAAAAGACAGAAAAGTAAAATACTGAAATTAGGGTGCTGAAAAATAAATAAATAAACAAAAATAAATTGCATAAATCTAAAAGTTAGGGGTTAGTTTGAATGAAGTAAATGTTAGAGTATTAACAAATCATTGGCTAAAATAAAAATAAAAAAAATTAATGTACCCACATCATAAATAAATAAAATGGAAAATATGGAATATTAGTGACTAAATTATGAATAACGAAACTTAAGTGTTAAAAATGAAATATATCAAACATAGAGCTTTAGGGACTGGAATAAAAAAAAACCGGCAACATTAGAGGTTTTTAAACGCAATTTTACATATAAATTTGGTGGCCATTTCGTAAAAATACGCTAAACATCGGAGGGTGTAATCATGATTAATCCAACACTTGAAGCGTCCAATGTAAAATATGACAAGAGAAGAAAGGACTATAGGTGAAATTAACCCAAAAATGATTTTAAAGCAATCTGTTTGTTATTTTGAGTGAAAACCCAAACAGTTTGGCCCCTCCCTCCTCTTCTTCACGCAACATTAACCAGGAAACAAAAGCCAAACTACCGACCACTCAAGCTCAACCCCGGCAAAAGATGACCTCCTTCTCGGCGACCTTGTTACTCCGACGAGCAAATCGACAACCAGGTAAATTGAACTCCTTATTCTAATTTATTATTTCAAAACTAAACATGCATGTAAAAAGTGAAAATACCTTTGAAAAAAAATTGACTATGAATCTGAAAATTTTTCCTGTGTATTGATTTTTTTCAATGGTTACAAGCTTTTTTCTCCCCTTTTACACTGTCTTGATGGGGTTTTATATCCGGTTTTGGGTTTACAGGAAAGAGGAAAAAACAAAACCCCTTTCTTCTACTTTTTATTGCATGGACGAGAGAGAAAAGGGGGATTTGATTTCGACGAAAATCACGCTAGCAGTCGGTGCATGTGGGAGTGACCGGCGCGAATCTCGTTGGTGACGACGTTAGGCGAGCGTGGAAGTTGAAGTGGTCCCTTGTTTGTCCCTGGACAAAATTAGGGTATTACACTTATGTTTTGATTTCACCTCATTATTATTATCCCTCACTAAATTAATACTTAGCATGTGTTGATTTCACGCGTAGGTGTTAGTACAAATGGAGTAAGGAGTGCAGCTGACATCGTCAGTCAAAAGTTAACTTATCAGTAACAGTATGACAACTATGTCTACTTTTGATATACTTAGATGGCATGTAATAGACTTATGATAAATGCTCTGTAAATTATTTGACTTATGATGATTGTAATATTTAATATGTTAGAATTTTAAGACTATTTTACATACTATAAGTTAATGAACGTTTTATTATTATTACATTAAAATGTTTTATATATAGAAACAAAATTTTTACTGGTTTTCAAAAGCGAAAATGTTTTAAAAGTCATGTGACATCTGTGACTTGTGTACGAAACGTATACGGGAAATGGGTGTTACAATCCCCTTGCCTAATGCCTCTTTCTCCTTTAAAATAGCCTACCAAACTTTCATTAAAAGCAATAGAGAATCTAGAGTGTACAACACAAGCTTCAATCAACTTTATAAATTGGACAGGCAATCCCAAGCCCTCCAAAATAGCTAACAAAAAGCTCCAACTCAAGGAATCAAAGGCTTTTTGAAGATCAATTTTTATAGCACACCTAGGAGAAAGTGTACACCTTCCATATCCCTTAACTAATTCTTCGGCAAAAAGTGTATTATCCTCTATACACCTTCTTTTCACAAATACATATTGGTTAAGAGGAACCATCCCAAGAAAGTACCCAGCCAATCTAGCCACCAGGATCTTAGTGATGCACTTGTAAATAATAATACAACATGATATAGGCCTAAATTCTTTGGCTATCATTAAATTAGGAGACTTGGGAAAAGAGTTGCCTTTATTTCCTCTTTAGTACATCACTAATCAAGCCATCTCTTTCTTCAGCAGGAAAATAATACCCTAGAAGACTCCTAACAAAAGCAGCAACAAATCCTTTCACATTACTATCAATAGTATCAAATTGCTTAGTGAAGAACCTGATCATTTCAGAAGACATAAAATCAAAAGTATCTAATTTATTCCCTTCCTCATCCATGATAGCCCTAATTGTGTTCTTTTTCCTCTTAACAACAACTTGTGAGTGAGAAAATTAGTACAATGATCCCCTTCCAAAAGTCAATTCTCCTTAGCTTTTTATTGATAAAACAATCTTTCTGTCTTCTCTAATTCTACCAATTCATAATGTAGTTATTTTTCAACAGCCAGATTATCCATCTCAGGCCTAGCCAAGTTAGCAACCTGATGACTCTCTAAATGCTCTCTTTTCTCAGCAACCCTCCCAGAAATATTAGAGTAATACTCTTTATTTAAGGCTCTCAATTATTTAAGGCTCTCAACACATTCTTAAGCCTTTTCAATTTTCAAAATAGAGCTTTCATTGGATCCCCTTGCACAGGAGCCGCCCAAGATCTCTCAACTACATTCTTGAATTAAGGATGGCTAGCCCAAAAATTGAAATATTTGAAAGGCTTTGGCTTGGAAGCAACATTATCACTAGAAGGCCATAAAACAGCCAAACAGTGATCTCAGTCCCTAGGGGTCTGAAATTCCACATGAGATTCAGCAAAAGGCTCACACCATCTGTCATTAACCAGGAACAATAGTCCTGCTATCGAGAGAGAAAACAATTATTTTCTATGTTATTTTCTAGCCCAAATTTACTAAAATAAAAATTAATCCTGGCAAAAGGGTAACTTTTGTCTCTGTAGTAGACTCAATTTATCATTTTCGCCTCTATCGTATTTTTGCATCAATTTAGCCTTCGAAATTGCTCTACATCATTCTATACCCTACCCAAACTTAAAACCTTAAAATATAAACCCTAAACCCTAACCCAATTACCCTTAAGATGTAAACCCTAAATACTTAGGATTTATAATTTAGTGTTTTAAGTCAAGGCCGAAAAGGGTATAGAATGATACAATTGAATAACTTTGAGGGCTAAATTGATGCGAAAGTACGATAGGGGTGAAAATGATAAATTGAGTCTACTACATGGATAAAGGTAACCCTTAAGCCTTTACTCCTAAACCTAAAATCAACTCGTTTGGATCGATTTAAATTCACCTAAATGTTTCAGGAAAACAATGTTGATGTCTACATGAACGGGCATGACCACTGTTTGGAGCACATCGCGAGCATTGATGGGTAAAGCTTTCCTAATTAATTCCAGATTGATTTGTTCGGAAATCTGAACGAATGAAGTGTTTGGGAACGCAGTTCCATCCAATACTTAACGAGCGGTGGAGGGTCCAAAGCATGGAGCGGTGACCTTAAACCCGAAGACGATGTTGAACGCACCGCCAAGTTCCTGTACGACGGGCAAGGCTTCATGTCAGTGGAGATGAATGAGAATGACGTCATGATTGTGTTCTATGATGTTGATGGCAAGGTTTTGCACCATTGGAACATCTCTAAATTTCTCTGCTCTGCCGTTTAGAAAAAACTTGCATCAATCAGGACCAAAATGAATAAAACAAAAACCAAAACATATATATATATATATATATATATTTGCAGAGTATGTAAATAATGTTATCTTGGAGATTTCATTAGATTTGCCAATTTTTATTTCCAAGTATTTAATTACTATACAAATGAATGTTCATGTATTTGTCAACATGAATTTTTTTTTTGGCAAAGAAGTGGATTTTTTTTTCATTTGTTTTTATGTTTATGTGGGATTTTTTTATTTTAATTGGCATACTTTCAGAAAATCTAAAATTAAATTTTATTTCAGAAATATTTAAAGACATTATTCTTTTGTAAAGTTAAATTAAGTTAAAATATATATAATCCTCTAAATATATTAAAAATAAGTCTCCAAAAATCTTCGTATCCAGTACTTGCATTGTAGGCAACATAAGTTCAAATTAGTTTTCAGGACTCAAATCGTATCCAATACTTACATTGTAGGCAATACAAGTTCAAACTAATTTTGATGGGCACTTACATCTTTCCAACACTCTAAATTTCTTACTTTAAAAATTTAAATTTAAAAATAAATATAAATTAAATAAAAAATAATTAAAAGAATATAATATTAATTAAATATTTAATTAATAATAATTTAATTTTATGATGAATTTTAAATTTAATATTAATTTTATCGGAAGGGGAAAGAAAGGGAATGCTCCCAATGGATCTAGAATAAAAAAATTAGCTGACTCTTATTCCCATATGTAATGGGGTAAGAGGGAGGTAAGATAGTAGGCTGCCCAACGTCAGGTTGAGAGCAGCTTCCGTGGGAGACCTCCATATTATGAAATGTCCTCCGTGGGACTCGATCTCATAACCTCAAGATTAAGAATCTTGTGCTCTACCAACTGAGCTGGATGGTCATTTCAAAAATTAGTTGACCCTTATTCCCATATGTAATGGGATAAGAGGGAGGTAGGATAGTAGGCTGCCCCCAACGCCAGGTTGAGAGCAGTTTCTGTGGGAGACCTCCAAATTTCTTAAAAAATATGAAAGAACAAAAATAAATAACTTGATTAACTAAGCAAATATACGTATCTAACAATTTCGAAATTCTTAAATTTGATGAACTCATATTTTTGTACTTTTCAACTACATTTTCTCATTAACTATACATTATAAATGTACTATTTTCTATTATCATTTCTATAATAAAGGATAAAGTATATCAAATATCAATGAAGCTTAGTACCGTATTGATTTTTTATTAAGTTTTCAATTATTTTAATTATAAGATTATATTTTAATTTTAAATTTAACTATATACCATGGAGTTTATTATCTAACAGTATGATAATAGGGTCAAAATGTCATCATTTTGATGTGGTTATTAATGGCTAAAACGACGTTTTAGAAACTAAATTTTAAAGGTGTATTAATTTTGTCACTAAACTTTCAAACAATTAATTTTTTTACACTGCGCTTTTTCAATTGCTGTGGATCGACAATGAATCGTAGTACATCATTAGTTAGTCTTCACTCATCTATCTTCTTCTAGATTTGACTTTTCACGAAACCCATCTAAAATTAACGAAATTGTACAAAACCAAAAACAAAAAAACCCGTCAATTTAGGGGATTGAGTGTTTTATCATATTTGAGGGATTTGAGGTGTTTGTTTAAAATATTTGAACTGTGAGAATCAGTATTTTGAAAAGACGAACAACATACTTCAAATTAGTTTGATCAGGCAATCCTTAGAGGAGTACAAAGTATTAACACATCAAACATTTAGATGAATTTTTCATCGATTTAATATAAATTTTGTGAAAAACCAATTCAATGAGAAAATCGATACATTTAAGAGTAAATTGTTTAAAAGTTTAATATCAAAAAATGAATTGTTTAAAAGTTTAGTATTAAAAATTTAAGTGTATCGATTCACAAATCAGAGGAGAACAAGGTATTAACGCGTCAAATGTTTAGTGTCAAAAAATGATTTGTTTATAAGTTTAATGACAAAACCAATACACTTAAAATTTAGTGCATAAAACGACATCGTTTTAGATATCAACAACTGTATTGAAATAATATTGTTTCATCCATATCACCACAATAGCAAAAAGATTTGTCCACGTCTAGAGATGGCAATGGGTCGGGTTGAGTCGGATTTTTTGTCAACACAACCCGACCCAATATATATATATATATATATACATTCTAATCAACCCAAAAATATATATATCTTTTACTTGAATCTGACCCAACCCAATTTTTTGTAGTATAAATTCGATCTGACCCGACATAAATTAATGACCTAATTAAAAAAAAACCTATAGAGAGGGGGTATTATAGCAATTATTCATAAATTTATATGAAAATTATTCTATTACCCTCAGGTCGATTCGAAGGTTTTTCACCCTCCACCCGAACCCGACTCGACCTAATCTTGTATAAAACCCGACCCAGACCCAGCCTAATTTTTTTTAAAAAAAAATCAACCCTATCAAGTTGGGATCATGATAGAATGGGGTTAAATTGTAATCCCTATCCACACCATCTTACAATTAAAATTTAGCGAACCAATTATATAATTGATTATAATTGAAGATAAGGCTAAAATTTAATACTATAATCAGCGCAAATGGAAGCCAAAACAATATATATTAGGTGCATAACGTTGAGTGATAATGTAGTTTAAGTATTATATGTGAAATCCAAAATCAAACGGAACACAAATCTGGATAAGAAAAATTGTAAAGCAGAGACCGATTAAGCACATGGCATCTACTTCACGTTATGAGATGACAAAAGGAAACCTCTAAAAGTAACATTAAGGATTACAGAGACTTCCCACCCCTGCTGCTGATATGAAACGTCCAAAAATAGTTTGCCGATCTTTACATTTGCTTTAAAACTCATTGCAGTTTTCAGCCTACCACTTTTCGTTCAATAAATCCGGTCTCGATCTCTCTCGACACTGTTGTCATTACATTGGTGTTCTTCCTTCATCACAGCCCTTCCATTGCTGGTTTCATCTAAGCTTCCATTGCAGCCTTGATTTGGAGATTTTCAATCACCCTTTTCCCTAGGAGAAGTTGCATGATTAATGGGTTTCCCTGAACCATTATCATTTCCCAGAGAGAAAGTTGTCTCCACTGGAACGTTAGCAATAGTTAACTGTTGAGGCCGTGAATTGGAGCCGGGTGGAGGTAGGAAAACTCCGGTTCCAGGAATGGGTAGATGAGGCGCAAAATGCCTTTGAGCTGCAGCAGCTGACCACCCAGTCGAACCAGGCGAAATGGGAACTGGAGAAGGAAATTGAATAGCAGGGGCAACAGGTGCAGGCACAAATAATGGTTGAACAACATTTGGCGGCGGAATTTGTGGCCGAACTCCTGCGGCTGGCAGTACACCAGTTGTTGGTATTGCTGCATAATGCTTGGGGCCAGCGGAATGGTGAAAATGGGTGGGCAATCGACTAGATGGTGGACCCCATTGTGAAGACTGACAAACTGAAGGAGATAGAGGTCTCTGGTTGTCAGCCATGGATTTCTTCGGTTGATACTTGGTAAATGTAACAAGCACACGCTGCTTTCGGACAGAAGGAAGTGCATGTTTGGCGAAATCAAGCGATTTTCCTTCCATCATGAGGAGCGATCTGCACCCAAGTTATGAAATTCACAAGAAGGAATATGAAACAAGAGAAGACAACCCAATTGAACTCAACAAAGAAGTGCTACAAAAGAAGGCAATCCTATGATACTCGGGACTTGAGTGCGTGTGTGAGATATAGGTACTTTTCTAACGCAAATATGTTCAATTCTTAAAAGCTTTTCAATGTATTTGAAGGATCTTTAGAGGATCTTATGCCCATACTCACGTCTGAATGTGTGTCCAGAACAGATACTTATGAAGAGTTGAACAACTCAACTTCTATTACTTAGAAGCATTATTACCATTTTTAGGACTAACTTAATAGTTAAATTTTTAACGCAAAAAAGAATCAAATATAGACATCATTCAATTCTAAACAATCACAGTAAAACATTTACCCAGGGGCAAGAGAAAGCTTTAGAGAGGCTTTGAAGTCCCCCGGATGGTTGATTCCAATAACCCTTCCAAAAGTGATGTCGCACTCGGTCAAGAACAATATGAAAGTAGGGTTTCCGACCCAAGGTGGCCACGTTCGAGGTGATGAATGATCCCCCTGGAAGAACAAGACCGTAACATTAGGCTCAAAGATTAGCTCATTGTATACAAAACCATCACCAGCACCATCTTTTATCAACCTAACTATAGACATCAATGATGCAAGAGTCCGGCTTTGCAGTAATAACTTGCAAGTCAACCAAAAGTTCAATAGCATCTTGCAGCAAGGAAGGAATGGCTTCAATTCTCCGATCTATTAAATCAAAATCAACGTAGAAAGAGATTAAAATATTTTCCTTGAAAAATTAAAAATAAAACTGCATTTATGAGTTGGGTGGGTAGGGGAAGGAATCAAAGAGAAGGCTTGAAACATGCCTTTGCAAGTCCAGGCAGCCATTTCATCATCTAGAGGTGCATCAGCAATTGGAAGGCCCAATTGAACCATCTCTCTGCCACGTCCCTTCATGGGTTTTCTAGAAGCCACATATGACTGGCCAGCTTCTCGTAAATTATCAGGTAATCGATTCAGGTATTACTGATATTTGAATGCAAGGATACTATTCTTATATAAACATCCCAGAAAATACACTACCAGACTTTTTAAGCATGAGCAAAAACATCCATTCCTCGTAATACAGAAATCAGCTAAAGAAGAATAACAAAATCTGAGAATTTACAATAAAATTTAACAATAATTGTTAATTGTTATAAAAGAAACAGTAACACTGTCAACCATCCCTAGGACGATCTGCAGATTCATTATAGGTAGCAGCTTGACCCGAAAGAGAAATGATAGAGAAAACTATAAACAATAGTTATAATACCTAACGACTGGGTTCAACATTGATACGATTCAGCTGAAAGCAAATAAAAGCAGAGGGCAAATGATGTGTATAGAAGAGGACCAGAATATGATTACAGGACCTTACCAGCAACCCAATAATGAAATTTTAGGTGTTAAAATGACCCAAAAAGAGAACGTGTAAGAGAACTTGCCTTGAAATTGTCCTCTCTTACCGGCGGCCCTCAAATCATTTACCAAATAGACAAGGTTTGAAGTTTCCTTCCCATCAAACAGTGTCTCATACAATTTTAACCCATCCACCACGTTAACCTTAAAATAAACAATAGGATCCTACGTATAAATAGAATGGGGGAGAAAGATGCAACAATCTATCAGATTATCCGGAGTTTCACGAAACGTCATCATAAAAATTACAAAGAATTACTGTCTTTCCATCAAACATCTCGTTACCAACAAAAGTTTTTGGATGCAAGACCAGATTCTGCTTTTCATTCTGATTTTGAACAGGATGCGAATCATGCTCTGAAAGATCATAAATATAAATACATAGCTTGCACTTTCATAACCTCCTAGGAGCTAAAAGCTCTTTTACATGGGCTCGGCATTGTAGAGGATAGAAACCGGGCTGAAACGACAGGGATTCAGATGCAAAATCTGGGTCTGGAACAACATTGGTAATTCAGACTCGGCAACAAAGAAAGCGAGCCAAAACAAACACCAAATGAACAAACTGAATAGCATAGAGAGCAATTGATGATTGCTAGGTTGTGTACGACCAAACTGAAACAATAGAATACACAAACTGGCCCAAAAGTTGACAGAAGGAATATAAGCCTCTTTCACTAGCGTTTCTTTTAGTAAAACAAAGACATAAATCACGTGTAAATATAAACCAATTCAATTATAAAACAAAACTAATACATAAGCCTCGTTATCTTTAATGTGTCCAAAAACTCAACTAGATTGTAAAACCAAAATTTAATTATAAAATTACATTAGAAAATAATTCCAAAAGGAGGAAAGCATTTTTGTGAGCCATTAGACTATCCATAAGGTTTTTAGGGACGCTTATTAGCCGAATTCATGGCTGCAAAATTACGGATGAAGGGAGAGTCCGGCATTCAAATAAATGCCCCTAAATCCTAATAGATAATTGTAAACGAAACTAAGACATAAGCCTCATTATCTTTAATGTGTCAAAAAAAGTCGAGAGTATAAAAACCAAAATTTAGTTATAAAATTACATTAGACAATAATTACAAAAAAGAAGAAAGCATTTCTGTGAGCCATTAGACTATCAATATGGTTTATAGGGGCCCTTATTAGCTGACTTCATGACCGCAAAACTTCAGATGAAAGGAGAGTCAGGCATTCAGATACATACACCTAATAGATACTTGTAGCCAAGTCCATGTAACATAAGTTAAAAGCAACCCATCAACAAAGTAAAAGGATGTACCTTTGAAGTTTCGCGTGCATCCATCGTTTACATCCTCACTTCCAGGTTCTGTATTTCCAGGCGTTGCTTATTTTGAACTCTCTGACCTTTTTAAGCTGCTATCAGCATATCATCCAGAACCAGTATCTGGGTTCAAAGCCCAAAAAAGAAATACAAATGTAAGGCCCAAAAGGCAGACCATCGAGTACAACACATTTTTACTATTAATAATGGGTATAGTTAACTTGTTTAAAAACATTAAGAAATTGTCATCCAAAATGGTACGGCTAACAAAAACATCAAGTGCGAAAGCATAATCCCTGGGAGTTATCGGTAAAACCAGGACGGTTGCCTTATGCAATGATACGAATTTCAGTCATCCCAACACAACAAATAATCTATCTTAACTAGCTGAAGAATAGAATGAATCATTCACTCACGTATTATCTGTTTACTGCAATGTATAAGTCATCAATATCAACACCCCAAATCATTTAGAAGTACAAAAACCAATCATCCCCTCACAGTGAATAGCCAAATATAACAAGCTACAAATAGAAGCTAACAATCACTAACGAATTAAGCGTTCACCGGAATGTAAGTAAAAGTCACCAACCCAAAATCATTTAGAAGTACAAGTTTCAATCATCCGATCACAACAAACAAACAAACCTAACACCTATAGAATAAAAGGTATCATTCACTATCGAGGTCAATGTTCACTGGAATGAAAGTGAAAGATATGAAATCAATAAACATGAAACAATCTGTAACCTTTTCTATCCTCTGTCACAGTTGAACCTTCATCCTCATCCTTCCCGAGCTCAAAACATGAATTAAATTCCTCCTCTTGTTTCTCACTCACTTTCTCATTTCTCTCGGAAACTGCAGTAACAGTCGAATTCCCATCACAATCCACCCCAGAGTTCTGCACTTCTTTGAAAACATAGATCATATGTCCCTTAAAGCCAAAGCTAGGCCTTCTAAATTCCTTTCCCCCAACTTTCGTGTGATCGTAGTGCCTTTGCCAACGTCTCCAGGCCACCTGTTGAAGAGCATAGGAAACCTCAGCAATCGAAAAGAACTGCTGCATATGAAGCACGGGGCTCCAATGGCATCTCCGTTGTTGAATGCAGGCTATGAGGGATTCTTACTCCCCAGCTTCCCCAACCTCAAGAAAATGATTACAAAGGGCGTCAATCATAGCATTGGCTGCCGCGAATTCACCACGCAACCAACAGATAAAGCCATCACGCTCATCGGGGAACCAATTCTGGTAATGTTTCTGGTTGAACTCTCCTTCTCCTGCATCACCATCGCCGCCGCCGCATGCTCCTACGACTGAAGGAGCAGGAAACGGCATTTCATCTGATAAAATTACATTTCCCGATGGCACTGCCATTGAGGACAAAAAAAAACACTCAAACTATTAAAACAACATACATAAATAAAAATACCCAAAAACATATCTAATTAGCTTAAATCTCGCATAATCCAGTGTGATCACGTAAAATCAGAAACAAAAATATTCTTAAACTCAAAATAATCCAACTTCAGAACTATGTATAATTCATATAAAAAGATTAAAAACTGGGTCTTTCTCTTTATATATATGGAGTTTAGCCGATCTGACAAAAGATTTGCACTGAAAAAAGGAAGCTGAAGAACAAAAGAAAAACTGGGAAGTGGCGTTGGTTTGGTTTAATCAGTTCTGGAAAAAAAAACGGGGTCCTTGCTTTGCTTTAGTCGTGTTGTAGATGACGTGAAGATTGGGATAATTAAAAACCAAAATCAAAGCGATCAAGGGTTTGGGTTTCTGGTTTTTGGAGTGAAAGAACGGAATGTGTATTACTCATGGATACTAAAATCCAAGCAAACGAATTTCTTCTGGATATCATCAATTCCTTTGATGTTTTCATACTCGAATGTGGACAAGTTTATTTTTGGGTTTTTTATTTTGTATATTTGGGCTCAACTTCTCTGTGTATTGCCGGAAAGTTATACATTGTTGGAGTCTTAATATACAGTTAAGAAAAATGTTATTAATATTGTTATTATTATTTTTAATAAAATTGGTAAAAAAAATTACTTAAAATATTATTATTTTTACTTAAAATATTAATTTTTTTAATATTTTCGGTAAAGTGTCCAATGATAATAAAATCGGTAAAAAATAATATTTTAGGTAGCGTTTTACCGGATATGTTAACAAAACCGGTAAAGCGCCTAATAATAACAAAACCGGTAGAAATAACAATGTTTCAATAATTTTTTACCAGTTTTATTAAAAAATAATAATAAAATCAGTAGCGTTCTCCTTAGTCATATATTAAGACTGACACACGTGAGACTTTTTCGTATTTGAGGTTAACCATGTAGATTAGTTTTATCAAAAATCAAAATTTATTTTTAAATTATTAAATAATTTTAGTAATTAAAGAAAATGTCGATATTAAATTTAAATAATTACATCTTTAACGTGTGTGAGATATTAATGGCTAAAAAATTGTAAACAAACTATTTAAAAAATATATATTTTTAATTTTTTAATTTTGAATTATATAAATAAGATTATATATTTTTACTAAATTTTAATTAATTATCAATCAATTTAATATATAAAATATTAATTTTTCTAGACAAAGTTAAAATTTAAAATTTGAAGCTGCTAATGAAATCAAAAAATTAAAAACAAATCTTTATAATATTTAATAAGAAATTATGGATTAATATTATTATTTTCAAGATTAAACTATACTCATAATTACTCAATTATCAATTAATGGGTAAAGTAGACAAATGATTCATAGATTATAGGGTGTTATTTTGTTGAGTTCTTGACTATTAAAAGTTAAAAAAATGACCTTCTGATATAGAACATTGCTTAGTTAAATCCTTCAATCACTAAAAGTTACAAAATAATCACTCGTTTATTCATATGTTCCTAAACACGTTCTTTTCCGTTAAAAATTGAAGATCGTCTAAGCTAAACTTTAACATGATGATTGAGATATAATAGTCTTTGAGATTCTAAGATCATATTTTATCGCATCATAGTCAACAGGTTAACATTCAACTCAGACTGAAGTTAATTTTTTAAAGAAAAATGATGAGTTTAGAACATATAAAATGTTGAGTAATTATTTTTTAATTTTTAATGGTCGGTACTCAACAAAGCAATGTTTTGGAACTATTTGTAACTTTAATAGTCGAAGAACTTAACAAAATAACATTATATAGTCGGAGATTATTTGTGGACTTTACCCTTAATTAAATAGGTAAGTTTATTCATTGAATTTTGCTCTTTCTTATTTCACTCATTATACTTTCAATTTTTTTAATTTATTCACTGAATATTATAAATTAAAAAAAGTGTCACTTCACCGTTAAATAATTAACAACTTATGACATGTAACCTACACCAAAACGATGTTGTTTTAATTCTTACATAAAATTAAATTTAATTCAAAATGATGTCATTTTGATTCCGAATAAAAATTTATTTATTTTCTCATTCTTCTTCTTCCTTTAGTCTTTTTCTCTTATATAAACTCTTCTAAAATACATCCATTTCAGGTGAAATAAAATACAAAAAGACACATTTTTTCTAAACCCATGTCTATCTAAATCTATTGCTAATAGTTTTTTCCCATTAGGCTAAGCAGAAAAATTAATTGACACAATAGGCTAATTTATAATTTATTTTCTAATTTACAAAAAATGTTACAATATAAGATAAATTCGCCATATCAAGGTGATGAGTTCTAATAAAATATAATTTTTAATATAATTTATTACATCAGGATGAAAAAATTGAATAAAAAATATATTTTATTAAAACTCATCACGTCAACGTGACGAGTTCTAAGTCACTCTAATAAATATTGTAGATCCTAAATAATTTACTTTATGTTATATTTGTTAGTAATGCTCAATCCCACATAGAGTGGGAAATATATTGGGATTAGGTATTTAAGGTTTTTATTTTCCACTCCCTTATTGAGTGATGGAGAATAAGGGGTTTTCTCGCGTATAGCCATTTGTCGTCGTTCGGCTCGGCTCATCCTGTGACAATACGTGTCTTTGACACGTCCACGCGGTTTCTATCTTTTTAGAAAAAAATCGTAAGGAATTTTTTTCTGAAAGAATAAATGAAAAAATGTAAAAGAATTTGTCTGGTATGTACGAATTATTATATTTGCAGAGAGTAACAATTGTTTAATTAGTTGTATTGATTTTTGAAATTTAAGGTATTACAATTCTCCCCTTAAGAAAATTCGTCCTCGAATTTTCACTACACGAAGAGATAAGGAAATTGTCTTCTCATGTCCTTTTCACGCTCTCATGTCGTGTCTTCCACTTTGTGATTTCTCCAAAAAACTTTAACTAACGGAATCATCTTGTTCCTTAGTTGTTCGACTTCATGTGCTAAAATCTGCAATGGTTCTTCCTCATAGGTCATGTCAAATTGGACTTCTATCTCTTCCGGTTCTATGATGCGAGAATGATCTAATCGATATCTTCTTAGCATCAAAACATGAAAAACATTGTGGATTTTCTCCATTTTTGGTGGCAATGCTAACTGATATGCCACTGGTCCCACTCTCTTTATAATCTCATACAGGCCAATGAATCTAGGACTGAGTTTTCCCTTTCAACCAAAATAAAGCACTTTCTTCCAATGAGAGACTTTCAAAAACATTTATCTCCTACTTGATACTCAATCTTCTTTCTTTTCAAATCCATGTAGGACTTTTTTCTGTCTGCTACCACTTTAAGGTTATGTTGGATCACCTGAACCTTTTCTTCTACTTTTTTAATCAAATCAAGACCAAGAACGTCTCGATCTTTTAATTCGTATCAATTAAGCGGTGTTCTGCATTTTCTTCCAAACAACACCTCATACGGTGTTCTGCATATACTTCTCCCAAGATCCATTGAAAGCAATTACATACGCCCTTAGCATATCTTCCAAAACCTAGATAGTCCGCTCAGATTGACCATTGTCTGATGGTGAAAGGATGTGTTATATAAAGTTCAATCGAGTACCTAAGGCTTCATGTAAAGACTTCCAAAACCTTGACGTGAACCTTGGATCTCTGTCAGATGCTATTGAACTCGGATCTCCATGAAGTCAAATAATCTCCTTGGTATATAATTCATCATATTTTCATCGAATAATTAGTTTGAACAGGAATAAAATGTGTTGTCTTCGTCAATCTATCAATATCGCCCAAATAGAATCCTTTTTTCAGTGTTAATAGTAACCCTGTTTTGAAATCCATCGTAACTTTCTCCCATATCAATTGAGTAATTGAGATCGGTTGTAAAAGTCTTGAAGGTACCTGATACTCAGCTTTTACTTGTTGACAAGTTAAGCACTTTGCAACAAACTCTGTGATAGCTTTTTTCATACATGGCCACCAGAATCGGCCTTTTAAATCTTGATACATCTTGTTTCATCCTGGATTCATAGTCAACGGACTACAATGTGCTTCAAAAAGTACATTTTTCTTCAACTCTTCATCACTTGGAACACAAACTCGGTCTATGTAGTATAAACATCTATCATATTTTACTTCAAAGTCTTTGATTTCATATTTTTTCACTTGTTCCATTATTGCTAAACACTTTTCATCTCTCCTTTACAACTCCTTTATTCGCTCTATTAATAAAGGATTTAGCTTTAATTCAACCACCAAAGCACTAATGTCCTTTAAAAATAATCGGGCATCTAACATGTGTAAAGCTGAAAAAGTCTTTCGGCTAAGTGCATCAGCTACAACATTAGCCTTCCGTGGGTAATAGTCTAAGATTGCATCATAATCTTTATGTAACTCGATCCATCTCTTTTGTCTCAAGTTTAGCTCCTTTTGAGTCAGCAAATACTTTAAGTTTTTGTGATCAGTGTAAATATAACATCGCTCACCATATAAATAGTGGTGTCATATCTTCAGTGCAAACACCACCGCTGCTAACTCAAGATCATGTGTCGAATAATTCTTTTCATATGGCTTAAGTTGTCTCAAAGAATAGGCTACCACCTTTCCATCTTGCATCAAAACACATCCCAAAACATTATGAGAAGCGTCACTATAAATTGTATAGTCCTTGCCCGATTCTGGTTGTACTAGCACTAGAGCCTCCTTCAAAACCTTCTCTAAGGATTCAAAACTCTCTTGGAATTTATCCATCCAAATGAGTGGAACATCTTTCCTCAACAACTTTGTCAATGGGGAGGCAATAATTGAAAAGTCCCTTACAAACCTTTGATAATATCCAGTTAATCCCAAGAAACTCCGCACTTCAGAAACATTTCTTGGAACTTCCCAATCTATAATAACTTTAATCTTCTGAAGATCCACTCGAATCCCCTCTGCAGATACTACATGTCCAAGAAATGCAACTTCAGGTAACCAAAACTCACACTTAGACAACTTAGCATAAAACTTTTTATCTCGAAGTGTCTGAAGAATCACTCGAAGATGGACGTCATGTTCTTTATTCGTCTTTGAATAAACCAAAATATCATCAATGAAGACGACAGTGAACTGATTGAGGTACGGTTGGAATACCCTATTCATAAGATCCATAAACATTATCGGTGCATTAATTAATCCAAACGACATTACCACAAACTCATAATGTCCATTCGGGTCCTAAAAGTTGTTTTTGGAATATCCTCTTCTTGTATCTTCAGCTGGTGATAGTCAGAGCGCAAATCAATTTTGGAGAACACTAAAGCTCCCTTGAGTTGATCAAATAAATAGTCGATTCTAAGAAGGGGATACTTATTCTTTATTGTCACCTTGTTGAGCTACCGATAATCAATACATAGACGCATCGAACCATATTTCTTTTTTTACAAATAACACTGGAACCCCAAGGTGATACACTAGGTTTGATGAATCTTTTATCTAATAACTCTTGCAATTGAGCCTTTAACTCTCTCAGTTCCTTCGGGGCCATTCTATAAGGAGCCATCAAAATTGGAGTCGTTTCAGGCATTAGCTCAATTTGAAATTCAATTTCTCTAACTGGAGGTAATTCTGATACACATCTGGAAATTCTCTGACCGTCAGAATGTCCTCTAATCTCATCTTCGGGGCTCGAGTAGCAATCACATTGGCGATAAAAGTTTGACATCCTTGCAATATTAGCTTTTTCTTCAACATTACCATTATCACATTAGATAATGGATTAATTCTCTCGCTGACCACAATTATCTCTGATCCATCATAACTTTTCAAAATTACTCGCTTCAATCGACAGTCAACATTATCATGGTAACGATACAACCAATCCATTCCCAATATAACCTCGAACTCGTCAAAGGGTAATTCTATCATATTAATAGGGAATTCAATTCCTTGAATCCTTATAGGACACTCTCGACAAATCTGGTTCACCCGAGCACTATTCCCTAGCAGGTTAGTCACAATCACATCAGTACTTGTAGCTTCTAACTGGATTCTCAAATCTCTCATCAGTTTACTACTGATATAGGAATAAGTTGATCTCGGGTCAATCAATATCAAAACATGTTTATCAATTAAATGGAAAATACCTGTGATGATCTCCAGATCATCACGATCTTCATCAGTCTTAATGTTATATACCCGAACAGTCGCACACATTTCAGGTTGAGTGGTCGATTCAGACTGATTCATTCCTCTGCCTCATCCTCTACCTCTATGAGATAAAGTAGTGAATCTCTCTGATTATGCAGGCTCTCCGGTCATTAATGGACAATCCCGGATAGAATGCCCAGTGTCCTCACATTTAAAACATGCTCCGAAGACCACTCGATAAACAGCACTATGATTTTTTCCACAACGATGACATTGACTTAGCCTTTTAGCTTCTGATTCAGTTGATTGAGTCTGCCTAGCTTTTACCAGATTTGATCTTCTGCCTGATGATGCAGCTGACTCAGATATAGTTTGAGGTCAAAAACTCAAACCTGGAATTCTCTTCGATTGTGTTGCACTCAACGAGACACCCATTTTCTTGGTCAACTGGGTCTTTTGCTCCCCGAATCTTTTATTCTGTGTTTACTCTAAGGCTTAGATCGATTCACTACCTCTTGAAATATAGAAAGATGCAACGCTATTACCAGCTCCTTCAATCTGGGTCGCAAACCCTCCACGAACTAATCACATGAATTTTTCTCAGTCGAGACCAATTAAGCTGCAAATCTGCTCAATTTATTAAACTCACACTCATACTCATACTCATACTCATTCAAAGTGTGACTCATGCTTCAAATTCATGAACTTCAACTTCATTTTTTTAATGAACTGATCACCAATATATTTGTTCTTGAACTCTTCCAGAAAGAATGACCACGTCACTTGATCACTAGGTACTCTCATCGTCACATTAGTCCACCATACATGTTCTTGACCTTGTAGTAGTGAGACTACTCCATTCAGCTTCTCCATTTCAGAACAATGGAGACCATCAAGCATAATTTTCATATCATTTAACCAAAGATTCATAGAAATGGGAACTTCCTCAGCTTCTCGCTTAAACTCGGGTTCTCCTAAACTTTTTAACTCCTCAACAATATTCATTCTAGGAGCCAGGGGAGTAGATGATTGGAAATGCATCAGAATCGCGTCTAACGTCCAAAAAAAATGATCCCTGATCTTGCACAGGCACTCCCTAAGGCGTTTGTTCTTTACCTTGCCTAGCTGGGGTAGGTGAATTAATACTACCCCTCATTATCTCCATATCCCGCTTTACTTCGGGATCCCTCGTAATTTGACATCTATTAAAATATAATCATTTAACTATATTAGCAAAGACAACATACTCATTGCATTATCAGATCAGAGATTGTTTATATTTCATTGGCATGTACACCTTTTTAAAACATAAATTACTTCGGTTTGAGCCTAAAATCGGTTAAATCGTAGCTCTAATACTAACAAAAGACCTGTATCCGATCCGTATTCGACTCGTACATGAATCTAAGGTGTCACACTGACTATTTAACGCTTTGACTCTTTGAAAATCCTACTAAAATTTGATTTTTTACCTTTATTTTAGTGGCGAAGCCCTCATTAACACGATTTAATATCGAAATTAATATTAGACGGTGAAAACAAATATTTAATATACTTACGTAACTCTAATTAGTATAGTTACAAAACAGATCAGAGCATTTGCGATTTAAACATTTGTAGTGCATGCCGACAAAATTTCAAAATAACAAAATCACATACTGCTCAAATCGGTCTGATCTGATATTCTTCAAAGGATATGTTGTCCTGACCTAGCTTCACTCTGCTTACTTCGTTGAACCTATATGTGAAAACACTCACACGCTAAGTCTTTGACTTAGTGAAACATAAATAAGCATAATAAAACATTTAAACATTTACTTAAATATTTCAGGAGAAACAATGAATACGAAAAACAATATACATTTCATAAAAAATAACATAAACTATTATGCATTGTTCAATTCATATTAATTTGTTTAAATAGTCCAACGTATATCACTGAGAACTCAAGGTATGTGAGTACTTTGAGGTTGTGCATTGTAATTACAGTCAAAATTACCGCGTAGAATTTACACTGAAGTGCCACGTAGATTATGCACCGAAGTGCCACATAGATTTGTCCCAAATGACCACATAGAATTATCTTGAAGGACCACATATAATTTTTCCGAAGGACCACATAAAATTGTCTTGAAGGACCACATAAAATTGCCCTGAATGACTACATAGAATCTCTCAACTCTTTGCATACCAATTATACCTCTAATTCTCATAGCACATACTTTGGGCTTTAACCATATAAGTATTTCACATAGAATTACTCAAATTATCATTTATTCACATAGAACATATACTCATAGTAATGAAATCAAAATAGTGTTTTTGAAATACGATTTAGGTAAAACCATAAAAATTAATATAAAAAACTATTCAAAATTTAATTTTAGTTAAAAATCATTTGAAGTCGACTCATCACAAGTCTTCTTCCCTTGTATTAATACATTAAAGTAGTATGCACTTACCTTTGCCTCACTTAAGCCCTAAGTAAAAATTCTTTTCGCTTTCGCTCAATCTCTTTATTACGTCAATTCGTTCGGTACTTGCTTTCGATCGAAATCTACACGTTAACACGACCAAGATGAATATCGGAGCTCAATTAATTGTTAACCAATCAGTATTTACATAAACTAAATGAAACACCTAATTCACAATTTCAGGTTGAACAATATATGTACTCTACACCAAGTATCGATATTTTCCTTCTATGATACCAATACCTACCTCAGTATCAATACCCAAATTTATTTTTGGAATTTACTCTTCAATTATAGTATTGATACCTTACTATTTGTATCGATACCCTAGTATCGATACTACCCCTTTAGTATCAATATTGTTCTTCCGATTCACACAATTTCCCTTCATTTAACCTCATAGTATCAATATTGTTCTTCCAATACTGATGCACTTGCCCAAAATTCACTTATTTCATTTCAAATTTGACCCAAACCTAAATCTCATACTTCTAACTCCATTCATGCCTTTAAACTCAAAAACACTTATCACAATCAACTTACATCAATTAAATTCCCGTTAACATCCAAAATTTTCACTATAACACTTAAAACAATATGTTCTTCAAACATGTTCTCAATCTTTTCTAATACCTCAAATACCTTATTCAGACATTTGACAAGTCAAATATATCTTTAAAAATCTAAATACTAATCAATTTTCGTCAACGCCCTTAAAAACTATTTTTACCAAATCACCATTTACTCATCAATCCCATAGCTTCTAATTATCTTTAAGCTTTCTTAAGCTTCTATACCACCCAAAAGATCAAAACCAATTAAAAATGCAAGAAACAACCAACTTCAAGATTACTCACCTTAGCAATGATGTTCATGGTGGAAATGAAGAGAGAAGATGAAGAGAGTTATAGGCTTTTCTTTTCCTTTTCTTATTTTCCTCACATGTTATAATAACATTAAAATAAATTTTAAATTCATTTCATGCCAAAAAGTCATTTTGCCCTTCCATCCTTCAATCTTTGATAATATATCCTAAACAAAATTCCAAATTAATCATTGAACATTTCAATTTATCAAAATCTAACCGCTATATTTTGAATTCTTACACTTTAGTCATTGACCTGATATTAAGGTATTACAGATACATTTTTAAATGTTATATAATTTTTTTACTACAGAAAAATAAGTTGGATAATGTCCATCACAGTTGAAAAGTTCATAGGTAAAATTAAATAAAAAATTCTCCTAGAACCAAAGCGATAATGACTTTAGAGTCTAAAATATAATTTAACCATTTAAAAATAAATATAATTTAACCCTTTAAAATTTCTCCTAGAACCAAAGTGATAAGTATTTGTTCTAAATACTCTCTATCATTTGACAATGAACTCTTAATCACCATACTGCAGTCGTTGGTGCTCAAATCTGTGACCTCTAAGAATATTATTTAACAACGATTCCTTTAACCACTGAGGTAAGTTGGTTAGTGCAATACAAAATAAGTACTAATGGAAGAACATCATTTTAAATCATAAACAAATAGAAGAAAATTGTAGCATCCCTAATTTCAATATATGAAATTGATGATAGAAGAATTCGTTAAGCGGATTTAATAGTAGAATAAAGTATTGTTCTCTTTAGAGTAGGGATGGATCGAGAGAGTGTTGGAGGTGCGGCTGTATTCCCTGAACATTTTAAATTCCCGTATATTCTAGATATTTTCTTTATATTTTATATGAATTATTTAATTTCTTATCCCTGATATTTTACAATCTAGCACCCGATAAAGTTTTAATATAATTTTTTTATATTTACACCCATTGACACAAATTCATGCTTCCGTCCCTGCTTTAGAGATTTTAAGTTTCGAGCGGCTACATTTGTAGGATGTATTTTCGTTATAAATAGTTAAGATATATTCTAAAAAGATATTATATTGTAATTGTGTAGATTATTAAAAAAGAGAGATCAATATTAAAAAAAATCACAAAATCAATTATTTCATTTATAAAATTTTAAATTCCATATTCTGTTAAATTTTATCTATATTAACAGATGTAAACACATAAAAATTTTAGAATAGATACAATTATTTAAAAATATAACCAGCTAAAAATTTAGAGTTTAGGATGATATTTGCCCACCTTCCTGCACCTGACTTATTATAGACACGCCAATAAATAATTTGAAATAAAAAATATTTTTTGGTAAACACAGCAAGAAGGCAAATAGCTAACTCCCCAGCCAAATCCTTCTACAAGATAGCTTCCAATTCAACAGGCGGGTTTGCCATTTCAAGTGCACCTGGGGGGCGACCACAGGTCCAACCAGCCAGAGCATCCGCGACTGCATTCTGATCCCGATGAACATGCCGCGTCTCTACAACCCAATCCGACATCTAAGCTCATGAAGAGCACTCACTAGAGCATTTTCAGACAGGGCCTTTGATTGTGTAGACACCCGTTTTATCCAGGATTTTTATTGTTATTATTTTTATTTTTATAATTATTAAATATTAATTTATTATTTTGTTATTTTGTAGGCTATTACAAATTGGACCCAAGCTATGTTACAAGACCTATTATTCCCTGACCCAAATCAGTTGGGGGCCCATCTCAAGCCCAATGGTCATCAGTAGTTGTATGCAAAAAAGAAGAAAAATCGAGGTTGGTTTTAGCAGTTAAACAACCAGATAGTGGAGGGTTAACAAGCGTGAAAGGAGGGGGAGAAAAAACTTCATCAACACACAAGAAACGAAAAAAGAACGAGGGGAGAGATATCAGCAATTCACCAGAAGAACGAGGGACTGGAGACCGTTTTTTTAAAAGCAAGGAAAACACGAAAAACCGACTCTATTCGTCTATTTTGTTTTGACACAATAGAGCAATAAAAAAAAGAACAGTGTGTGTGTAACGATATTATTCCTTCCCTCCATATTCAAAGATCAAACGGTGTAACAAAGGGATTCAATCTTCTTTTCCGAAAAATAGTAGAAGCAATACAAGAGGTTTTTTCTCATTTCTTTTCGACTCACATTTTATTGTTATTTCCAGTATTAATTTCTTTTTCTCTGTTGATATGTTGTTTATAAAAGAATAATGAAATGAGAAGTGAAAAAGTAAGGGTTTTAGAGATATTACCCTGTGTTTTAAAAGGCGCAAGGCGCTCCAAGGTGATTAGCTACCCGAGAGCCTCAATTTTTTGAGGTACTTTGAGGCGAGGGATTCACGTACGCGAGGCGCTTAATTTTACAAAACATTTGTAAATATTTTATAACCATACCTCAATCACAAAATAACTTAATAAACAAAAACACCAAGTAGCATATGTCATATTGTATCTCAAAAAGACAAATTAAAAACATCATCAATAATCAAAATGCCTAAAACTCATCTTCATCATCATCAACATCAATCCCAAACACCTCCTCTTCCCCATCATCTTCGGAAAGTCTATTATCCTATTCTATCTCTTTATCAATCAAATTTAGTATATTTTTAAAATTTAATTAGATTTAATTCAAAACGGAATAAAACAAGTGAGTTTAGTATCCATATTCTAAAAAAGCCCATAAAACTAAAAAGAGACCCATTAAAAAAGAGTTCAAAATTTTGGCCCCAAAATTTTGAACTTCCCATGACTGTCAATGTTAATCAGGCTGTTCACGTGTGAAATAAAGAATCGTGGCCTTCAAGGTCACACTATAAATAGTCAACTTATATTGAAACCCTAGGGTTTTTCTCAATCGGCAATATCGTTCAAAGAGTGCCTCCTCTTCTTCTCTCCTCTTCTTCTCTTTCTCATACAGCTTTTCATTATTCTATTCTCGTCGTTTCTGTTAAGGTTTCTCCTACATCTAATCAGGGATAGGGCTGTTGATCTTTCTTTTACAGTGGCATGTTTACTAAGCAAATAATTGTATGTGAAATGGGTCATTGTACGTGAATCGCTAAAAGCATCGCCTCGTCGCCTCATCGCCTCTCACCGCCTTCAACGACTGAATCGTCGCCTCATGTACTCGCCGCCGCCATGGTGGTCGGAGGCTTTCTTCTAAATGCCTCGCCTAGCGCATCAAAGCGTCTCAGGCGCGCTTTTTAAAACACTGATATTAACTTAGTCATTTAAGGTTATTCGATGGTAGTAGAGAAGGAGCAGGGGTCTCCGATCCTGTTAGGAAAGTGATCTATCAGCAAAAATTGTTGAGAGGATTCGATGAAAAGATAAGGGGAAAAAACCCAAAGCAATCTATCAGCAAAAATTGTTGAGAGGATTCGATGAAAAGATAAGGGAAAAAAAACCCAAACAGACTTCAAAACACCCCACCAACAATGCATTGTTTTATTAAGCCCACAAGAATTCACCACTTCGATTACACAAAAGGCCCTAAACAAATTTTTCGAATTCCCTATACACATGTATCATTTACCCTAAACACATTACCAATCGAAACCCATCGTCATTAGCAACCATTCGGGTACCCAAAATCAGAAGTGGAAAAAAATAGAAATAAGAGGAGTGTCTTGATAGTTTACCTTGCAGTGTTTGGGGCTTCACTGGAGAGAGGAAGCGTCGTCGGAGTAGAGTAATCACGGTGGCTGGCGTGTGAGCGGGTTTGAGTGACCCTTGGTTTCGATCGAGGAATTAGAAAAGAAGGGGAACTTGTTCAATCCACTTCGGATCTTTTGGGGCTTTCTCGGTCTTAGTTAGGTTCGGTAGGAAAGAGAAGGCCACCGATGGTTGGTGGCCGAGACGTCAATGGCCTTAGGTTTCTTTGGGTATGGCGGTCACACGTTGGTAGAGAGGGAAGAGTACTGTTTTTGGTTGATTAAACTTTCCCGTGGCCTTCATCGGCCGTCTTGGTACCGGTTGAGATGGGAACATCGCCGTTAGGCGGTGGCCGAACTCTATTTGGGTTAGAGACGCCGTCGATCGTGTATCTGGGAAGAAAGGGAGAGATAGGAGAGGGAAATACGAGGTGCGGATGAGTGATTTTTTAGTTTAGGTTTGTTTTTAATTAGGTTATATATAAAAATATTGGGTTAATTATTGTTTAGCCACCAAAACTTAGAGGTAAAAATAGGTTTTGGTTCTTCCACTTTTAGCATTTATTTCAATTTAGTCACTAATAAGGACTGTTTTTGAATTTATACCTTTGGATTTGTCCTTATTTTGTCATTTTCCAGATTTAGGTTTCAGTCATATTTTTTGGCTTATTTAGTAAAGGGTTATTCGATTTTTCTGCTTTAATTCATTTTAGTCCACAATTTGAGATTTTCATGTTTTTAATTTCATCTTCATATTTATGTGTTTTTTTATTTTAATCCTTGTTTTAACTCTTGATTTATATATTTAATTTTCATTTTATTTTAATTTAGTCCATTGTTAGATTTGTTTTCTTAAATTAATTTTTTATATTTATTTCGCATAGTGATATGTTTACATATGTATGGATATGTGAATAATTCATTAGTAAATTGCATGACATCTTTTTTGTATGATTTGCATGATATCCTCACGTGCATAACTCGATATCATTACATAATTGGATTAAATGTAATACCATTTTAATTTAAAATTATTTTGAGTGGATTGTCTTAACTAATTAGAGATCCACTTTTGACGATTTTAAATTAAAAATGTATATCATCAGTGTCACTTTAAAAAATGATTCGTCACTTTAAAATTTGGGAACGAAAGAAAAAGAAATGTTCGATTATTTAAATTTTTCGAGAAAAGATTGTTAGAATTTATCTAAGATATGGTTTCGATATTTTTAAATAATCGAATATTCTTTATCTTTCTAAAAGGCTCGGTAATTTTATTTTAATCTATTTTTGGTGCATTTGAATATAATAATGAAATTATAATATTTCTTTATTTCGATTGAAGTAAGAATCAATTACCTCAAGTTATGAGGTATTTGTTTCTTCTTGATAGGAAATAATTTATTATTATATTCATTATAAAATTCACATTTTTGTTGTTTTATTGGATCATGAACTAAATTAAATTCAAATTTATAGATTTCGTTGTAAATACATTAATTAATCGATTAGATACCGATTTAGGGCACTATGGGAGTACTAATCATTCTCCACGTATAACTGACTCCTGAACTCATTTTATGATAATGCATGCCTCAATTTGTTGTTTTAATTAAAATTATTTTTTATTTAAAATGAAAATATTTTTAGGTGTCTAATCACACCATAATTAAGGATTGGTAGCGACTCCTCGAACCGTATTTTTTATCGTAAATGAAATATTAAAATTTTCGAAATGAAAAGTTTTTTAAATCACACATCTTTTAATTAAAAGTAATCATAAAAAGAGATAATTGAAAATTGATATGAATTTTAAAATCACATTTTATGGAAAAAAATCGTTCGATAAATTGACAATGTCATATCTTCGTCACCTCCAAGTTATCCGTTTCCAGTTCAATACACCGAAAGCCAAGGTTCCACGCATACAATAAGATATCATGGGCTGCCCACAACTCCGCAACAAGGACGGAGCATCGACCTACACTCCGAGAAAACCCAGAAAGCCAGGTCCCCTCAGAATCTCGAATCACACCCCCCACAGCTGCCATCAAATCAGAGGTTCGGACTGTCCCGTCAGCATTTGCTTTGACCCATCCCATCTTGGGTTTAGTCCATGCCCACATTTGAGTCCCCGGTGAACATGGTGCATCGCTCAGCAGACGTAGCTGTTGAAAATTCAGCAGCCAACCGATTGCAGCGCGACAGAAGCTCCTCCCTTTGATAATAATTGGGATCAAGGATCAAACTGTAACGATGTTTCCACAGTTGCCAACAAATGACAGCAAATTTCATAGACCAGTTCTCCCCATCGATAGCAAGATTAGCATGCGAAAGAAGATTCTTCTCAAACCAATCAACATAGTTCATCTGAGAAGATCTCATTTAAATGGGAATGCTTTATTACCTTTGTCTAGATACTTCTCGCCGTAGTACAAAGCCGCAAAACATGGTCACTATCTTCATTATCACCACCACAAACGGCGCAGCCCCTCGAGCTCGACAAATGCCGGCGATTCCTTTCAACATTCGTTAGCAAGCAATCCTGGATTGCAAGCCAGATGAAAACTTTAATCCGTTTTGGCATCCTTAAACTCCAAACCTTTTCCAGTTAATGATCGACTCCACCCAGCTATTATTAGTTAGAAATTTGTTGGCCGATTTTGTGGAGAAACGGCGATCATTCTTCCACCTCCAACCAGGGACATCGTTACCAAGCCGAGCTTGGGGAGGTTGAATAGCCGCGATTCGTTCAACAATGAAAACTAATAATTTTTTAACTAATAATTTTTTAAACGATGACATTTACATGAAAACATTAAATAAGTTGGTTTAAATGTCTATTTATTTCACGTGAAACATTAAAAAAATATTTTTTTATCATTTTTCAATGTTTTGATTAACGAAAAATCTTGTTTGTCGATAGAATTCTCTTTGTATTTTGTGTAAAATGATTTATAGTCTGATTTTTTATAAATTATTTTTTAAACTTTTTATTTCAAACCATAAATACTCAAAATAATACTCCGTCCGTCCTATTTATATTTCTATTAATGAGTTTTTACGTAATTTTAGGAAAAAAATTTGTATAAGAAATGTGTTATGAAAAAGCTAAAATAATAATTTTATCATGAAAAAATTAAATTTTACTTTATTGGGAAACTAAAAAAAAGGTAGAAAGAGAAAAATGCATAGTAAAAATTGTAGATTTTATTAGATGAACAATTTAAATGAGATAATTTTAAAATATAAAAAAGGATAAATTTAATGGGACAAAATGAGTATTAATTTATGTATTTAATGCTAATATAATATCTTAATATCATTTTAATAAAATTATTAATTATTAAAATGATTAAAATATATTTACTAATATTTTTAATAATATAATATTATATTTTTAATATTATAACTATATTATAATAATATATGATATTTTATTTTTATTTTAATAATATATATAAAGTATAAACAAATTTATATTATTTATCAATTTCACAAAAAAATATTATTAAATTATTAATAATGAATAATATTATTTATCTATTTAATATTAATATAATATTTTAATAAAAATAATTCAAATATATTTATTAATACTTTTTAAAAAGTAATATAATATTTTTATTTTAATAAATAATTAATATAATATATAATATTTTTATTTTAATAGAATATACTAATTTTAATATTTTGATTTATTAATTTGTGGAAATATTTTTTAATAATAATTTTGACATAAATAATATTGAATAAATTATTCTAATATTTTAAAAATAATAATATTAATTTTTATATAATAAATAATATTTTTATTATATTTGATATTTGTAATAAATAATTTCTATGAAAATTATCAACTAGTGAAAAATGACTTAAACAATATATTCCAAATACCGTAAAATATTATTAAAAAAATGTAATTCATTTTACAGAAAATATTTTAAAAAAATATTTTTAATAAAAAATGAATCCTAAATAATATTTACCATTAATTAATAAAGTATAAAAAACATTAATCATACAGTCAATTATCCATTTAACATGAGACTCTCAAGCGACCTTAAAAGTTAAGAATATATTTTTTTTCTCTAAAATAAATATGAATTCAAATATCTACTGTTGCGTCTATAAAATATATGTATGCTATCGATGATTAAAATATTAAAAAAAAATCTATCTTATAATCAATTTAGACTAAATCAAACCTCATCTTCTTCATTAAACCTCGAAAAAAATGTACATATACCCATGTCATATGCTTTGTTCATAACCAAACCTGGCGTCCACCAGTCCTGATGATTTATAATATATTCAAAAATCTGTTTTACCCATCAAATGATCTATTTTATGATGTAAAAAATTATTTTATATTATTTAAAAAAATAAATTTATGTATTTTTATTGTTTAAATAATATTTCAAATTAAATTGAATCATCTATGAACAAATCTATACAATAATTAGAATTTATGCATGACCGAATATTTTTGTTGAATTAATTTATTTTTATTTATATTTTTTTATACTATCTCAATAACAAATACTAAAAAAATGTAAAAGAAAGTGGAATTATTGGTTAAAATTAGAAACACAAATTGATAAATTGTATCAAATTAGCCGAATAACAGTAAGAACAGACAAACAAATACTAAATCTTATCTGATAAGCTTGTAAAATAACAACTTAAACATCCATTAACATTTTCAATTAGTAATTCTCTACTATTTATATTCGGATTTTACAGAGTAAATTAAAATAAAAAAATAATTTTACTAATTTTTTGAGAAGGAAAACAAAAAAAACAGTGATTACCCAGTTTTTATTACAGGAAGTGAAAAAGGGTAGACTCAACGTGCTTCTAAGAATTCAGCCCGCGTATTTAAGCTGAATAAAGACGCTACTGCCCCATTAAAGCCCTTCATCTTCCTATCAAAATCCAGTCATTCCAGTATTCTTTGTAATCTTTGTATTGGGAATTCTTTATACAATCTTCAAATGTCGGTGAGTTCATTTCTTTTATTTTTTTTCATCTATTTATTGATGAATTTGACCCTTTGCTTAGTTAGATCCAGGATTCTGTGTTCCTTTAGAGAAAAGAAAAGGGTCAACTGAAAGAGAAATGTGGGTTTTGCTCTGTTTGTTTTATGTGAAAATGTAGGAAAAAGGACACCATAAAAGCTAGATTCCTGACTTGATCTCTACTAGACCGAAATGCCACTTTGGATTTCTAAAATTGATCTCACTGTAGTTCTTGGGTTCTGGAAACAACTTCAATCATAAGATTCAGTTGGGATACTTTATTTAGCGTTCTTGGAAACCAAAATGATTTTTAAGTGTTCTTCAAGTTTCATGGTTTGATGGTCAAGTTGTTGTTAATTGTGGCTCTGTCTTACGGTTCATGCTATTTCTAGTCTATGCATTTTATTTTGTGGTTCCTTTTTAATAGTCTTTGAAGTAGTATTTCTATAATCGTTAGTTTTAATTTGTAGGCTCTGATAGGATTGGTGTAAATTATTGGTGAAAGTGTTATATTGATCTTCAAAATAAGATAAAAGGGTGTTTTTCTTTTTTTCTTTTTTTTTTTTAAAAAAAAATTCATTTGGGTAGGAAGCATAAAATGGTTGTGTTTGTGTATAATGTCCTTTCGATACTTAGATAAACCATTTGATTGCAATTGAAGTTATGATTCCAAGCATTTTACATTTAAGCATATCACTGTGAATTTTCATAAAACAAATAAAGAAAAAAAAACCAAATGTGCCACTGATGATTACATGGTGTTTCTGTTTGTGGCAATGAGAATTTTCTTTGGTACTAGGAAAGAAATATTTTCTATTTTAGGCTTTTACTTTTTATGAATCCTGTGGCCTGAGAATGGGATGCATTCTTAGGTCACAATTGAACAGACTGCACGAGTTCAAATTGATGTAACATAAAACTATTAGTCCAAAAGTCTCACGGCAATGAAACAAATGTCCACAGACCATCAATCCGCGCCAATGAATAAAATCTCCTTACACTTTTGGACCCCATAGTAACAGTAAAGAATTGTGGTTTCAAGTTTATTTGTTGTCATGAATCCTGATTTTATTTACTTTCATCTCATTCATTTAGTATATCAGTGTCCTTCTTTCATCCAGTTATGCTTACATAACTTGCAGTTACTTTTCTTGCCTAGTAGAGCTTCTCTTTTTTATATATATATTTTACTCCTTTTTTGTCATTGCATATGCAGCTTTCACTGGACCATACAAATCTTAGTCTTGGAGCAGTACCTCAGACAAAAGCAACAACAAATTGGACGATCAGTGTCTCAACTGTGAGGGAAAAAGTTACTTTTGATGTTATTAACAATATATCTCTGCTGATTATCAGTATGTTTGATGAGTATCATATAAGTGTTATCTTGAAATGCTTGATGAGTATGTTTATTGTGAATATGTGATATCCAGTTGCATTAGAGTCCAAAGACTCCATAAACATCTTTGTATTTGTGCTATATGTTCATTTAATTAAAAACAATGAATCGAAGTTTTAAGTTGAATGCATGTGATTAGATGGACACATGGAAAATGTAAAAGCCTGCTTCTGGTGTTTTCTCAAACTCTACCACTAGTTTATAGGACAATAATCCTAAATACAAATATTTATCCACTCGTTTTCTGTGCACAGATAAAAACAGTTCAGGTCAGTAATATTTCTCTAGCTGCTTCCGAGAGGGATATCAAAGAATTCTTTTCTTTCTCTGGTGATATACAATACGTTGAAATGCGAAGGTGGGTGCTCTCTACCAATGTTGCTCTGGCTTTTCATTTTTCTTGAAATACC
The DNA here is from genome assembly GCF_006381635.1 of Hibiscus syriacus. Lineage (NCBI taxonomy): Eukaryota > Viridiplantae > Streptophyta > Magnoliopsida > Malvales > Malvaceae > Hibiscus > Hibiscus syriacus. Next base: position 790,548 of record NW_024061918.1, on the reverse strand, counting down.
CTTGTCCTGACACATTTCCAGACATGGTAGATCCTCTGAGGACCCTTCAAATACATTGAATCTTTAAAGAAACTGAATATACTTGTGTTAGACACATACAAACATGCCCTTGTTCGGCATCCATACTTGAGTTCCAGTAGCATAGCTCTAGTTCAACTGATTTTTTTCGAAAACTCATCCTTATGATTTTTATGAATTTTGCAGGGAGACTGAAAATGCTCAGGTTGCTTACGTTACCTTCAAGGATACACAAGGAGCAGATACAGCAATACTATTGACTGTATGTTAGTGAGATTGTGTTATTTTTTTATGCTTATGTTTCCTTATCAAATTTTCATTTATCGATAGTATCACCGGGCAAAACTCTTATCAGCCTTACTGCTCCCTTAATTCAAAATCGACAGGCAACTTGAAAGTTGAAACTTTTGGAAAAATAATCATATTTTACATGTTATGCCTGTCAAACTTGATTAAAACTTTCCAGGTCTATTTTTAGTGACTTTACCATCATTCATCTCCGTTGCCTGTTTTCATTGGTGTGACTCAGAATTAACCCTCTCCTGTAGCCTTTTTTGACCATCAAAGCCTAACAATAACATCTAGTTATCGAGCTTCAATTACATGGCTTACTTACTTTCTGGCAACTTATTCAATTTGAATGCTCGTTTTGAATTATGTACTTTTTGATAAATTCAGGGAGCCAAAATAGTTGATCTTTCTGTCAATATCACACCTGTTGAGGATTATCAGCTACCCCCTGAAGCTCTCCTATCAAAAACGGTAAAATTCCTCCTTTAAACCATATCCTACAGCCTTTGTTGACATAAATATGATCAGTGGGATATGAAATAGGGTGAAGTAATAATATATCTATGTTGCTCTGGCTCTTCCTTTTTGCTTGAAATATCTATGTCCTAAGTGTACACATGGAGGTTGGTATATAACCTTACACGAATCCTCCAAATACATTAAAAAACTTGGTCATATATTGAATATACCGTGTCAAACACATACTCGTAGTAGTCGCTTACACCTGAGCCAGAGTAACAGAATAATAACATTAGAGTTAGTAGTATTTCAACCGGTTGTTGTCAGCTTATGTTTGTAATTTTCAGATCATACTTTTAGCATCGGAAGAAAAAGACAAGATTGTGTGATAGCTTAATGCTTATATAATTATATCAATATTCATGATTAATCGTTCTTCAAAAATACATGCTTTTATTCCTTCAAATCCTTGAATGCGTCTTTTGTGAAGCCTTTCAATGGAGGACAAGTAAACTGAAATCCAGGATGCAAGGTTTATAATTGTATACTGTTACCACCGAACTTAGAAATTGGTAACATTTATTGTCGGTAGCTTGTTTTCAATCCATTGTAAGAACTTAGAAACTGAATTAGCACCGATTCAGCATCTGGAAATTTTCTGATCTTTTGGGAGTCTTCTAGTGTAACCGTATATATCTATTGCCTGTTTTTCTCTTGGTCCGCAATAGGAAAAGGCATGTTTCTTCCTTATGTCACTCAGACTTGGGGCAAGTTCTGCATACGGATATGTGTCCAACATAATTATGTTCGATTTTTTAAAAGGTCTTTTTCATGCATTTGGAGAGTTTTTGGAGGGTTATATCTCCAAACTCATGTTTGGATATGCGTCTGACCATGGGTGTCAGTCACAATAACTCCAAGAAAAATGAAGAGTAGGAGTGCATTGTTTGTTCGTATGCATTCCTAAGAATATGATTGAAAGAAGTGAATTATTGCATATACACTGTCTTATGTTTTCGTCATCATTGTGTTATCTTCTATTTGAAGGAGAAAAATCCAGTTTTTATTGATTCTACTGTGAAAAAGGCTGAAGATATGGTAAGCACCATGCTTGCCAAGGGCTTTGTCTTGGGAAAGGATGCCATAGCCAAGGCAAAAGCTTTTGATGAACAGCATCAATTGACATTGAATGCCTCTGCTGCCGTAACTTCTTTTGATCAGAAAGTGGGTCTGAGCGAAAAGCTAAGCATCGGAACAACTGTGATAAACGAAAAGATGAGAGAGATGGACGAGCGATACCAAGTATCTGAAAAGACAAAGTTCGCTTTCTCTGTTGCCGAGCAGAAGGCAAGCATTGCAGGAACTGCAATCATGAGCAACCGCTACGTGTCTACAGGAGCTTCATGGCTTTCAAACGCGTTCAATGCAGTTGCGAAGGCAGCGGAGGACGTAGGTGTGTTGACGAAGGAGAAGGTCGAAAAAGCTGAGGAAGAAAAAACTGATTCCATTTACAAGGAGAGAACAAGGATCATCAATGACTTTGCACAGCTCCATCTTGATGAATCTTCCATGATGGAACCAGTTGATTCAACAACTGATAAGAAAGCCTAAAATGATATGAAATGATTGCTTTTGAACATTGATTGTCCTTCAATACCTTGATTGCTTTATTGTCGGACAATATATTGTTACATGGGATTGGAATTCATTGGACTTTCTGCAAAAATATATATGTACACACACTAAAAGAGTTTTACATTGTGTAATATGATTCAATTACTATATATATATATATATTGCTTTTTTCTAAAAAGGTAGATTTCATTCAAATATCCAAAGCATCGAGAATTACATTATCTTTGATACAATCTGTTTCATCGTAACAAAACCAGTATGGATTATTATTCGACAAAGCCCAATTAGTTAAGGAGTGAGCTACTCTATTTGCTTCTCTCTTGGTTTAGTTAACCTTGTAGTTCGGATGATGCGTTAGGATATCATGAGCTTTGTTGAGTAACAATCCGACAACGAAGATGTCTTCTTGCCAGTTAGTGAGGTGGTTGACAATAGAAATTGCGTCTCCTTCGAGAGTGACATGCTCCCAATCATTTTTACTAGCCAGTCGGAGGCCATGCACGAAAGCCATTGCTTCTGTTGTTTCCGGAGTGTGAGGGGACTCAAGCTTTTGTGCCATTCCCTGTACCACCATTCCATGGTGATCGCGGACGACTACACCAATAGCCGCATCCCCCGAGCTATGAATAAAAGCGCCATTGACGTTAATTTTAAAACTACTTGGTGGAGGTCGTTGCCATGAGGATCTTGGAGCAACAGTCGAAGAGAGCCAGAACTTGCCATGACTGGCAGATGCTTCTTTATCCGACGCAAAAAACCAAGCCGCATTTATCACCTACCGATCAGCTTGCAACAGTTTGTCTTGCACCCATTTATTCCTCCTATTCCAGATATTCCAAAGTAAGATCATCATTAAGGAGAAACCAACTGAGTCCAACAAGGAGGATGCTCGTTGTAGCCACTATTTGCACAATGGAGTAGCATTTGGAATGATGTTATTTTGCAGACCTAAAAGGGAAAGGATAGTTCGTGTCTTTGTGCAATCTTTAAGAGCATGCAACACTGTTTCCTTTTCTGTCATGCAAACCATCTTCCAAACTCGCAACAACAACCTTTTCACTAGTATTATTATGGACTAAAGCCAAAATAAACCCAAACAATGTATACAAGTGTAAAATAGATGCACCGAAATGATCAAAACCAATTGTAACAAAAAAAGATCAAAACCAATGAACAGTCAACTTCCTACCTTAATAGCTAATCATCTTAAATTAGGTTCAAGCTGGTATGAAGCAACGATTGACGAAAATAAAGAGGAATAATACTAATGATTACACACAAATCATTCAAGATTAACGGCTATATTAAATTAAATACCGATTTTCTTTAAAGAAGGTAAAGATATAAATGGTAGGACACACGCAATAATGAGGAAAAGGAATAGAATTAAATGTAATGGAGCTAAGTTAGATATAAAAAATAGGGAATGACTAGACTGAAAAAAAATAAAAATAAAGAGAAGAGCAAGATCGAAAATAAAACAAAACATCAAGGGCTCATATGAAAATTTGTTAAATAAATATTAAAGGTTTGAATAGGACTAAAATAAAATTACCAAAAAATGTAAACCAAAATTAAGAGGAAAAGTAAATGAAAGAATGACCCAGGTAAAATGGAAACAAAATAAGAAAGACTTCGGAACAGATTTACCCTTATCCATTAAAAAACACGGGCCCTTAATGGGCACTTTTTGGAAGATATAAAACTCATTTTAGAAACAAACATAGCATATTTTTTCATTTGAAAAAACTTTGGATCAAAACATGGATTTTAAAATCCTTTGAGAACCTTTATGGTGTTCTTCATTTTCCTGGCCGACCACCATAGGCGACGGTGCTAACCTCTGTTTCCGATCATGGAAATTAAGAAATGTTACTTTTTTATAATGCTCTTTGACCCCTCTATCTCGATCTTATTATGGTTTCATCAAAATCCCTCGAGAATGGAGTAGATCTAATATTTTACTTTCGAAATACCCCTTCTCCGATCATCGAGATTTCTATTCTGATTTACCCTCTATTTACCTTTTATTTTATGAAAAGATAACCAAATGGGAATTCTAACCCTAGAGGAGGCTTCAGATCTAAAGAGATCCACTGTAAAGCCTCCGTTTCTCGAGTTATAAAGGAAAACAGGACTCAGACGACGAGACGCTCACACAACCTAGGTAAACGACTTCTTTCTTTACTTTTACTATATTCAATTCCTTCAGAAATGCACATGCATACACACAAGAACTGAAAAAGAGAAACCATGTTAAAAAAACCTTAGAAATGCTCTTTTTTATTTCTCTTCGAATGGTGGAACTACACTGTTATTGTGTTTTCCCCTATTTTTTCTGTTCGAAACCCCTACACCGAATACTCCCCCTATTTTTCTTTCGAATCACCTCCGATTTTATTTTCATTGTCTTCACTTAATCCCATTTGTCCTTTTTCATGTTAATTTCCTTGCATTTGGTGAGATATTGATGTATTTAGGTGGGATTAGGTGAATTTGTTTTTGACTTGGAAATTTGCTTGAACTTTCGGTGGATGAATGATTCTTTGACTTTGATATGATATTTGGCTACTGTTGTAGGTTTCACGTGATATGCTGAAGATAGCATTTGAAATGGTCACGAGTCGGGTCTTTGCTGGACACAGGTCTGGATCGGGTCAAGCTTGAACAGGGTCTCGGGTTGAGCTTGTTGGGTTTTGCACTTGTATTTGTTTTGGGCCTGGGATTTGTAATCTGCAAAAAAATGTAAATAAAAGTATGTAATAATAATAATAATAATATATTATATATTATTATTATTATTATTATTATTATATTTTTATCCCGGTTAAAAAATGGGTGTCTACAACTGTCCCTCTTTGCACATTCTTGTGTTAACAACAATAGGGCAAAGATGAAAAAGACAACCAGTTTTTGTCCAATCTTTTTTTTTTTGTTTTGAGACTTGATATATCGAGGAACAAATGTAATTGGGCTTCCTGGAATTGGGGCTTTGTCTTCTTAAAGATTTAGGCTTACAAATTCTTCCGGAAAGTAATTCGTTGCTTGAACTATGTTGTACTAAGTTGAAAGGCAACCCCCTATTGTTACAGACGACTCATTTGTTGTGAAACTAAGTCAATCCACTCGAACACGATATCCTTCGTCGTGAAGTTGAAATCGTGGATGACTCATTTTCTATGAAGTTGAGCTTTGAATTGGATATCCTTCATTGTGAAGTTGAAATCCAATTTTGTGTAAGTGACGTTATTTCGAGTCCAATATCCTTCACTGTGAAGTTGAAATTGACTCTGAATGACGCTGGTTTTTCATTGTTGTATCACATATGACTCTTACATCGTGAAGTTGGGTCAATATTTTAGGTACGATATCCTTCGTTATAAAGTTGAAATTGTAGTATGGCTCATTCAATGTGAAGTTGAGCTTTAAATTGGATATTCTTCATTGTGAAGTTGAAATCCAATCTTGTATAAGTTGCGTTTTTTGAGTCTAATATCCTTCGTTGTGAAGTTGAAATTGACTCTGAATGAAACTGAAATGTTGTTTGTTGATAGACATTCCTTCTTTAAATTGGATATCCTTCACTGTGAAGTTGAAATCCAATATAGAGAGGGATGCTTCTTATGGCACGATATCCTTCACTGTGAAGTTGAAATCGTGATGGCCCTTCGTTGTGAAGTTGAGCCTTGAATTGGAAATCCTTCGTCGTGAAGTTGAAATCCAAGTATTGTATGTTTCTTGTAGGCACGGTATCATTCGTCGTGAAGTTAAAATCGTGGATGGCCCCTTCATTATGAATTTGAGTTATGAATTGGATATTCTTCGTCGTGAAGTTGAAATCCAATCTAAAGATAAATGTTGCTGGTGAGAACGATATCCTTCGTCGCGAAGTTGAAATCGTGGATGACCCCTTCGTTGTGAAGTTGAGCCTTGAATTTGATATCCTTTTTCGTGAAGTTGAAATCCAATATAAAGATGAATGTGGGCACGATATCCTTCGTCGTGAAGTTGAAATCGTAGATGACCCCTTCGTTGTGAAGTTGAGCATTGAATTGGATATCCTTCGTCGTGAAGTTGAAATCCATTCTTGATTAAATGGTGTCGCTTCGAGTCCAATATCCTTCGCTGCGAAGTTGAAATTGACTCTAGCATGAACATGCAAGATTATGCACATATGCGATGATATGGATGCAATGCTCTTATGTATGCCTAAAATGTATATGTGAGATATGTTATTTTAGGACTTAGAGAGAAATCTCAATCTCTGGATTCTTCAATTCCTATTCTTGATCTTGGATTCTTCAACATGCTTAAATCCGATGTTGATGTTGATCTGTGAGGTGAATGGTTACGTGAACTCTTCATTCTATCCTTGTCTTAGTAGGTCTTCATTTCCACCATGGTGTACTTTTACAAACCTCAACCTGAGACAATTTGTTTTACTTGCTCCACCAAATTTTGCCCCAAAAATTTGGCTTCTCTTGCCCCAGCTTCAATATTGAGCTTCAGAGAGATATTCATTGATTTTCAAGATATGCTTCTAGAGAACTTATCTTGTTTGAAAATGTTTTCCTTCTTCTTATTTTCAAAATTTTGAAAATTATCGAAAGGAATTTTTGAAAATGTTACCTCCTTCTAGGTTTCACAATTGAAGCAAATCATAAAATAGGAGTTCATTGGATATCAAAAGAATCAAATGCTCTTTTAATCTTTGATAGTTGCAAATCTTTGACAAATATCAAGATTGAAAAGTTGTTTTAGAGGTGGGCTACCTAAATCCTAAGGTTTGTTTCTTCAATTCGGTCTTGGCTTTCCCCTCTTTCTTGTTTTGGTATTTTAATCGAAGGCGAACAAAATGACACAACTAGCATAATCAATGGCTAAACCTTTCAGAACACTTCTGTTTCAGTTCTCTGAAATCTTTCATTTGTTCAAGCTTTTTAGACTCACCTAATCAAGGTAGTGCAGAAACATTGGTTTAAAAATACGATTTCTGAGTGCTTGTGTGAGTTTGACTATAACAAGTGTTCCTTAACTCTCTTACTCCATATTCACCGAAACTCCTTATTTAGTAAATCTGATTTAATTTGCCATTTTCTGGCTAGCTGAATCTTATCCACAAAGCCGAGGCGTTTTACCAATTGCTCTAGAAGGATAACTCAAGCTTTATTGTATATATATTAAAATCACCTTTATCAGGCTAGTTGAGGGATTCATATCGTCACAAAGTCTTTGACTTGATAATCACAGTGGAACATACACCAAATTGCCAGGTACCCGATCAATGTCATGGTTTGAATTTAATCTATTCATAAATCCAGGGCTTTTGAGTTTTCTTTAGCGGAATAGCTCAGCTTTATTGTATATATATATATATATATTATATTTTTTGTTGGGTAACCAGATTCTATTTCTTAAGCTCGCCGAGGAGAACCTGTTATAGTCTAGGTGTTTGTCGAAGGTCAGAAAATCTCATCGTTAGATTTCAATTCCCAAGCAACTAACCTAAACTAAATTTATCCACTTGGCCATTCCATCTGAAAAGATCATGATCATCATTGAACGTAATAAACAGAGGTAGAAACCAATTAATTTTGAAATCTCATATGCTAGTTGTCCTATTTTGTTCGCTCTTAACATATACCTGAATACCAAACCTTTGATTGGTTGTACATGCGAGGAGAGAGCTAGATTGGTTCTTGTAAGAGAAGGGTATGTATTCCAGTGTATGTTCTGGATCAAATGGGTCCTTGTTTTGCAGGGATTCCATCTAGTCATTTGTCAAAGATTTACAACCTCAATTATTAAAAGCTTTTAATTAAGGTGATATTCAAAGAATTCAAGATTAGAATTTGCTCATTATCCATTTCCTCAGAAGAAAGCATTTTATTTAAAATGTTTGAACGTCAAATGTCTTACAAAAATTCTCACATAAGAAGTAAGAAAGAAAAACAAGTTCAAACAAGATGACATGCATGAAAATGCAAAAAAAAAAAAAAAAACTCCTGATGGATGCCCCAATCAACTCCTGACCAGAATACCCTATTACACGTTGAAAGTCAATGCCCCTGAATCGATCAGATCTTGATTCTTGAGTTTCAGTGCCTTAAAGTTCTCAGAGGAATATTTGGAGCCTCCTATGTGGTAACTGCACACAACTTCAACATCGTAGTCCTTATGATATGGGGACTCTTTTCTTGGATCATCCTGGCAGGCTTAGTCCTATAATCAACTAATCAGGCTTCCACTGTACTGATTTCAAAATTTTTAATTGTTAAAATCTTGCTTCCATGTGGTGTCATGTGATTAAGAATACTGCATCGAATCCTCCATGAAAAATTTCATGTTTATAAAAATGCTTTAAAAATGAAATGTAGATGCAAAATGCAAAAATGCATGAAATGTTCGAGGCATTGATCCAAAAACATATATGTTATTATAAATAATCTTTATTGGGACAAAAGTGTTATTTTTTAAGAGACAAAAATATCCTGACATCTTCTGACAGGTTGACTAGTCTTTTGCCTTTTTCTGTCACCGGTTGAATACCCCGTTGAACCATTCCAGCCTCTCCGAGCTGATTTTTGTACTTGTCCCAAGAAGTCTTGAATGGTTGTATCTCTGGTTTTCATCATCTGTTGAGTCTGTTCCCTAACAGAAACGCCACTGGAGCCCTCTATCGATGGGAACTATTTGAAATTCATTTTTTTGTCTCTTGAATCCGTCCACAATGGCCTCTAACTCAGCTAGGGTTTTGACATCTTGTTCTTGTTGTCTTTGAAAGGACTCTCCAGGTCAGTAACCTTTCTCTTGTCTACCCATGCAACCTTAACAGGTCAAAAAGTTGACCTTTGGTGTGCTCGGTGTAAATCTTGGTCCATTCTGAGTCTTTTCACCTCTTGTATTATAACCCCTTTGTCCATCAATGCAAATTATTTATGTTTAACGAACACATTTTTGTGGATCAACACCTCTCTTGAATTATGTAATGCAATGCAAATAAATATGAAAAATGACATAAACAAAAGAAATAAGTTAGTGTACTCAAATAAAAAAAATATCAATTTTACAGGTAATACAATTGATATAAATAAAAATGTCATTAAAAGTTGAATATAATACCTACCAGACATGATATCTACCCGAACATGCTTTAATTAAATAACATTCCTACCCGGATATACTATCTACCCAAAATGATTTTTCAAGAAATTAATCCTAATCGCATGGTATCTAGTTCGCATGTTGTCATTCAACAAAATTTAAAACAACAGGAAATGTTCAGAAATGCTCCTCCTTTGTGTACACTTAATTTGGCTACCTATTTAAGGACAGAGGTTCCGTATGACTACCCATGGTGACCGATCTACGGTTCACTATATGTATGGTTTCGGCTCTTTGAGAAAAAAGGTACTCGAATTGTCCATGATGTCGACGCCCCCTTGGGCTGCCAAACTTTCGATCCTCATTCATTATAGGCTTAAACGGATCGAGTTCAATTCGAGGGGATACATTCCCTTATGCCCATACGGAGAATAAATTCACATGAAGAGATAAGGTATATGAATCCCGAAGGTTACTTGCTAGGCCCGTACGGAGAATAAATTCTCACGAAGGCGTCGTTTTCCCCCCACTTAAAAAGGGTTCAGAGCTCGGGCATAGAGCTTATGTTATGCAAATGCTCGTGACATGTGTGAGGAGGAACATTCAACCCTTTGAATCAAAAAGGAAAACGAAACAACTCGACAAAAACTTGGACAGATCTGAGAGCAAAAATCAAAATGTTAGTATAACAAAAAATGAAGCAATTACAAACTTCAATAAATGAATCATAAATTAACTAAAAACTCAAACTCATAATTTCCATCACAACGACAATGTGTAAACGACTTACAGTTTGACTCTCTAAAAAGTGCCCAGCAAAGTCGTCAAGCTGTCATAACCATTTTTATGTGGAACAATTATTTATTGTTTTTTTAAAAAACGGTCACGACTTTTAATTTGAAAAAAATTGGTAATTTTGGATTAATTTGAATAGAGTCGCCATCGACCTTTAAGTTAGGGAGGTCGAATACCAAAATATGTCCTTTTAAATAATTTTAAAAAAATCGTTTTTAAAGACAAAAAGCCGATCTGCGTTTATCAAAGATTTGATTAAAATGGGTTCAGGAATCGGTTACGCGTGGGGAAGGATTAGCACCCCCACAACGCCCAAAATCGGTACTGTGTCGCTTACATGTTTTCGTAATGGTGGAAATCTTGAATCAAATATAAAGTTAAAATATGATCCAATTATTGAACATTAATTTACTTCGAATTAATTAATTTAAAGGAGAAAATTCAAAGGACTGAAATGAAAACAAATAAATATTACAAACCTAAATACAAATAATAAAAAATTAGTATTTAAATTTATAAAGACTAAAACAGATAAAAACAAAAACCTTAAGGATCAAAATAGCAAAAATAGCAAGTTAAAGAACTAAAATGGAACAAACAGAAATTTTAAGTTCTAAAACAGTAATTACAGAAATTTTAAAGACCAAATAACACAAACTGAAATTTAATGGACTAAAATACAAATTACAGATACTTAAGTGACTAAAATAAAATAATAGAAAGTAAAGTGCCAAAACTAAAATAAAACTATTACTATTATTATGGACTAAAGCCAAAATAAACCCAAACATTGTATACAAGTGTAAAATAGATGCACCGAAATGATCAAAACCAATTGTAACCAAAAAAAGATCAAAACCAATTGTAACAAAAAAAGATCAAAACCAATGAACAGTAACCTTCCCACCTTAATAACTAATTATCTTAAATTAGGTTCAACCTGGTATGTAGCAATGATTGACGAAAATAAAGAGGAGAAAATGAATAGAAATAAATGTAATGGAGCTAAGTTAGATATAAAAAATAGGAAATGACTATACCGAAAAAAAAGAGCAAGATCGAAACCAAAACAAAACATCAAGGGCTCATATGAAAATTTGTTAAATAAATATTAAAGGTTTGAATAGGACTAAATTAAAATTACCAAAAAATGTAAACCAAAATTAAGAGGAAAAGTAAATGAAAGCATGACCCATGTAAAATGGAAACAAAATAAGAAGGACTTCGGAACAGATTTACCCATGTCCATTAAAAAACACGGGCCCTTAATGGGCACTTTTTGGAAGATATAAAACTCATTTTAGAAACAAACAGAACATATTTTTTCATTTGAAAAAACTTTGGATCAAAACATAGATTTTAAAATCCTTTGAGAACCTTTATGGTGTTATTCATTTTCCTGGCCGGCCACCATAGGCGACGACGCCGACCACCATAGGCGATGGCGCCGACCACCATTTTTTATCATGAAAATTAATAAAGGTTACTTTTTTACGATGCTCTTTGATCCCTCTATCCCGATCTTATTCTATTTTCATCAAAATCCCTCGAGAATGGAGTAGATCTAATATTTTACTTTCGAACTACCCCTTCTCCGATCATCGGGATTTCTCTTCTGATTTGCCCTCTCTTTACCTTTTATTTTATGAAAAGACCACCAAATGAGAATTCTAACCCTATAAGAGGCTTCAGATCTAAAGAGATCCACTGTAAAGCCTCTGTTTCTCGAGTTATAAAGGAAAACAGGACTCAGACAACCCTCCGACGACGAGACGCTAGCACAACCTAGGTAAATGACTTCTTTCTTTACTTTTAATATATTCAATTCCTTCATAACCACATGCATACACACAGAGAATTGAAAAAGAGAAATCATGTTAAAAAAAACCTTAGAAATGCTTTTTTTATTTCTCTTTGAACGGTGGAACTACACTGTTATTGTGTTTTTACCCCTATTTTTTTCTGTTCGAAACCTCTACACTGAATACTCCCCCCTTTTTTTCTTTCGAATCGTCTCCGATTTTATTTCTATTGTGTTCACCGAATCCCACTTGTCCTTTTTCATGTTAATTTCCTTGCATTTGGTGAGATATTGATGTATTTAGGTAGGATTAGGTGAATTTATTTTTGACTTGGAAATTTGCTTGAACTTTCGGTGGATGAATGATTCTTTGACTTTGGAGATGATATTTGGCTATTGTTGCAGGTTTCACGTGATATGCTGAAGATAGCATTTGAAATGGTCACGGGTCGGGTCTTTGCTAGACACAGGTCTGGATCGGGTTAAGCTTCAGGGTCTTGGGTTGAGCTTGTTGGGTTTTACACTTGTATTTTTTTGGGCCTGGGATTTGTAATTTGCAAAAAAAATGTAATTAAAATAAGTATGTAATAATAATAATTATTATTATTATAATATTTTTATCCCGGTCAAAAAACGACTGTCTACATACATATAAATTATTTCTTTTATGTTCTGAACTTCGTAAGGGAGATGTTGATCTGTCTTGCTCCCCTTTGCTTCTCTTTTCGTTTTCCAGAACCTACGTGTGAAACACTCACACGCTAAGTTAATGACTTATTGAGGCATAAATAAACTTACTATAACATATCATTACTAATTCCTACTATGTACACTTCATGTAATCATAATAAACTATAGAATGCATTAAGCATCGAAACATAAATACATACATATACATATCATTTCATTATTCTTATTATTGTTCTTAGCATTATCATTAATCTATTTATCATATGACCCTTTACTTACCCTGTATAGACATTAACATCATATAACACAAATATCATTGCACAAAGAAACAAACATATCATCATATCAGATTTCTTTATGTTATTTCTTTGTTTAGCACATGTAAATTTCTGAGAACTTAAGGTATGTGAGTACATAGAGGTTGTGCACATATGCTGTCACCACAGCTCGTATAATTCCCACTAGGGGCGCGTAGAATTTGTCCCGAAGGACCACTATATCCCGAAGGACCACATATCACATATATCCCGAAGGACCACTCCTTAAGAACCATATACATATTCCAATGGACCAAATAAGTATACCAAAGTACTGCATATATGTTCCAAAGGATTACATATATGTTCCGAAGGACCACGTAGAACCCTCGACTCTTGGCATGCTAACTATACCCCTAGCTCTCATAACACATAACATGAGCATTATTATTCATGTTATCACACATTCACATAGGCATATAATCTCATAGCTCATTATCATATTTTTATATGATCACATAGTCACGTAGACACATAGATCACTTACACATAGAATATTTTCATATAATTCACATAGATACTCATAACATAGCTCATACCACCTTTTCACATATTTCATTAATTTAGTATCACATAACTTATTTCATATTATTACGAGTCACATATATCACTTAACACATATCTCGTGGTCACATAGCATGTATCATATAAACATGTATTTTCATGGCTAATAATCGCATACTTAACATATAAACATATGCATGTATTCATGTCCACAAGAAATCATATTAATACTACACTTGCATTCATGGATTCATACAATCTATTAGTGGAAATAGACTCATTGCAAGTTTTATTTTCATAAAACCCTATACATAAATAACATGTACTCACTCGGCTTCACTAGTCAATACCGATCTCTTATCCTCTTTCTCGATGACATTACTTGTCGACTTGTCCGGACATTGCTCTCAATCGATATCTACACAATCATGCATATTATATTCATATCAACATTCCAAATATTATAATTCAATCCTTAATAATTCAAACTAATCAAAATGTTTAATACAATTTCCATTTTGAGTAGTATCGGTACCCCCACAGATGGTACTGATACTTCCTTAGCTATGGTATCGATACCAAGCTTAGGTATCAGTACCCTTTTTACATTCGAAATCCTTATTTCAAAAATGGGTACCGATACTGACCTTATGGTATCGGTACTCTTGGTATCGATACTACCTTTAAATAATTCATAATTGTCTGCCTTAGGGTATCAATACTCATTCAACCAGTATCGATACCTATACCTTATAAATCACTTATTTTCTCTTTGAAGTATCAGTATTGAAAGAACAGTACCGCTAACCTAGCCTAGAATACACTTCTTTAGCCTGAAAATCTTACCAAACTCACTTAATTCTTCTTCCATAACCTCCTTTTAACCATTGCGACTTAACTATACTTATTCAAATCTTCTTATATCCATATAACACATTATCATCTTCAATAACTCATCATAATTCTTGAAACTAAAAATCTTACCAAATTTCCAATATGTTCTTAATTAACTTTTATCACTTCTAATTTCTTAATTAGACCATTGACAAGTCAAATTCAACTTCAAAATCTATTTAATCCTTCTATTTCAATAATTCACTCAAAAACGCATTTTACTAAATCTCTTATAACTTGTTCATCCTTGAGTTTTAAGACATTTTAAATCTTCCCTTAAGCTTTCTTATCACTCAAGAATCAAAACCAGCTTAAACATGAAAGAAAATCTTAACTTGAGACCAACTTACCTTTGGAGAAGAAGCTCACGGCAGAGGAAGAAGACAAGCAAGGTTCTAGACTTCTCTTTTCTTTTTCTCCTAATTCCCACGTGGTTTATACCCATAAAGGAAAGAAGAAAAATATTTCTTGCAAATGACCATTTTACCCTTTATTTGATTTAATATCTACTAAACAATTCCTCACAAAATATTCCCAACTAAGTCCCTAATCTTTTAACTTAATTCAAAATTAAGCACAAAACTTTCAAAATTTATATTTTAGTCACTAGTCATGTTTTGGGATGTTACAAGTCTCCCCTCCTTTTAAGAAAATTCGTCCTCGAATTTTCACTGCACACATTGATAAGAACATATTTTCTAATGTTATCATGTTGCTTCCTTTAATTAATCTTTCCTGTTTACCACTAATAGACTTACCTTTTTACTGCACTTAATTCTTTATATACACTCTACCTTTATAAATCCATATAATGTCCCTTATTATATAAACCATAACTCCAATCCTTATTACTCAATATATTAATCAATTGATCTCTTTCATCATTCTTTAATTGTTTTGCACATAAACCAAACCTTTACTCAGTCCTTAATCCATGTTTGTATTACGATACACACAATCTTTTCATATAATCTTACGTATTTGTCCAAAGAATAAGCACCCCTTTCAATAATAACACCCCTTTCAATAATAACAGGTGCTAACTTACTCTATTTCCTTATACAAATCCTTTAAATATTGTCTTCCATTTCCTGATCTATTTATTACTTCATAAATCAATATATTCTTGTAACATAGATCATATCATTTTCTTCATGCTTCCATACTCTTTTCATATCACTTATACTTATCCTTGATTATCAACCTTTATCACATTTTCATAACTATGATAGTTAACACTACTTGCACAAATCTTACTCTTTGTAAAATCCTTGTTCGAATTACAATACACATATCCCTTTTTATCATCTTAAACTTTCCTACTACATCCTTAGCTTCACTCAACATCTGACTCATCTTTTAATCCTTTAACTATAACACACTTACTATCACATAATTTTTCTAATCTGCACTAACTCTTCTAATATAAGATGCAAGTCCTCATCAAACCAATCATATACATTCTTTTTAATCGGAATAATTCATCAGTCATTTACTCAACATTCCAACTTCTTTTGTCTTACAAACTGATCACTGATGTACCTATTCTTAAACTTTTCTACATCATCTTCATTCAAATTAGCTTAACTACAATTCACTCAACTTATCAAACTGCACTCTTATCCATACACATTACGATTCTCATGTTTCAAACTCATAAACTATGTCTTCATATTTCTGATGAACTTATCACCGAGATACTTATTATCGAACTTTTCCAAACAAATAACAACATCACTTAATCTTCTATCATTTTCATGATAACATCTGTTCACGATGCATCAACTTATCCGCATAATAACTAAACTACTTTATCTAACTTCTCCACTTTAGAACAGTGGAGACCCCTTTAACAATGCACTTCTTGAGGTGTCCGCTCTTCATCGTGCCTGGCCAGGACAGGTGAATTGCAACCACCATCAGGTTCACCTCTCACTTTTCTTCGGAAATTCTCATAATAAGATTTATACTATATCATACTAATCTCATTCTATTAGCAAGACAACATACTCCTTACACTATTAGATCAGAATTTTTTTCACCTTATGTTGGCATATACACATTTTGAAATTTATTTAACTCTGGTTTAAGCCTAGAATCGGCTAAACCTCCTTTGATACCATTAAATGTAACACCCTCAAATCGTATCCGACCCGGATTCGAGTCTTAGGTGTCACATTGACTTTTCAAAATGTTTTCCTTTACAAATTGGCAAAAATTTAAATTCACAATTTAAGAAAAATGAATACTTTACATTAATTAAAAATCAATTGGTTCTACAAAACATATCAGAGCATATTCAACTCAATTCTATTAGTAAATGCCTACTATATTCAAACTAACAAAATACATATAAATCATTTCTTTTCTGATCTAAACTTTATAAGGGAGATGCTAACCTGTCTTGCTCCCCTTCGTTTCTCTTTTCGCTTTCCAGAACCTGCATGTGAAACACTCACACACTAAGTCGATGACTTAGTGAGGCATAAATAAACTTACTATAACATATCATTACTAATTCCTACTATACACACTTTATGTAATCATAATAAACTATAGAATGCATTATGCATCGAAACATAAATACATACATATACATATCATTCCATTATTCTTATTATGGTTCTTAGCATAATTAATCTATTTTATCATATGACCCTTTACTTACCATGTATACACATTAACATCATATAACACAAATATCACTACACAAAGAAACAAACATATCATCATACCGGATTTCTTTATGTTATTTCTTTGTTTAGCCCATGTACATTTATGAGAACTTAAGGTATGTGAGTACATAGAGGTTGTGCACATATGCTGTCACCACAACTCGTATAATTCCCACTAGGGGCGCATAGAATTTGTCCCGAATGACCACTTTGTCCCAAATGACCACTATATCCCGAAGGACCACATATCACATATATCCCGAAGGACCACTCCTTAAGAACCATATACATATTCCAATAGACCAAATAAGTGTACCGAAGTACTGCATATATGTTCCAAAGGATTACATATATGTCCCAAAGGACCACGTAGAACCCTCGACTCTTGGTATGCCCACTATACCCCTAGCTCTCATAACACATAACATTGGCATTATTATTAATGTTATTACATATTCACATATGCACATAATCTTATAATTCTTTCACATAGCTATTTATCACATTTTCATATGATCACATAGTCACGTAGACACATAGATCACTTACACGTAGAATATTTTCATATAATTCACATAGATGCTCATCACATAACTCATACCACTTTTTCACATATTTCGTTAATTTAGTATCACATAACTTATTTCATATTATTATGGGTCACATATATAACCTAACACATATCTCATGGTCACACAGCATGTATAATATAAACATGTATTCTCATGGCTAATAATCACATACTTAACATATAAACATATGCATGTATTCATGTCCATAAGAAATCATATCAATACTACACTTGCATTCATGGATTCATACAATCTATTAGTGGAAATAGACTCATTGTAAATCTTATTTTCATAAAACACCCTATACATAAATAACATGCACTCACCGGGCCTCACTAGTCAATACCGATCTCTTATCCTCTTTCTCGATGACTATCACTTGTCGACTTGTTCGGACGTTGCTCTCGATCGATATCTACACAATCATGCATATTATATTCATATCAGCATTCCAAATATCATAATTTGATCCTCAATAATTCAAACTAATCGAAATGCTTAATACAATTTTCACTTTGAGTAGTATCGGTACCCCCATACATGGTACCGATACTTCCCTAGCTATGGTATCGATACCAAGCTTATGTACCGGTACCATTTTTACATTCAAAATCTTTATTTTAAAAATGGGTACCGATATTGACCTTATTGTACCGGGACTCTTTGTATCGATACTAATTTCCCAGGTATCAATACCCTATGAACAATTCATAATTTTCTGCCTTAGGGTATCGATACTCATTCAACCAGTATCGATACTCATACCTTATAAATCACTTATTTTCTCTTCGAAGTATCGGTATTGAATGAAAAGTAACGATACCCCTAGCCCAGAATACACTTCTTTAGCCCAAAAATCTTACCAAACTCACTTAATTCTTCTTTCATAACCTCCTTTTAACCCTTGAGACTTAACTATACTTATTCAAATCTTCTTATCTCTATATAACACATTATCATCTTCAATAACTCATCATAATTCTTAAAACTAAAATCTTACCAAATTTCCAATATGTTCTTAATTAACTTTTATCACTTCTAATTTCTTAATTAGACCATTGATAAGTCAAATTCAACTTTAAAATCCATTTACTCCTTCTATTTCAATAATTCATTGAAAAACTCATTTTACTAAATCTCTTATAACTTGTTCATCCTTGAGTTTTAAGACATTTTAAATATTCCCTTAAGCTTTCTTATCACTCAAGAATCAAAACTAGATTAAACATGAAAGGAAACCTTAACATGAGACCAACTTACCTTTGGAGAAGAAGGTCACGGCAAAGGAAGAAGGCAAGCAAGGTTCCAGACTTCTCTTTTCTTTTTCTCCTAATTCCCACGTGGTTTATAGCACATAAAGGAAAGAAGAAAAATATTTCTTGTAAAATGACCATTTTACCCTTCATTTGATTTAATATCTACTAAACAATTCCTTATAAAATATTCCCAACTAAGTCCCTGATCTTTTAACTTAATTCAAAATTGAGCACAAAACTTTCAAAATTTACATTTTAGTCACTAGCCCTGTTTTGGGATGTTACATCTGCTGATGCTACTCTTTGTATGTCATCCCCCGCTTTCAAATATTCCATTCATCGTCTGGCTGGCATTGGATCAACGAAACATGTACGTTATCCAGACGCAACATATATTCTCGGGTTGTCATTTTTCGCGATTTTCAAAGAAAGTAGGATTTTTTTTTGCTATTTTTTCAGATTTACTGTTTGGTGAAAAATCAAAACCCCAAGCTCCTATTTATAGCCTTAACTTCAACGACTAGAAATTTCAAAATTTTGGCCGAACTCATAATCTCGAGGTGACAAGTTCCAAGTGACTGTTGCTGATCGTTGCCCGTCTACCCGTTGACCATCGGCTACAAAATTGCTAGTTTTTTTGAATTTAAAGGAACTCGTCACCTCATCTTTTTTTTTTTATAAATTTTAGTTCTATTTTGTAATTTAAAAAGGTATTTTTTAATAGACTCGTCACCTCTGCGTGACGAGTCATATTAATGACAATAAAATAATGGCCTACATAGGGCCCACTACTCGGGGACCATTTAAAAATAATATCCGAATACTTGTCACCTCGACGTGACGAGTCCTAGTGCACCGTAGCAATTGTTGTTTAGAAGATTTTCAGCTTTCGTTCTTACGAGAGAGAAAAGAAATATCAATTGATATTTTATTTCTAATGTATGGAAGTTGCTCAAGTAAAGTAATGTCAATTGATATTTTCTATTCTATTAAAAAGTAGTTGGATTAGTCTCATTCAGTATTTGTTTAAACCGACTTATCCTAACTAGCAGAAAACGATTCATCTATTATTAATTTAATACTGCTTTATTTGAAATTAATATATGTTTTCTTATGTTCTCCTTTTCAAATGATAACAATGTTTGAACAACAGAATAGCTCTGTAAAACAGTTCAATCGACTCCCATGTGTTCAGTACTTTGGTAAGTCAAAATGTGCAATTTGTTGTGTCGGAAGTTCTGTGTGATTTCTCCATGGATCCATTTATCAGTGGGTCAATCCGCAGGTTTTGTGTTTTCTCCATTTTTTTTAGGGTTAACTACACGGATGATCATCTATGTTTGAGTTTTGTCCATTTTTTATCACCGGTTTCAAAATACATAAGATATGATCACCTTCGTTTTTTTTGGATAATTCAATTAATTTTATTACCCAACGAATCAAGAACTGCTACAAAAAATAACCAATCACAAAATCGTATGTACACAATACTTACAAGACAAAAGATCGGTTAATCAATACCCCAAGAATTACTTAGGAAAGTATTGATACTATCAGACATATTAATATTTACCCCTCTCAGTTTGATAGAAACAGAATTTTTGATGCAAGCAAAAAGTTCTTCGGCAGTCCTTGTACTTCTTCAAAAAAATCGTCTATTTCGTTTCTCCCATATCACATAGATTTTGGCACACCAAGCAATCTCATAAATTAGCGGCCATTGGACATTCAAAGAATAGGTGAGACCGAGTTTCCATCATTCCATTGGAAAGTATACAATCCCCCGAGGTGATAATTCCCATTCGCAGAAGTCGATCGCGAGTAGGGAGACGATCAATGATAGCCATCCATGCTATGATACTGTGTTTCGGAATATGGTAAGGGTACCAAATCAAGGATTGCCATTTTACTTTATCTCCATTCATTCTAATTTCCACCTAAATATGTTTGATGGTGAGATTGTGATTCATGATAACAGGGAAAGCTTCAGACCGAAGCTTGAGAATTTTATTGAAACTCCAACTGAAATTACGACTTCCTTCAATGTGCCAGAAGTTCTTCTCCTTTAATACGTTAGTGTTGATCCAGGGCAACCCATAACGATCCCTCACCTGCAAGGATGTTTTTGATAAGTTTGATTATGCAAGCTTTATTCCAAGATTTCAAGTTCTTCAATCCTAGACCTCCCTCGGATTTAAGTTGACAAATCTTCTCCCAACTAACTCGCGCGCCTGTAGCAGCCTTGTCGCTTCCTTTCCAGAAAAATCGGGAGCAGAGTTGGTCGATTTTATTGATAACAGCTTGAGGGAGCAAGAGCTGTTTGCACCAAATATTGGAAACGCTGAATAGGACTGCTCGAA
Organism: Hibiscus syriacus; assembly: GCF_006381635.1. Taxonomy (NCBI): domain Eukaryota; kingdom Viridiplantae; phylum Streptophyta; class Magnoliopsida; order Malvales; family Malvaceae; genus Hibiscus; species Hibiscus syriacus. Next base: position 769,177 of record NW_024061918.1, on the reverse strand, counting down.
TTAGTTCCAGACGACCAACAAAGCTTAGCATTTTCCCATACCACAAATTCAGTTTGGATTTAATATTATCAATCAGCTGGTCACAATCTTTTATGGGCAGTTTTCTAGTAATTAGAGGTATACCAAGGTAGCGAACTGGCAAGCATCCAATACTGAAACCAGAAAACTGCTTTATCTTCTCAACAGTTCGGTTCTCAACACCAGCAGTAAAGAAAACGCATTTTGCAGCGTTTAGATGTGCTCACTTTTGTTTTTGTTTATTTAAGATGTGGTCACCACGGGTTAATTGTCGTTAACAGTTAACAAAATAAGTGATGTGATATTTGCATAATCACACATTTGGTCACTGTTATTTACATATTCTCTCAATTTAATCATACATTTAATAAATTAAAATAAATTTAATCCTCCAATCGAATGTTGTCATGTGTCGTGCCGCGTCTCCCCATTCGGTTAAAGGACTAACTTTATTTTAATTTATTTAATTTAATATATTTATTTTCTAACAATTTACTTTGCTTTGTTAAATAAAAATAAATAAAGTTAGTCTTCCAACCGAATGGTGGCACGTGATACCAATGACAGTGGCATCATTCGATTGGAGGATTAAATTTATTTTAATTTATTAAAAGTGTTACTATATTGAGTGAATATGTAAATAACATAGACCAAATGTGTGATTATATTAAAAATTTAACGGTAGTTAACTCCTGATGACAACATCTTAATTAAATACGAACGAAGATGATCATATCTTATGTATTTTATAATCAATGACCAAAAGTGAAAAAAACACAAACATAAGTGATCATCCGTTAAACCAATAGCAAAAGTGAAATACATTTATATACATATTGAAAACTGCAGTAAATCCGTATATACATTTATTATATACGTAACGAATTCCCATAAGAAAGAATGAAATGCAATGAAACAATGCAAGAAAACTGCATATTAATTGAAAACCGCAGGAATCTTCATATGCATATTGAAAACTACAGTAAATCTTGAGTTTATGTAAGTTATAAGTGTCGGAAAAAATTCGATAATTTTAGAGGTTTGAATGAGAAATTTATCCAAACATTGTTGAGAAAAACATGGAATTAGTGACGGATCCAGAATTTTTTTTCAGGATGAGCACATATATATTAATAATATAAAATTTTCGTATAAACAGGTACAAATAAAATTTCAAGTTGTTTACATACAGTAAATGAGCAACTAATATAAAGAAATTTGGATTTCAGTTTGGGTTAGTGCCCTCTCTGGAACTCATTTGCATCCGCTACTACGTGGAATCAATTGTTTGTTTTGTAAATGTACAGACGTGCGTGATGTGGGTAACGCAAATATCCGAATCGATCACATTTACAAACCAACAATTGATTTCACATCTTCTTCAATAAAGTTGAGATCAATTTCTCATTCAATACTTCAAAATTATCCATTTTTTCCGACAATAAGAACTATAAATGCATATAGGGTACCAACAAAAAAGTATAAAGATACATATTGTAAATGTTTCGGATCAAGGCCTGAAACATCTCATGCTTTTCGAAGTTATGCTTAGGATTAAATCAATAACGTAAGAGGTCATGGTCAGATTTATTTATGCCTAGGATTAAAGTTAAACATAAGAAGTTTGAAAAAAAAAACTGAAATTGTTGCTCGACTAGAGTGGGAGGGACGGATGTAAGATTTTATGTTAGGTGGGCTAACTTAAACTTGGGGGTGAAATAAAAGTTGTATCTGTGACAATAATTTGATGTTGGTGATTCATGGATTTTTCTTGTTCCAAATCCTTGAATTCTATCATTTTCTAGGTCCAATTGCAAATTTGAAATTGAACATGAAAATACTTATTTTTAATTAATAAAGCTAGCAACATATAGAATTTCATTTGGGACAAACAATTTTGGTTTGAAAGTATATCAAATTGTTTAAAGATCTTTGAATATTATATTAGCATTAATGGAAGTTTAAGGATTAAGATAGTGATGATCAACAATTTAAGGGTTCAATGAAGAGCAACCCAATCAAAACTGCTTATGCCAACCTCTTGCAAATAGCGGCGTTTGTGCTAAAAATGTCACTACAAATCATAATATATAGCGGCGTTTGTATAAATAACGCCACTAAAAACAATAGCATTAGCGGCGTTTGTGGAAAAAACCACTACATACAATAGAATTAGCGCCGTTTGTGGCAAAAATGTCACTAAATATATGAAATTAGCAGCGTTTGTGAACAAAAATGCCACTATAAATCACAACATAAAGCGGCGTTTGAAAGAACAAACGCCACTATATAACTCGATCTTTTGCGGCATTTAGGTTCACAAACACTGCTACCTTTTGTGGCATTCGTTTTAGCGGTGCTTATTGCGGCACTCTTATTTATTTCATTTTATTTTATTATATGATCTTAATTATGGTGAAGTGGGTTAATATTTAATTAATTACTTACGTCACGTCTATATATGAGATATTATTTATTTATAATATATTTTAGTTATTGATAATATATACACTCTATAGATGTAACTGTTCAAATTCGAATTCTCTAAAAAAAATAACATATTTTTTATCATTCAAACATATAGATATAACTCAAATTTATTTTAGTAAATTAATTATTGAATTGAGTGTAATAATTGATGACAAAAATCAACTTTAATATATATATATATATATATATATAATGGAAACGAATATTTTTCATGAAAACTCTTATGAAATTAGCCATTTTATTTAGCACCCTTTGGTTTTATTTATAGATAAGAACTTAAAAAGTTAAAATCATTATTGGGTTTGCAAATACGTGATTGAGTAATGAGTAACCACAACTTTGTATTTTTTTTACTTGACTTATGAAAGAGTTGGAAAAATATTAATTAATATGACCTTGGGTTGACATATATTAATTATTTAATTAATTAGAAAAAAAACTAAGGGCAAAATATACCAATGGTCTCCGACTATAGGATATTATTTTGTTTCCTCGAACAGTCAAAAGTTACAAAATAATTTTTCACCTATAAGTTATTACTTTTTTTGTACTATAACTATTAAAATTTATAAAATAATCTCATGACTATTTATATGTTTCAAACTTGTCATTTTCCATTAAAAATTTGACGGTCATCTGAGTTGGATATTAGTTTGTTAAATGTGATATGATAAAATCTGATCCCAAAACCTTTTGAGATGTACTATGTGTATCGACTCCTTGTTTACATTTTGCTGTTGAGTCAGTGCTTGAAACATTATATCATCAAGCTAGTGCTTGAAAGCAACCGTAGTGCTAGTATACATTATTAAAATACAATTTTATTATATTTCAGTTAGCATGTTAACTTCAAACTCATATTATTTTTAAAAAATAAAATTTTGACGATAAATTATTGATGAGAATACGAAGGATTTAAAGAATTAATGAGAATAAAGAATTTATTAAGAGTTGTAGTTAAATGATCAAATTGAATAAGTTATAATAAATTACAAAATTAAAAGATTAAATTATAAAAAAAATTATATTTAAAAGAGGAATAAAATTACATAGTTATTCTATGATAATGATTTATTGTTTATACACTCTTTTTAGAATAATAATTTATTTATATTGAAAATTTAGATCTATCATGTGTAATTTGTCATTTGAAGTTATAACTGATAATACACAATAATGGAATATCTAAATTACATTTTGAATTAATTAATTTATGATAATTATAATTATTTTGATTAAACTATTTTATTTATATTATTTAAAAAATTAAAAAAATTGAATTGGAAGAGTCACTCTTGTTTCTGCAATACTTGATCTAAATTAACTGATTAATAGATCAAATATCAATAGTTATAAAGAAATTAAAAAATATTTGATGTTAGAAAGAAACACATCAGGAGTCAAAGAAAAAAAGGTGTTAACAAATAGGTCAGTAGGCATAATAGGACAATATTACTCGAAAATTATTCAAAAAGATAATTATTTACAAAAATAATAGTAATTTGTTGTTATTTATTGATCTAGTACTATTTTTGTCACATAAACTAAAACACATTATGTAAAAGGTGCGCTATATAAGAAGTGCCTTCTACTAATGTGACAGAAGGCACGTTTTACAATAAGTATTTTGTACTGATATAATTAGATTGAATTGAAATGAAATAAAATAAAAGAAAAAGGTCAAAATTATGAAAGAAAATTGTATGGATTTTATCTAAAATAAATAAATGTGTGGGTGTGCATGTGAAAGGCACGTTACACAAACATAAACACAAATCGGATCAGATTAGATCGAGTGACGACAATAATATTCGTACATTAATCTATATTACTTAAATAAGTAAGTTTTCAAATAAAAAAGACATAATAATAAAACTATTCTAACATTTATAGATGTTTAACAATAATTTTATTATTGTTATTTAATGAAATTATATTTTTTTGTTACCATTTAGTTCTAAGGTTTCGTCTTGACTAATCTGAACCGATCCAGATCGTATACCTAACTTTGATAGGTGAGTCTCACAATGAGAATTTTTTACATACACAAAAACTCGAACTTAAAACTTTGTTTAAGCAATATCATTGTTATTTAACAAAGTTATTAACATCCGAACATTCTCATTTTTTTAATAAAAAAAAGGTTTGGTTCAAGCCTAATGAAATCGGGTTATGATGTGGATAGTTAAGCATTAGCCTAAGTAGGAACAAGTCGTGGGTTCGGGTCAAAATAGGTTCAAGTCTCTCCAACTTTCTCGCCCCTCACTTCCTTCCTCGTTTTGCTTATCTTCAGTAAGCAGTTACCGTTAAAAGTTCAATTCCCTTTTCTTCCTAAAAATCTAGAAACCCTAATTTATAATGATTATCTCTTTATCCATATCCGAGTAATTTAGGGTTCTGAGTGGCTACTGTTCGGCGCGATTTGGTGAATTGAAGGCATGGGTCGATCGAGGGCAGTCTCTCGTCCCACTGAAGAGGATCTCAATCAAAGGTCTTACCCTTTTTTGTGTTTTTTTTATTTCATTTGTTTTATGAATTATTCCCTTCAAGGATCATTTTTCTAGTTGAATTGCCCTTCTTTCTTTTATAGATCCAAAAGGAAAAAGACCGGGTCTGGTGTTGTCGACGATGTAGAGCTTGCATCTATTGGTATGAAATTGTTTGGTTCACGGAATATAAGATTATCAGACGAAATATAAGATTACTAGTGGGAATAGGATTACCGGAATGTAATATTACCTAACATATTACTAACATATTACTGGGAATATTATATTACTGTGTTTGATTTGTTTGGCAGTAATGTAAGATTACAGTGTTTGGTTGAAGGAATAAAAGATTACTAGAATGTATATTTTACTAAATTGACACTGTTCTATATTTTTTAACAAGTGAAATTTTAATTATTTAAATAAAAATTATTTATATAAAAATTCATCGATAATATATATTTTTATTATTTAAATATATCATATATTATTTTAATTTTAATTAATATAAAATTTTACATAATTTATTTTAAAAATATATTAAAATTTTATTTCAACATAATTTATATAAAAATATATCATGTTCAATATTAGAGATTTTTAACTTTCACTATAATATAGAATCAATCATAACGATGATTGTGTTAGTAATATTTTCCACACAAAATAGTTGGAGTATCGGTACCTCTAAAGGAATATATATATATATATATATTCATGCTGCAGATGATTTAAGCTAAACCATAACACACCCTTTAACTGAAGAGCCTAAAGCTAATTGTCGTGTCAAAGTAGATTATATTCATTAGATATCTTACTGTTCTAATTTGCAAACAACAATTGCATACCATTATAGAGGTGCAAGTGTTTGTTACAGCAAGTCTACCTGTAACAATGATTGCATTATAGAGGTGCAAATGTTTATTACAGCTACAGAAGCACGCAATCCGAACATCCTTGCTGGGTGAGAGGATAATTCGTCTTACTGAAGGCAGTTATATCAGTTGCGAAGCATTGCTTGTTTGTTGTGAATGCTCTGCCAACTATTCCTTGGCCTCGAAACAGGTGATGCTCGGAGCACGCTTCTAGGAAGCCCGAAAGACCTTCATCAGCCACGAAGCAAGCGGAATCCAAGGTGGAAACGCAACGATAAAAGTTCTCGTCAGAATGTCCGCATCCACTTTTACCTTGATTGAGGCACGGTGCCCATGTTAAAGCCAATGGCAGCTTATATCTCTTGCAGATGGATCTTAGAACCTCTACTATGTCAGGCAATGCAGCTTGATACAACTCGTTACAAGTCTGTGAAACCAGAGAAGTTGCTTTGTCTCAGAAAAGAACGACAAAAATTTTAAACAGTTGGAACTATAGGTTTAAGATGCAATTTATTTAAACCAGAACATGATGATAGAAGAGGGCCTTATAGGTGACAAGTGAGTAACATTAATAAACAAATACATGACCATTGGCTCTAATGAAAGGTTTTTTCTATGTATTTAATTTAATTTTCTAAAAAATTAAAAGTCAATTACTATATATGGCATGCAACAAAGTTGTTATTATGAAAATGAAGAAAAATGAGAAAAACCAGGGACAATTGGTGCATTAAAATACTAAAAATCCATAATGGAAGACTATGAAGTATGACAGCGGCACAACACATCACATACAGCAAGCAATCATAGAATCAGAAAGATGCATAAGCAGACGTAATCTGAATTTAGCAGCTACAAAGATGTCTACGATGCTAAAACGACTCATGAGGTATATTCGAAACTCTCGACCAACAAACTCTCCTGAGTTGTTTAACGGTTAAAGGATCAGAATATCAGATGATAAACGAAGAACATGAAGATTATGAAGGAAAAAGAGGAGACCTCAAGAGCTTTGCAGACGCATTCAAGTTTCGGGTGATAATTGATCTTTTGAGTAGTTGTGACGACCTCAACAACACCCCAACAAGTTCCGTCCCCCCCCCCCGGCTCAAAAACAGAAAGAGCAAGAGATCCACCAACATTGTATTTTTGTACAAAACTAATACGTGGATATTCATCGCTTCTGAAGAAACGAACATCAGGTGTCAACTCAGGTAACTTCCCTAAAAAGACAAAGCCAGATAACTCAACAGATTACTTTGAATCCTGCTCGGCTGAGAAGTTGTAGGATTCGGAGGCATCTCTAAAGATTTCGAGACTCTTGCAATTCGTATTGAGCGAGTAAGGCTGACCTTCGGTCGTAAGTACATGTTTCCCTCATCTTTTTACAGGCACCCAGATTTGTATGAGGACATCCGTATCTTTTGTAGATTCCTTCAAATATCCAATAGCCTGCATTAGTCTCTCTTTCATAGATAACAAAGAATCGGATTCCGCCCTCGGTCCTATCCACCATCTATTCCCCAATTCGGTGCCTTGGACTACAAAACTTCCAGAATGGTCCGGAACCATTGTTTCCACCTCTCCTTGATGCAAACTCTGAGAAGGGTCATTCGGATCCGGACCACTAGATATTGAAGGACCAGGCTGCATAAAGTTGAACCCATCGCTAGTCTCTAACCAGCATCCTTCAAACAAGAGTTCATCCATAAAATCGAAATCCATGGCAGCAGCAGCAGCATCGAAGAAGTTTCCGAATGTAGAATTCGGTGCGAATCCGCCATCGCCTTCCATGTCAAGAAAATGATTTCGGAATTTGCTTCTAAAGCAGAACCTATTATTAGCCTATATTACATTCCAATTGCAAACACTATCATGAACCGAAACAAAGAAGCAGAGTGATGATGAAAAACAAAAAGAGGAATTTCCAGTAAAGATTTATTTTCCCCGTATCCAAACACCCAATCTGCCCCAAACGCAGAAACATCATCAACCAAACCTAAAACAAATTATCCAACATCAGCTTCCACATGCAATAATCACAGGCTTTGAACAAACACTAGATTAAAGAGCAAAACCCCATTACTTAAACACTCTTTACTGCTTACAAATTCCAGATTTTACTATTAATAGAAAAGGAAAACAGACAAATAAAGAAGTAAAAACAAAGAAGGAGATGATAACAACTCACTTTACAAAGAATGTTTGAGGAAAAAACCCAGTTTTGGTTCTATGGTTGTGCACTGTTTGAGTGAAAGTTGCCTTTGTTTTACACCGAAAACAACAAAACACACAGAGAAGCAATTTCAATCACAGTGATTTTATCATCAGTTCTTGATGGTACCTTGGGTTGTGCTTTTTATATAAACTCACATCCTTGCTTGATCGCTTTCATCTTTTTAGGGGGAGCGGCGACGAAGGCGGACGAAAAATCAATCATGGCGGAAATTTCAGAGGATTAATCAGAACGAAGGGAGAAGGCTATTTTAGACAAGGAGGAACAGGAATAAAGAAATACCTGAGAGAATTATTGGGCTCTAAGCTTCTTCTCGTCATCAGCACGGGAAGAAATTCTCGTCTTTAGAAGGGCTCCAAGCAAAAATCATAATACGTCATAAGCAGAAATAAACGTCAAATTAAAGAAGAAGAAGATTTTGTTTCAGCAGGTGGGAGAAGGATATTTTAGGAAGCGGGGAGACAGGAATAAGAAAATACCGAAAGTGACGTTTGATTCGCTGGAATATTTACGAGGAAATTAGAATCTATGAAAGAATTAAAATCTGTCAGGAATTGAAATCCAATTCCATATTATGTAATTATTTTTAAATATATAAAGTAAAATTATATATATTTTTGGGTTGGGTATTTTTCACCTTAAACTCGAACTCAACCCGACCTAAATATCACACTTAAAAAAATCGATCCGACCCGATCAAAATAAAGTTTCACTTGACCCGACTCGAATATATGAATTAGAAACTCGACCCGACCTGAAATAATAAAAAAATATTTTTATTCAATATATAAATAAATTATCAAAAGATTAATGAGGGTAGTATTGTCAAATTTCAATTCCCTCCAACAAGGGAATTAGATTCTATCCATTATTGGATGGAATTCACTTCCGCTCATTTAATAGAAAGTTGAAGTCATGAGATATTCCAATTCCCTTGAAAAACTTGAACTAAACATGAGAAAGTGGTGGAATTGGATTTCAATTCCCCCAATTCCAATGAATTTCAATTCCCCAAATTTCAATTGATTTCATCCAATCAGACGTTACCTAAGGGAAAATGAAAGACTAACATTCTTGGAGAAACAGGAAAAAAAAACACTGTTAGAATTAATTTTTAACTGGTATTTAAGAATGCAGAGAAACAAAATGTGGGTATCTTCAACCGAAAAAAAAAACATTCCCCTATGAATGAAATATTCCGTAAACCAACCTTATTATTTAATATTTCTAAAGCTTGTTTAGTTGCGAGAATAACAGTACAATTTTAAGAATAAAATATTAAAATGTATGGTTTTACTTTGATTATAAAATGCAAAATTTTACTTTTATTATATAGAATGATTAGATTTCCAGCTAGACTATTATATTAACTTATAGCTCCTATTTTTATCAGAAGTAGGTTTACTTTTACTTGATTAGAAAGTTGACTTTATTTGGAAATAAAGGCAATTACAATAAAGGCAATTACAAGAAACCAAGTAGTGGAAGTATGAATTGAACTGAACCCTTAATGGCTGAAAAGTATTATGAAAAAGAAATGCTACAAGTTTAGCAATTCCTTCAAATTCTGAAGTCTTGCGTCCTTTTTTTTAAAGTGATGATGTTTATCGTTTAATTTTGTTCTTCTCCATTGATTCCATTTCTTTCAATAAGGCGTTGGGCAAGTACCAAGTCAAGCAAAAGGGCCAGCTTTATATCACTGTAATTATTGCAACAAGGATCTTTCTGGAATGGTTCGGATTAAGTGTGCAGTTTGTCCAGATTTTGATCTTTGTATTGAATGCTTTTCCGTTGGAGCTGAAATTTCTCCTCACAAGGGCAATCATCCATACAGGGTTATGGTTAGTCACCTTCTTTCCAATTACTTTTTCCTTTAGCAGTTCAAGGTTATATCAAGTAAAATATACTAGAACAGTAGAACTTTTGATAAATGTCAATGAAACACGGTTACTTAAGTTTTAGGCGGGTTAATAACAGGTTTGTTTCCTGTTAAATACCGATGCCATTTTTTGCTGAAGTTCTTACCATAGGTTTCATAATTTTCATTACAACTGCATCCAACACACGCTCTTCTTTCTTCTCAATGCTTGGAAACCTTGTTCACCTATCCTGGAACTTCTCTTTGGCGGGACACAACTTAGTGATTACCATATGTGAATTTGTGTACTAACTGGCATCAAAAGATGTCATTCTTTTCACCATCAACTCTATTTCCTCCATTTATTCTTATGATAGATGACTTCAAACATGGTTTTGCCCCTTTTACTATTGGTTGGAGCATGTATGTTAATCTTGAGGTCGTGGGATCGAGTACCATGGAGCGGAGCGGAGCGTATTTCATAATTTGGAGGTCTCCTACGAAGCTGCTCCTAGAGTTGGGGCAGTCTACTATCTTACCTCTCCTTATCTCATTACATATGGGAACAAGGGACAACCATTTAGAATGCACATGAGGAGATTTTGCTTCTTGAGGTAGGCTTATATGCTAGCTTGTACTTTTAGGGGGTATATTTTGGTTTTTGATTGATTAACAAATCTGGCAACTGCTGCTCATATTCTTCTGTATTCCGTTGGGTTTGATGGTTAAACGATGGATGTCTTATTTTCAGGGGATTGAAATGTATGGATTTGGGAATTGGGCTGAAGTTGCAGAACATGTTGGAACCAAGAGCAAATCACAATGTATCGATCACTATAATTCTATATACATGAACTCTCCTTGTTTTCCTCTACCTGTAAGACTCGTGTTATAATCTTGGCTTTAAAGACACTACCCACATAAGCATGTGCAAATGCAAAAACACGTAAATAAACATAAAATTACGATTTTCTAGTAATAATGATTACATTGCATGGTTATTTTCTTAGGTCTTGTCTCATGTTATGGGAAAGAGCATAGAGGAGCTCCTTGCCATGGCCAAAGGGAATGGTCAAATCAAAAAAGGTTAGGCTAAACTTTTTCAAGTAATTCCTTGTTGCTAAATTGTTGATAGCAAGATGTTTTTTCTGGCTGTTTTCCTTTCCACGTTTATTTTTGTCTAATTGGATCACTTTCTTTTTCTTGGGAATAATAGTAATATGCAAATTGTCAATATTCTTGTCTCTGTCTTACTCGATTTCTGAGGGTCCTAGATTTTGCATGTGCTTTCGTGAAATGAAGTTGCTAGACTAAATGTTTATTTATGTAGAATTCACCACACATGGTGAGCTTTCCCTGAAACAAGAGTCTCCATCCGGTGCAAAAGTCAACTAGTTGTTTTCCCCTTCATATCTTTTTTTTTTTTTGGTCTTGTTTTAGTTTTGGTGATTCCTTTGTAAATCTCCCATAATTATCAGATACGAGGCACCAAGAAAAGAACACCCATATCATTAATCCTCATCTAGCTTAACTGGAGGTATGACATCAGCATATTGGAGACATTTTTTTTATTGAAAGTGGGGCGGCCCCTTTGGTTTTTTGAAAGGCATGATTGTGTGGAAACATTTTCTTATATGAACACAAAATATTCTCTTTTCTACAGTATATATTATATAAACATAACGCATTGTCTTTGGCATCAGAAATAGGGTCCCATATTGATTCAAGCAGTGGTAGCAACACATTCCCTGGTGCTGGCAAAAAGACCAACATGGTCCAAAATAAAGAAGGCATTAAAGTAGAAGGTATGTTCTCTCATATTGCTGTTTATCATGTGCTTGTGACTTCACATTCTTCATGAAATCATTGACTGCCAACACGGAAATGTCAATCAAACAAGTGACAGTAGGCAGTCTGTAAGTATTGTGAAATGATTTATTTTGAAAGAAATGATTTTGACTATAAGCTTCCTAACCATAATTTGTGAAGTAAATAATAATAAATTAATTTTCTCTCTCTAAATTTTGTTTGTGAGTTGAGCTGCCCCTTCTTTTAATTTTGGTGATTAATATGATGTATGTTGTTGGTCATGTTCCAACGATTTGTTAGGCAAGTACATAATACCTTCTTCCTTAAACCCTTGTCCTCAGAACCTCAATCAGACAGGAGCATTGGCGAGAAAAAACATAGGGTTTCCACCGAGGAGGAACCTTCTCTGACTGAGCTGAGTGTCTATAATTCCAAGAGGCAGGAATTTGAGATTGAATATGATAATGACGCGGAGCAGTTATTGGAAGACATGGAATTTAAGGATACCGACACTAAGGCTGAGCGTGAACTGGAGTTGTGTGTACTACATATATACTCAAACAGGCATTTGTCTATGTACAATGAGTATGCAAGTCCCAAAATCTTCTCTCTTGACATGGAAAAGGTCTTATAGGATACTGGCCATCATCATTTTGCAATAAAAGATCTTATAGGAAATATAGTAAGTGGTAGTTCTGAAAGAAAAGATTACATACGCTCTCAAATTCTCAATATGTGAAATGAAGCAACTTCTCTAAATACCTAATCTTGAGTTCGAAAACTACTTGAAGCTCCTCTAAGGTGTTAAGAATAAGACCCAAAGTCCAGAGCATGCCCCTATCAAATATCAGGACAGAACTTTTCATAATATCATGATAATTTGGACTTGATTGCAGAATCTGTCTCCACATTAAATCTTGAGTGCGAACTGTTTGGAGATTTTTAGTGCATTCAAGCTGAATGATTTCTGCTTGCATTCTTTCATTTATACAGTTCTATGTTTTGAGCTGTGTGTCTTGCGTGGTTGCTTTTGTATTGTCATTTCACTTTACTAGTAGTTTTATCTTTGGTTATAACTGGTGGGAAAGATGAAATTGGCATGTAGCATACTGTTGGCTAGCATATCATGCCGCATATTGCAAATTATGTTGGATTTTGTATTGTTAGTTTTGTATCAGATTTGAGTGTTTAGATTTATGGTACAGTGATTTATTGACAGGCTTGATGAGAGGAAGCGCAGGAAGGATTTTATCCTGGAAAGAAATTTACTTTACCCCGATCCGTTCGAGAGAAACCTCGCACCCGAGGAGAGGGAAATATATCAGCGTTACAAGGTGTTTATGCGCTTCCACTCAAAAGAAGAGCATCAAGAGTTGCTTAAGAATGTCATAGAGGAACATCGGAATGTCAAAAGAATACAAGAACTTCAGGTTAAATGCATGCTTTGTGCTGACTTTGTATACTTTCATGCACTCTATGAACTAGTATAGATTCCCACAAAGTTAAAATCACGTTTCCGTTGAGATTGAAGTTTGATTACATTTTTAACTGCATTCAGAAGTGCTGGAGCCTGATATTAGAAATTAGAAACTATATGCTTTAGACTTGGTTCAGGCTTTCATCTTTTAATCAAATTGTTGTCTTTCTTCATTTCCCAATGGTTCAAAATTCCACCTTGATTACTATTCCTTGGGACTGAACCTCCAAATACATCTATTTAAACATTAACTTTTTTTTAAAACCATTCACGTAAATCTTATGTGCAGGAAGCTCGAGCTGCTGGTTGCCGAACCACTGCTGAAGCCAATAAATTTATTGAACAGAAGAGAAAAAAGGAAAATGAAAAAAATGCCCAGATTCTCAAGGAAAGTGTACAAGCTGGTCCTAGTGGCAAAGTGTTACTGCATGGAAGTCCAAGAGGTATCGTGAGGGTATCCACTGGTTTACAACCTTTCGGTAACGAACCATCAACTGTCATGGGACAAACTACATTAAGCACTCTGGATGATTGGGATATCACCGGATTCGTAGGAGACGATTTGTTGTTGGATACTGTAAGGATGCCCTACCTACCTTCTTCTACAATGCATAGACATACCGTTATAAAGTTTAAGTAATTAACGGCCAACTTTATGGATACATGTGAAACATAAAGTAGCATCAAGTTTATCTGGAAACTATTTGTGTGTAGACCATCTCGAATATCATTTTGGATTTGAGTCTCTTATCATGCTATCATGTGCAGGAGAAACAGCTGTGCAGTGAGATCAGAATACTGCCTTTGCATTATCTGTCAATGTTGCAGACCTTATCAATGGAGATTATGAAGGGAAATATTAGCAAGAAATCTGATGCTCACAGCCTGTTCAAAGTTGAAGCAAGCAAGGTGAAAAGAGTGTATGATATGTTGGTGAAAAAGGGGATTGTTCAAAATGCAGCACCTCCAGTTTTGTAGATTGAAATTGTATATATCTATTCAGATAGGTAAAAAAGATGAGTTATTTTGTTCATTCATAATACAATTTATCATTAGCAACAAAACTCGCAGAATTCTCTCTAACTCTTCTGTATGAAAAAGAAAAAAAAATGTTATCCCTTGTTTTACCTGTAAAATTATAAATCCTTGTCAGTTTTCCTTACCCGAAAAGGGATAAAAAGTGGGTTTCCACTCCGATTTGATTGTCAAAGATAGATTTGTGACTTGCATGTTCATTCATTTTTTTATTCATATATTTAGGTTAGACATTATTTCAAACTTAGATTCAAAAATTCCATTTGATTAATTTAAAATGTTAGGAACTTAATTGCGTTCAACCTGAATTTGAACATGATTCCATGAAATTAAAATAATTCAAACTCAACATTCGAAATGACTTGACATAGACAAATGGACGTCCTAGCATTTTTTTTTCATTAATCTAATGTAAGTATAAGGTAGTATCTGTTCAATGATAATTCTCAACCTTTTGACTACTATGACCACTTATCTGTAGACGGATTTTCTTTTGATCGTTGATCTTTTAATTTTGTCAATCAGACCACTTTATTGACAATATTTAAACAGTTAAGTGGTCAAATTGACAAAATTGAAAGATTGGTGATCAAAATAAAATATACCCATAGCTTAGTGGTCATGGGTATGATTGACCCTAAAGGGTAATCAAATTGAGACAACTAACTTTAAAGCTCATACCCAATACATCTTGTCCTTTCTAAGAATATCACTAATCCTCCTTAAGTCAGCTTTTGGTAAAAAGAAATGCACAATATATGATAATCAAAATCCATAAGATGAAAACATAAAAAGTTTATATTTATGATCAAATTGAATCTGAATAGATCAACTTTGGGTTCATTTTCAAGTCCGTTACTTGTATGTGTGACTGTTTCCATATAATGTTAGTTTGATCTTCTTATCCGAGTCTACTGTCTGGGTTTGTTTGATTTCGTTAAATGCATAAATAATCACAAAGAATGCCTAGTTGAAGCCAGGAACGGTGTCTGTCCAGTAGTTTAGGTTCCTAATCTTAAGCCACTTCATGTCATGGTTTTATTATTCTCTGTCAAAATTGCATATACTTACATTACAGAAACATTGAGAAGCTAGATTTCCATGGAAATATCCACTCTCTTTGCGATCCTTGTTTCATCAAATCTATTATCGGAACGTCAAATGAAGATGGTGCCATTTCAGGCAGTAATTGAGGATCATTTCTCACTCTCGCTTGGAACTGCCAGAGATTTACCCCCCAATCCCTTCTTTTATGTTTCCCATTTCATCTTTTCCTCCAATTCGCTTCCTCCCTTTCAGGGGGTTACTTCAATAGAAAGTGCCTGGAGTATCTTGTGCTTAATTTATATGGTTGGTTTAGAAAGTGCTTAAAGAGTTTATACAGTGGATTGAAATCAGTATCTGCATTCCTTTCTCAAACTTTAAATCGTGTTTTTTATGGATAAATACAAAGAAGAAATTGATCATGCTTCTCGTCTGATTTTTACAAGGACTTGTACCTCTATTTTACGCATTTTATAAGAGACGTGTTGGAACTATCATACTTATTTGTTAGAATTTTTGCAAGAAAGTTTTGATTTTAAATATGAGAAAGGTATTTGTAGTGTTTCAAAATTTCAAAACAGCTCCCATCCATCAACAGACAATGCCTGTCTGTAAAAATGGTGTCCATCACTTTATTTGTGGTATGGTAAGAAATCTTGAAAATGGTTGGAGGCTTCATCTACAGCTTAATCAAGTTTCTGATATCACAAGGAAGTAAGCCACCATTGTTGAAGTAGGCCAATTCAACCTGCAATTTTAAAACACACTCACTTCTGGTATTAGAAGCATATAAAACTCGAAAGTATCCACACATTTATATTCAAAACTCGCCCCTAAATCCGAATAACATAAATCAACACATTTAAACTAAGATTTCTGTGATAACCATATCGGGTAAGTTGCATGTTTCAGACAAGATGTACTTCTCTTCATTAAAAAGCAATGACCATGTATAATAATCACATGATAGCAGATGATAAAGCACAATGCATGCTGCGTTACTTTGCACATTAAAAAAAAAAAAGAGTATTCGAAATCATTTGGTACCTCAGGGTCGAAGCGGACAGTGCAGGTGAAAGGCTTCCCATTGTCCGTCGTAACAGTCACATCTTGGCCAGGTCTTATATCGATTATTTTGCTTGGGAGATCTATGGTATAACGTTCACGACCAGATAAGCCTAGTGTGTCTGCGTCCTCACCAGACTTGAAACAAAGTGGAATGATGCCCATTCCTACCAAATTTCTTCGGTGGATTCTCTCAAAACTTTTGGCAATTATTGCTTTTACTCCCTGTTATGCAACACAACAAAGCTACTTGGAAAACATAGTTTAATATATACATAGCATATATAATATATAGTTATACGATAATGGGGAAAGAGAAGCAGTTGTAGTTACTTATTTTCGTCCGGGATTTTATTTAATATATACATAGCATATATAATATATAGTTTGGAAAAACATGTTTGAAAATATATATAATATATAGTTTTAAAAACATTTTTGAAAATATATATAATATATAGTTTGGAAAACATGTTTGAAAATATATATAATATATAATTTTAAAAACATATTTGAAAACATATATAATATATAGTTTGGAAAACATGTTTGAAATTTTATATAATATATAGTTTTGAAAACATTTTTGAATATATATATATATATAATATAGTTTTGAAAATATTTTTCGAAAATATATAATATATAGTTTTAAAACGTTTTTGAAAAATATATATAATATATAGTTTTGAAAAAATAATTAAAATATATATAATATATAGATTTTGAAAACGTTTTTCGAAATATATATAATATATTTTATAATATACTTATTATTTATTTATTTGTTTGTTTATTTTTATTTTTATGTTGGTTTAGGTCCAAGTCCAAGTCCAACAAAGAGTCCATTTGCGTCCAAAATGAGGCCCAATCGGGTAATATCAGCCTGACCCAGCAAGCAAACTTAGAAGCCCAAGTCAACAAGCAAATCCAATGGGTTAGGGTTTTACACTTAACAAAGGGCGCCACATGGTTCATAGCTGTTAGATCAAGGATAGATCAACGGCCCAAATTTAAGATAGTTAGAGTTTCAACCCTAGTTGGATTTGGTCAAAATGATCCAACGACAGATCGAGAAACTCGAAAGAAACCCACCGGCTAAACAACGACCACATACCAACGAAACGACCGAATATGAGAAAAGCGCCGAAAATCGGCCATGCAAAGGAGCCCCAACTAAATCGAGATTGCACCTGAAGATACTTTTTTTTCATTTAAATATTATTTATATTATTATTATTATTAATATTATTATTTATTATTAATATTATTATTATTACAAGCCCAAATCCCAGGCCCAACCAGAACCGGCCCAGACCCAAAAGAAAACCCTAAACATTTAGGGTTTTAGCTAGGGTTTTTAAACCCTAGCTCTAGCCGTCGCCTCAATCTCAGCCGTGGGATCTGAGAGATCCAACGGCCCACATTTATCCCGAACAAACCCTAGTGTAATGATAACCTAGGGACCACGCAGCCGCCGCAGCAACTCCCACCATCTCCACCGCTGCCACGTCTCGTCGAAGGCTTCCAAAAGAGCCACTCCAGCCGCACACATATCGCCCCAACGGTGAGTCACCATTGGAAGTCCGGTGACTCACCAGACTCCCCTCTTTTACCCAGTCCGAGACAAGCGCCGGTGATGGCTATAAAGCCATCACCGAACCTGCAAAGAAGACAACGGCAACCAACAGAGAAAAAAAAAAGAAAAAAAATAACAAGGAAAGAAAAGAGCGAGCAAACCAGCAACCACAAACATCAAAATAAGCAAGGAGAAGACGGAGAGATACTTACTGAGGAAGCTGCAACATCACCGGAGCCTTCACACGTCGTCGGAAACCTTCGAAAACCGAAGGTATTTTCGTAGATTTGCTCCGATCGGGAATGTTTTAAGGGAAACGGTCATCGGAACCATCAATAGGATGGTCCGATCTACATTTAAGTGTAAAAAAAAATTTTCCGGCCACCGAATGCGGTGGCCGGCGATGGGGTTAACGCCGGCGAACGGCTACCGGCCGGTGCTTCTCTCTGTTTTAGAGAGAAGCGAGAGAGCTTTTAAGACTCTCTCAAAGAAGAGAGAGAGAGCGAAGAGGAGAAATGAGAGCTGGCCCTTCGGGCCAGCCGATTATGGGACTTAAATAGCCCTCCCCAAACGACGCCGTTTTGGGGAGGGGTCTGTCTGTAATTAACTAAAAGTTAAACCCTTTCCGCAGCCCTCCTAATTTGTAATCCTTACATTTTAGTCACTAAATCAATTTATAATCCTTTTAATTCGGTTCTTTAATTTTAATTTTATTTATTTTAGTCCTTTATATTAAAATAATATATTTAGGATAAATATCATATTTAGTCCTTTAATTTTAATAATTAATATTTTAATCCCAAAGTATATATTTTTAATTTGATATTCGAATTTTATATAATTTTATTTTAGTCACCAAATTAATAAATAAGAAAAATAGCATGTTTAATCCCTGTATTTTTTAATTAATTACGAATTAGGTATTTAATTTTATTAGATTATAATTTAGTCACTATTTTTAAATATTTTCATTTATTATAAAGTTTTACTGCTTTTAAATATATAGTTCTAATTTTATTTTTATTATTGTTTATTTATGTTTTAATTTTACTTGTTTATATTTAAATATTTTTTATTATTATATAGTCATATAAATATATATAATAAATTATATTAAATCTTAATTTGATTTTACATAAATTATGTTTTTATCATATTTTAATATTTATTTTTCAATATCAAAGAAAAGAGCAGTCTTAATACAACTGGATGTCCTATTCTGGTATTTTAAAATTAAATATTATGATAAAAAAATTATAATTTAATTTTATTATTATAATATTTATTAATATCGAAGAAAAGAGCTGTCTTAAGGCACCTAGAAGTCATTTTATGATATTTCTAAATAAGTAAATATCTTGTTTATGTTTGATATATTTTAAAAAATATTTGAATTAAATAGGATTATAAATTAAATATATTTTGAATTTTTAATAATAGAGACAATTTATAATTAAAAAGTACCAATTTTGGGCGTTGTAGGGGTGCTAATCCTTCCCTAAACGTAACCGACCACGAATCCCTTTTTATCATTAAAAAGAATGAATTTTTGGTTAAAACGCAGATCAGTTTATCTTTTAACTGATGTTTTCTTAAATACTCTTTTAAAAGATATTTTTTTTTGTATTCGACCTACCTGACCCAAAAGGCCGATGGCGACTCCCAAATTATTTTAAAAAACCATTTATTCACATCACTTTTCCCGCCAAATAAATATTTCGTGCCCGGACGAAAACCGGTTACGACAGCATGGCGACTCCGCTGGGGAAGGTCAAACTTTAAAATCAATTGTAAATTGTCTCTATAAGTTGGAAATTAAAAATTCATATATTTAATTTTTAATTCTTTTCTTTCAAATTTTTTATATTATTAATATTTTTTTATTTTTTATTTTATTCAGGTATTAATTATTTTATTTGTCTGTTAGAGGTTTGAAATTATAAGTTTGAAGTGTAATTCATTTTGATCATCTGTTGTAATTTTGCCCCTAAATTTCAAATTGTTTCGATTTAATCCCTGTTTAATGTTTTTATATTTTACAAATTAACCCCTCCTAACTTTATATTATTTCTTACAACTTTCAAATAATATCAATTTGGTCTTGAATTTTAAATTCTTTGCAGTAAAATCCTTTTAATTTGAATGTTATCTTATTTCTTTTAATTTAACTTTTATTTAATTTAATTTAATTTAATTTTTATTTTTTTTTTATTCTAACCCTCATGTTACCTTTTTTAGTAACTTCAGTTTTGACACTTTTTTATAGAGTCATTTTTTATCGACCAGAGGTAAGTAATTCGAACCAAATCTTAAAATCTAATTTAAATTTTCGTAATTACGACAACTGATAAATTAAAATGGTACCGAAATGGCAGTTTAAGGGTGCTAATCATTCCTTAACTGTAACCGACTCCCGAATCCGACATATTTATGGTAAGACACGGATTAGGTAAGAGAAATAAACCGAGGAATCCGGTCAACCTAATTTTTTAATTTTTAAAAAAATAATGATCGGTGGCGGCTCTAACATGTTTATTTAAGTCGAAGCCTAATTCTGGGCCCACTCAAAGGACGGTTGTGACACCTCCATTAATGGTTATTAACGGAGAGTGACCAATTTATTATAAATAGATAATGCTAGTGACTGATTTGTTACTTTTAAAACTTCAGTAGTAAAAACGAAAACTCTCAAACTTCGGTGTGGCTTACCCTATTATTTATTGTTAAAATTATAATTTTGAATAATAAAATTATAATTTTATATTCTTCATTAGACCTTAAAACAGTAAATAATATGCTCATGATAAATAAATAATGAATAAGAAATTGATGCTTATAATAAGATGCATGTAAATGGTGTTGAGAAAAAAAATTATATCTTAAAGGTTAAATTACATATTTAGTATTTAAATTATCAGTTTTGATCTATTTTAGTATCAAAACTTTTAATTTTTTTTGAAACTATAACTAAAATTTAGTTTTTGTTTCATTTTAATACTTATTTAAAATTTAATGTTAAATTTTGAATTTTTTTTAAGCTTAGGTACTAAAACGAATTAAAACTGATAATTTAAGTACTAAATACATTAAGTTTTAAACTGTGAGAGCACTAAAATAAAATAAAACTAAAATTAAAAATTAAAAAAAAATTAAATACTAAAAGAGTTTAAATTGGTGTAGTTTACCCTATCTTAAAATACGTTCATCCCACGTGAAAAACGAATAGGTTTAAAAAGTCTTGGTAAGATAAAACTAATTTAGTAATAAATTAATATGAAAGTCACAAGTCTTCCTTTTGCGCGTAGGCACGAGATTGTAGGATTCAACAGGATCTCTCATATTGTAGGATTCTTGACACGTGTTGAGAAAGTTGCACCTATGAATTCCATTCCCGTTGTTTTATATTTCTATCAATCTGACATCATATATCTCTTCTTTTTTTGACTCAAAAAGCTTCTGGTAGGCTCAAGAGCCATAAGATTGCTTTAGCCATTGCCTGCTTGGTCTTGGCTTTGGTGGAGACAAAGACAACCAGAAATGGAGCTCTTTTATGCATTCAATATCAGTGTTGGTCCCTGCAGTGGAGCTCTCTGGACCAAGATGACATCACACGAACCTCTAGAACAAACTGTAAACAAGTCACCATGACAGGAATATAGGTGTTGTATAATACTGGAAAACTGTGGATTACTATAAATCTCTCTCGTTTCTCATTTTACATTTTTGGATTCCAACATAAAAAAATGATAAATTTAGGTCAAGTGTTGTTACATTTCATGTTTCTGGTGAGTGAAGAATTTTTATGGAGATGTTTGTACTTTTCTGTTATTAGTAGTAAAGATCCTATTCAAATGTATTTGATTGTTGACGCAAATTTAAAGCTATTATGTTCAGGATTCATGCAAGTTATTAATATGCTCATTTTAAAAAAAATAATTTTCGAAAGATTTATCATGTACTTTTATCAGAATTGAGAGGGACAACGTTAATCATTTTCGAAATTTAGAGGGGCTTATGGTGTTTTTTCACCAATTATGCTTCTTTCCCGAAGAGTTATAATAAAGCTAGTGATGAAATTTGTAATTTACCCCAACATTTTATGCTCAATTGAAATAAACCTCACGGGTCATCCATGAACACACCCACATCACCTGCACTGCTGCTCTCGCCGGGAACAAATCAACCAACCAAGAAAACACCATTTTTTTCCTTCCCACTTTCTCTCCAATTCCTTCCTTTATCCATCAAGCTTCATTCTTTTTCAAGCTCCACATTTCGGGGTTTTTTTTCATAGTAATCTTTGTTTGTTTTCGATATCTGAAGAAGTAACACATATGAGAACAGGGAAGGGAAGTCAAGAGGAAGAACAGTACGAGGAAGAAGAGTTTGGTTCCAGAAAACAAGAGACATCTTCTAATCAAACGATGTCTTTAAACGCCATTAACAACAGCACCAACAGCGGTATATTCGATTGGATCCACTCTCTACCCCTCCAGATCCCCTCTTTCCCTTTCTTCTTTATTTTATCACTTTATTTCTAGATGATTGATGCTTGTTTCTCAATGGGGTTTTTTTTCTCCCGTATTTTGTTGAATTTGGAACTCTGGGTATTCCCCCTTGATTTACTGCCTTGGGTTTGCTTTATATACACATTTTTTTATCTGAAAACAGATGGGAAGAACAGGGATAAGGCTAACGCTATACGGTCGAAACACTCGGTTACGGAGCAGAGGAGGAGGAGTAAGATTAATGAAAGGTGTATTATTTTCCATTTCTTCCAGTTTCAACGTCTTGGATTGGGATAGTCTGAGTCTTCCAGAGTTTTGAGCTTTTATCCATGGATGGACAGATGGTCGCCCTTAAAAAATTTTAAATTCTCGTATAATCGTCTTTAAAATTTTATAAGTTCGCACTCTAGCATGGTAAATTTTATAAATTTACTATCTGTATAAATCATCTGAAACCGCAAAATACGGATAGTATATTAGCCGATATTTGAATCTGCACTATCCATTGCCATCCTACCATTTTCGAAACCTGTTCGATTGTGTTAAGAAGCGGTTTACAAGAATGGTTTATTTTGGTTTATATAATGTTTTGACTTGAAACGACACCAGAAGTTAAGATGCTAATGGTTATGTGATGGTGAGATATGATGGTGGAAGAGCGTTTGCTTATTCCTTTGCTAGCTTTGAATTAAGTGCTTGTTGTATGTGAACTGAATAATAATACTGATAAAAAAATTTATGCTTTTAGGTTTCAATTATTGAGAAATCTAATTCCGAACCCCGATCAAAAGAGAGATACAGCTTCTTTCCTTCTAGAGGTAGGTTATGAATCGGCAAATTGAAAACTTTCATATACATCAATTCTGCTTTACCTACTTATTTAAGAAATTTCTGCTTGAAAATTTTGTTAATATGGGATCAATGTTCTTTTGCAGGTGATTGAGTATGTCCAAGATTTACAGGACAAGGTTAAAAAGTACGAGGGTTCATACCAAGAATGGAATTCTGAGCCGATAAAATTGGTGCCATGGGTATGTTCCTGTATTCTTTCCCACCATGGGGTTTAGCTTATTACTGGATTTTTTTTGTATCCATATGATCTTGGGAATAGGATTCTACTTGCTTTCAAGGTGTTAACTGTTAAGTCGTGTTCTTAAGTTACTCGGCATTAAAGATTTTCTGTATTTCATTGTAGAGAAATAGCCACTGGCACGTTCAGAGCTTTGTTGGCCAACAACAAGCTATTAAAAATGGTTCTGGACCGGGGTCAGCATTTGCTGGAAAGTTTGATGAGATTAACAGCAATATGAACCCTACAATAACCACAAGTGAGCAAAATCCACTAGAATCTGATCCTGTTAGAGACACTACGTCCAAAGCTATGGATCAGCAACCTGAGTTTGCAAGCAGGGGAATGCCTCTGCCCGTCCAAGGTAATAACATGCCTGTGCATCCCCTCCAGAGACCAGTCTCTGAGGCTCAACCGACCGAGTGTTTTATTAGCAATGATACTGTGAATCAGCATGAAGATCTAACTATTGAAGGAGGAACAATTAGCATCTCAAGTGTCTATTCTGAAGGGTGGGCTTATCTTCTTTCCTTTTTTATCCTCAATATATATGCACATCAATTACTAGCAAACTTTTACATCAGTTACCAGTTCATTGACCGGATAAAATACTTTCCGGCTAATACGAAACCCCTTCGGGTTTAGGATGCTCTGAAGTCTGAGCTATAGTTTGATAATGTGTTTATGGATTCTGTTCTGATGTTGAGCAGGTTATTGAACTCTCTGACGCAAGCACTGCAGAGTGCGGGTTTGGATCTGTCAGAGGCCAACATCTCAGTGCAGATCGATCTCAGAAAGCATGCTAATAGAGAACTAGCGTCAGGAACTTCTGCTAAGGTATGGCTGAGACAAAGAAAGATATTGATCACCTCTTCTTGGTTGATCTTATTACGGGGTTTATTGTTCCATGTTCTTCTGACTATGTTAACGAAATCAAGTCAAAATACGCAACAACTCTCGTTTTCGATATTTTGACAGGATCCACAGAATCACCCCATTCAAGCAATGACCCATCTTAGAGATGCGATCAACGGAGCGGAACCCGATCATGTTCAAAAGCGGATGAAGAAATAAGATAGGCAAGCTGAGAAATATTGTTGTTTTGGTTTGAGCTTCATTTGGTCATTGTATATGCATGTGTTTGTGATATGAAGAGCGATTGTGTGCTTATATGGAGTGGCTCCTCGCATTTCTGTTTAAGGGATGACCTCTATTATCATGGATGTATCATTCTCATCGTCTTAAATATAATCATGTTTGTTATACACGTAGGATTTTCTTGTTGCTTTCCGGCATTTGACACATGATTCATGCTCTCTAATCATATATTCAAATAAGAAATGACCTCTTATTATATTTTCTTCGATGGAATTCATATTTGTTGAGACTTGATTTCAACTTTCAACTATTTGAATTTAGAACTGATCCAAATTTGAAACTGACATGAACTCGAAAATGTCTTGAATTTCAAACAAATAAATAATTCAAATTTAAAACCATCAGAGTCTAAATTATGTTTGAGATCTGAAAATTTTGAGTCTCAACGTTAAATTGTTAAATCCAAAACATTATAAAACTAAAATAAATAATATAAATCTGAGATATGAAATGATAAAAAAATAAACTAATTTAAAGATTTTTAAATCTCAACTCAAAACCAGTACAACTGTCCAATTCGAGGGAGGAGCTGTGGGGAGGGGCCATGGCCCACTAAATGGTATATTTCTAACTTTAAGCCCTTGATAATCTTAAGTTCAAAAGTTAATGTAATGATAAAATTGTATTTTAGCCTCTTATATCTATAAAGTTAGTGATATATAACAACAACAACAACAACCCTATCCTCATATGCAATGGGGTAAGGGGGAGGGAGGGTAGTAGGTTGCCCCCAACGCCAGGTTGAGAGCAACTTCCGTAGAAGACCTCTGGCAGTCAAAATTGAAAATAAAGATAAAATGCAATGCATGTATAAATAAATACATAGTTGAACAATCTTCATATGCAGCATTCATATGCGCGTCTGTAATGGATAGTAATCCCTGCAAATAAATCCCTGTGAAAAATCTCTACATATAGACAGAAACGTAAGACCCGAATAAATAAATAAATTACTACAGAGGCATTATGTTGAAAACATTTTGATGTTTCGATATAACAAATTAAGTATAAATGAATTTTAAGATTTTACAAATGATTTTCTAAGTATATTCGATTTAATTACTCGAATATCAAATTATTACTCCAAGTCTTCAAGATCAATTTCAAACCTTACTAAATGTGTAAAATTGTGTTTTATACTTAATATATTTTTGAAACAATTTTCATAAAGTATTTTGAACCATTTCAAGCCTAAAATTAATTTTTCAAAGTGATGCACCGATGCACCGATGCACCAATCCATGCATCGATGCACCATGGAATATTTTGAACACCGAATGCATTTCATGCATCGATACACTCAGAGTTTTATGAAAACATCGAATGCATTTGATGCATCGATGCACTCTGGCTATTTTGAAACATCGAATGCATTTCATGCATCGATGCACTCTTAGTGCACCGATGCACTAAGGGTCCAACGGTCAAAATATTTGAATTTTACACTTGATGCACTGATGCACCTTGGGTATGCATTGATGCACTGACACTCCCAACTGATTTTATTAATTGTTTTCACACTTAAACGGCTCTATTGACTCCACTAATCATCCCCAACGTTCAGAATCATTTGAAGGTGTATTTAAACAAGCTTAGAAGCCATTGATCAATAACAAGAAAACACAAGAAACAAGAATCAAGAGAGAATCAAAGAGAAAGCATCAAACCTCAAGTTTGAGCATTTCAAGCCTATTTTTCATTCAATATTCATTTTGCTTTCAAGAACACTACTTGTACTCAATTGTATTCATTTTTAGTGTTATTTTCTCTGTTCTATAATTGTGCAAACAATCTACCTTGTGAGGATTTCCTTGTAAGTTTAAAAATTTGTAATCTTCTCTTTGAGAAAGAGTGTTCTCAAGAATTAGGGTATATTCTTGAGGGTGTTGTAAGGTTATCTCTTTGGCCTCAAAAGAAAGAACAAATTAGTGAATTTGTTGGAAAATCCTTAGTGTGTATAGCTAAGGTAGTGGACGTAGACTTTGGTTGAGAAAGTCGAACCACTCTAAATCGTTGTGCAAATCTTTTCAATTTTCTGCAAAAGCTTCCACCAAAATTTTAATCGCCAATTCACCCCCTCTTGGTCAATTCCATCGATCGATTAACTCAACAATTAGTATCAGAGCCTCACTCATTTGAAGGTTTAATCGCCTATTGAATCGATTCGGGAAGAGCTACATCGATTATCAAGTCATCAATGGCCTCTACTTCAAATGTCGACTCCGGTCTCGATTCGATGCCCGTCAACAAGCCTCATTTCTTCAATGGAACTAACTATGCCTATTGGAAGAATAAGATGATGTATTTCATTCAAGCAAGTGACATGAGAGCATGGAATGTTGTAGAAGACGGATATATCAAGCCTCTCACCCATCCAAGATTGTGGAGTGTAAGAGAGACAAGAATATTCCAGTTCAACTCTAAAGCCATCCATATCATATTTTGTGCTCATGGACCAGATGAATATGGAAGAGTTTCATCTTATACAACCGCCAAAGAAATATGGGATAAACTACAAGTCACTCATGAAGGCACCGACGAGGTAAAATAATCTAAAATTAGTCTTCTAACACATAGCTATGAAAATTTCAGGATGAAACCAAATGAAGATATCAAAGCTATGACGGATAGATTCTCAACGATTGTCAATGGTCTCAAATCATATGGAGAAATCATTCCAAACGAAAAGTTTGTGAGGAAGTTAGTTTACTCACTTCCAAAATCGTGGCAATCCAAGAATACGACAATCATCGAGGTTAAGAACCTAAAATCCTTAATGAAGATACTCATTTTTTCATTTGAATATTATTTATATTATTATTATTATTATAATTATAATTATTATTATTTTATTATTAATAAATATTATTACAAGCCTAATCCAGACTGGACCGGCCCAGTTACAAAAGATCCAACTGGCCCAAACCTAACAGAAACCCTAAAACCCATTTATTATTTAATCTCAGCTTCAGCCGTCGCTCTCTTTGCCAGCCGTTGGATCTAGGTTAGATCCAACGACCCAGATGGTTCCAGATGCAAACCCTAGGGTATGATACCCTAGGACCACGCGGCGGTGCCTCTGCTTCCAGCCGCTCCACGTTGCCGATACTACTGCCACGATGTCCACTAAAGGCTTCCAGAAGAGCCCTTCCAACCGCACACGTCGCTCTACAGTGAGTCAGCACAGGAAGTCTGGTGACTCACTAAACAACCACCTTATTGACTGGTCCGAGAGCCACACCGTCGATGGCTATAAAAGCCATCGACCACCTGCAAACAAGGAGACATCCAACAGCCACAAAGAAGAAAAAAAAATAATCCAACAACCACAAATCACCAAAACAGCAAGGAAAAGAGAGAAGAGAAACTTACCGAGGGAACAACGGTCATCAGAGCCTCTTTGCGCTGTCAGAAAGCCAAAGGTCGAAGGTAAAAAATTTTAGATCTACACATTTCAGTAGTATTTTAGGCTAAAAAAACCTCCGGATTTAGCTTTAGGGGAAACCAAGCTTTAATTTGGGGTGGGTTTTGTAATTTCCGGCCACCGGATGTGGTGGCCGGCGGCGGGTTTGGCGGTGGCCGACCGGAGATCATTTCCCTCCGGTGAGGGAAATTAAGAGAGAATGGAGAGAGTTCTTCTTCTCTCATTTTTGAGAGAGAATAAGAAGAGAAGAAATGAGGATGCTGGCCCTTTGGGCTAGCCGTTTGGAGCTATATATATCCCTTCCCAAACGACGTCGTTTTGGGAAGGGGTATATGCGTAATTTACACGTATGGACAAACCCTTTCCGTAGCCATCTTAGTTTTGTAACATTCCATTTTAGTCACTGAAATCATTTCCTATATGTCGTGATTTAGTCCTTTAATTATATTTTCTTATAATTTAGTCCTGATCGAATATTTATAAATAATTAAGGTAAAATACGTATTTAGTCCTTACCCTTTCAATAATATTTATTTTAATCCTGACTAGTAATTTAGGTACATATTATAATTAATCCCTTAAACTTTATTAAAATTTATTTTAGTCCCGTATTAATTTTTTAGGATTAAATTACATTTTTAATGTATATACTACAAAATATTTATAACTATGGCCATTAATTGTTTATATTCTATAATTTAATAATTAAATTTTATATAATTTTGACCATAAGTTTTATATATCTTGCAATTTAATTCTATAATTGTAATTTCTTTTATATTTTAGTTATTTTAGTTATTTTTATTATTATTACTTAATCATATATATATATATATATATTATTTATTCAAAATCTTATTTATAAATTTAATATAGAATACTTTTTATTATAAGCATGTTTTAATTTAATATTAAAGAAAAGGACTGTCTTAAAGCACCTAAAAGTCCGTTTTCTGATTTTTTACCCTATAAAAAATATATTAATTTTTTATTAATATGTATTTAATATCGAAGAAAAGAGCTGTCTTAAGGCACCTAGAAGTCCTTTTATGATATTTCTTAATAAATATCTTATTTATAAATTAATAGATTTTATTAAAGATATTAATAAATTTGAAATAATAAGATTAAATATATTTTGAATTTTTAAATTTCTAATAATAGAGACAATTTATAATTAATAAAGTACCAATTTTGGGCGTTGTAGGGGTGCTAATCCTTTCCTAAACGTAACCGACCACGAATCCTTTTTTATTTATAAAAAGAATGAATTTTTGGTTAAACGCAAATCAATTTATCTTTTAATTGATGTTTTCTTAAAAACTCTTTTAAAAGATATTTTTTAGGTATTCGACCTACCTGACCTAAAAGGCCGATGGAGACTCCCAAATTATTTTCAAAACCATTTATTCACATTATTTTTCACGCCAAGTAAAAAATTCGTGCCCGGGCGAAAACCAGTTACGACAACTTGGCGACTCCGCTCGGGAACAGTCAAGCTTTTAAAAATCAATTATAAATTGTCTCTATTAATTATAAATTAAAAATTCATATATTTAATTTATAATTCTTTCTTTTCAAATTTTTTATATATACCTATTATTTTCATAGTATTTATATATATTATTAATATTTCATTTTACTTGCAAGTATTTTATTTCATTATTTATTTTTCTGTCAGTGGTTTGAACATTTCTCCTCACACACAACACTTGCATTGCATAACATAAAGCTCTATAATTGAGTTTTGTCCCTTTTAAGTGGGAGTGAAAACGACGTCTTCGTGAGAATTTATTCTCCATGTCAGACCTAGCAAATAACTTTCGGGGTTTATATGCTCTATGTCTTCGTGAGAATTTATTCTCTGTGTCAGGCATAGAGAATTGTATCCCCTCGAATTGAACTTGATCCATTTTAGTCTGTGATGGACTAGGATTGAGGGTTAACAACCCAAGGGGGCACTAACAAGGACAATTCGGGTACCTTTATTCTTAGATCTGAAACCCTGCATATAATAAACCCTAGAAACTCTTCCGATCAAAAACCATGCCGAAATTTTGTCCAAAATAGGTGTACACACAGGAGAAATGAATTCTAACTTTTCCTTTTAATTTATTTATTTTCTTACTGAATAAATTGCATGTGAATTTAAATTATTTAAAGTATGAAGAAAGCATGTTTAAATAAAGATATTTAGGTAGACATCATTATTAAATTAATTTTCCCTTTATTATGTAAACTAATTCATTTTTTGTTCTTTATTTCTTCTGTTTGCATAGCATCATACAGGATAAAAGGCATTGATCCTCGTGTTAATTGTCTCATTGGAAAATCTTCATCCATGGATAAAAAGTGTTCAAATCAAATAGTTCTAAACTCAGAAGTAAGAGAGTGGGCTGAGGACTTACAAAGACAAGGGGGAGATAATCTGCAGGATGACTATGTATCTGAGTTAGCCAGTTATGCTCCAGTTTCGCTAAAAAGGAATGATATGCAAGATTTGCGAGGCATTTGGGAGAGTTGGGACTCAAACAAAAAGTTGCAGTTTTATCAGACTTACGGAGACATCCCATATTTGCTCTATGTCGAAGTTGATGATGACTTACTTCGAGCCCTAATTCAATTCTGGAATTCAGGGTACAATTGCTTCACTCTCAATAAGGAGGACTTGGTTCATACTATTGAAGAGTACACAACTTTGCTACATATAGAAGGGGCTTTGGAGAATCGAATTTATTCAAGGTCAATTAAAACTCAACCTTTTCGAGTTAAATTAGCAAAGATTGCTGGAGTACGAGAGGAATGGGTGTTATCCCGTACAAAACAAAAGGGCGAAAGCGAAGGCATTGCTTGGACCAACATTAAAGAACTTATTCAGAGTCATCCAGACACTAAAGTACGATTCGATCTCTTTGCTCTGGGTATGTATGGTATGGTCATCTTCCCAAAAGTATTGGGATATATTGAAGTTGCAGTAGTAGATTTGTTTGAGTAGCTACCAAAAAGGATTAATCCTGCTTCTGCAATTCTAGCAGAGACTTTCAGATCGTTAAACGCTTGTAGAAAGCTAGGAGGTTGACGATTCTCAGGGTGTACCCAATTGTTATATGTCTGGATCCGTAGCCATTTCTGGAAGACAGAAAAGGTTTCATACCGGCGCTTTAATACTGACTACTCACCATTGAAAGAATTTCTGGAGCAAGAATGGCCGAAAGAAATTACGAAAGATATGTGGATTAATGCCTTTTGAAATCTGCAAAGCGATGACATTGTTTGGCGAGCCCCGTGGCAAATCCAAAGAGAATTCTTTTACAAATGTGGTGATTACAACTGGGTAATGCTGCTCGGATTGTGGGGAGGAATCGGATATGCACCACTTCTGGTCATAAGACAGTATGAAGGTCGTCAATTTGTACCTGTCACTACTGGATTACATTCGTCTGAGTTCGCATTCCACAGTAAAAATTATAAAATAAATATCATGGAGGCCTTTACAGCTTGGAAAACAACTTTTTGTATCTGAGCTAAAGCAACAAAAGAAATGTTAACTCCTGATTATGAGGAATGAAGATCTGTCAGGAAAAATGAAAATATACCTTTACCAGACCAAAATGAGGATATCTCTATAGAAGATCGCATTAAGGTGGTTCCATCAGAGATTGAAATCCTGAGAGCTGAGTTTGAAGCAGAAAGAGAAGGTTGGTCGAGAGAATTAGAGCAAATGAGACGAGATAAAGCTATGTTGGGTGTTGACATTGACTTTCATTCATCACAATGTGCAATGTTGAGAGAAAACAAAGAAAAAGTTGATGGTGAATTCAGAATGTTAAAGAAGAATTACCATGAGCTATATAAATCTCGGAAAGCATCAGGATCGAACCGATCAATAGTACAGATGACCAAAGAATTGAACATCGAGAAAAGTCGAGTTGAAAATTTGAAAGGAAAGAATAGTCGTCTACTCAAAAGCCTTGAGAAAGGAAAGCAAAAAATGAAAGATTTTGAGGTTGACAGAAGAGAGCGAATTATAAAATACAAAGCTGAACACCGCGAGATCATGAATGAAATGCAGAGAGAAAGGGATCGAGCCAAAGATTTAGAAGATATAAAGAACGACATGCTTGAGAAATTTGAAGATGAGAAAAATACCATGTTCAAGGGGTTTGAATATGAAATAAACCATCTGATTGCCGAACTTGAAGTTAGGGGCCAAAGGATTGAAGAGTTCAATGTTGAAAAAGAAAAATGGGAGCTGGAAAGGAAGAATTTCAACACCAATCTTGAGGTAGAGAAAGAAGTGGCTAGCAATTGGATGCAAAGATGCAGAAACAAGAATGTTCAAATCCAGAAGCTTAATAAAAGGACGCAAGAAGCACGAACAAAACTTGAAGAAGATCTGGATCAGTCTAGAAACAAAAACTCAGAGTTTAATGCTTATATTTTGCAACTTGAAGAGTCATTATTTCAAGAAAATGTTCGTCTAGGACCTAGTGATCTTAAAGAAAGTAATGAGGAGAGTGCTTCGCTGTGAAGACGCATTAGAGATCTTGAAAAAACTCTGCACAATTGTCAAGTCAGAATCACTGAGTTAGAGCAAACTCTCGAAAGAACTAATGAACAATGGCAAAAATCAACTGATTTCTATGTAGAAAGAAGTGAAGAAAGAAGCAATATGGTATTCGAGGCCATGGTACAAATGAGCGAAGTTGCTATATATGTTGGGGAGCTAGCTGTTGAAGCAAAAATAATTGAGCATCACGTTGATCCAGTTTCTAAGTTCGGAAAGAAGATGTCATGGCTAATGAAAGAAATTATAGAGCTTAATAGGAAAGCTACGCCTTATCTGTTGTTATGAACTATTATAAAGAAACTTTTGTATGCCGATGAAAGTTGTTCTATGACAGTTAACTTTTTGGG
This sequence comes from Hibiscus syriacus, assembly GCF_006381635.1. Classification (NCBI taxonomy): domain Eukaryota; kingdom Viridiplantae; phylum Streptophyta; class Magnoliopsida; order Malvales; family Malvaceae; genus Hibiscus; species Hibiscus syriacus. The sequence continues at coordinate 736,126 of NW_024061918.1, read as the reverse complement.
ATCAATATCTTTTGCATACATGCATTTTGCATACATTCATTGCATTATTTTCTTTATGTATAATTTTTATTATTAAGATAACATTCATTAATTAAAATTTGAAAAAATAATATCAAAAGAATTTTCAATCGCAGTTATTCTGGCCAAAAGAGAAATACAACATCACTACGGTACTAGACAAGCTACTAAGAAAATTATGGAGGATAAAAGACAACGTATTGAGGAACAACATAATAAAGAACAAGCAGAGATGAGAATGAAGCTAGAGAAAATTGAAGCCAGTATTGCAAACTCACAAGACAGCATGATGCAGAAAATAGAAGACATGTTTAAAAAGCATGTTATCATTGGAAAAATACATGAAAATCCAGTATCTTTCGACCAAGAACCTATGTATCCTCTAGGTTTCCCACCAGAACCAATTTATCGCTCTGGTACTACACCTATACAAATCAATGCCCGCACATCAGCATTTCAAGAAGCCAAACCACATGAAAATCGACAAGTGGATCCTGCATCTTCAAGCAAAACTCCACTTATATCAGATGTGAAAATAGGGGATTTTAATGCTGAGCATCTAATCCCAGATTTGAATGAGCTGAATGAGAAAGAAAAAGTAAATGAAGAATTGACCAGACAGATCAGGAGCTTAGAAGAACGAATGAAATCCGTGGAAATAACTGAATCATTCTATGGGTTTGACGCTAGTGAGTTGAGTTTGGTTCCAGACCTAATCCTCCCCATCAAGTTCAAAGTTCCCGAATTTGATAGATATGACGGTACCACATGCCCTTCATCCCACATTACTATGTTTTATCGCAGAATGGCAGGGTATTTGAAAGACGAGAAATTGTTAATTCACTGCTTTCAAGATAGTTTGACAGGACCAACCTTAAAATGGTATACTCAATTGACCAAAGCCAACATTAGATCCTGGAAGGATCTGGCTAAGGAATTCCTAGAGCAGTACCGCCATGTAACAGACATGGTCCCTGATAGATGGACTCTCCAAAATTTAGAGAAAATGAATAACGAAACATTCAGACAGTATGCTCAGAGATGGCGTGACACAACAGCCCAAGTTCAGCCACCTCTATCAGAAAAAGAGGCCACAGTAATGTTTGTCCATACGTTAAAAGCTCCTTATTTAAATCATCTAATGGGGAATGCAACCAGAAATTTTGCAGATTTGGTCATTTCTGGAGAACTCATTGAAAATGTCTTGAAAAGTGGCAAAATTGAATCAAATGAGGGGTCTAGTTCCAAAAGACCTATGTACCGAAAAAATGAGAACGAAGTCAACAATGCAAACTCTTACAACAAGGATTCTTCGAAAAGTGTTACAATAATCCAGCCAAGGGTTAAGAAAGAAGAAACAAACACTAATCGAGTAGAGTCCAGAGGATCTCGAAAGAAAAATGAAAGGTTGTCTTTTACACCTTTACCAGTACCCTATGCTGAGATCTATGATTCACTTTTAAAAGCAGATGTCATACGGCCCTATCCTTTGATTCCCATGCAACCACCATTCTCTCCATGGTATGATGTAAAGGTGCACTGTGTTTACCATGAAGGAATTATGGGTCATTCTATTGAAAACTATTTGGCATTCAAAAAGGTGGTTCAAAATTTGATCAACACTGGAAAGTTGGAATTCAATTCACCATCTACATCAAATCATCCGCTGCCAAATCATGGAGATAAAAACGTGAATGCAATTCAGGAAGAGAACAGAAAGAAAGCAAAAACTAACGTTTCTGAAATTAAATCTCCTTTTGTTTGGATATTTCAACAACTCTCCTTATCCAGTATAATTCCACAAGAATTCAGGCCAAAGCATAATGAAGGCAAGAATTATTGTGAATATCATCAAGAGAATGGGCATGAAATTTAACTATGTCCTGAATTTAGGGATTTGGTGCAAAAATTGATGAATAACAGAGAGATAGAATTCTTTGAAGAAGAACCAAGGAAAAGAGAAGATGATGTTTGCTCATCAGAAGATTCTAAACCTAATTAGAGAACAAGTGATCCCGTGATTATTAATGTGAAATCATCAACAGTGATTCCTGCACCAACAAAGCCGAAAGTAGTTATCACAACTCTTTACCTTTTCCATATAAGGATACCCGCAGGGTACCTTGGAATTATATTACCAATGTTTCAATGGTATGAGGATCTGTTTCTTTGGAAAAAACAGAAGAGAAAATACAGAGTTTGGATTCGACGTCTGAAACAGTGAGTGAAGTCAGATTCTTTACAAGAAGTGGGAGATGTTACTCTCCCGAAACATCAAATACATCAGAACAGGTGAAAGCAAAAGGAAAAGCCATGGTAATACCCCAAAAGGTATTTGATGATGAATCCCCTCCAGCATTCAATGAGCCTGTAACCGAAAAACAAGCGCAAGAATTTTTGAAATTCCTGAAACATAGTGAATATAGTGTGGTTGAACAACTACATAAACAACAAGCGCAAATTTCTATTCTTGATCTATTGATGAATTCAGAAGCACACATAAATGCCTTGATGAGAATGCTTAATCAAACCTTTATCCCTGAAGATATATCCCTCAACAAGCTTGATAGAATTGTGGGACATATAGCCGCTGACAATTACATAACGTTCACGGATGATGAAATACCTAAAGGTGGAATGGGGTCAGTAAAAGCTTTGAATATTACCACACATTATCGTGGTCATGTTTTGCCAGGAGTATTGATTGACAATGGATCCGCTCTTAACTTGATGCCTCTAGTCACACTTCAAAGAATGCCTGTGGATAAATCGCACATGAAAAGTTATCAGAATGTAGTGTGAGCTTTTGATGGCACTCAAAAAGAGGTTCTTGGGAAAATGGAAATACCGTTGTTGATCGGACCAGTCGTGTACAATATTGACTTTGTGGTGATGGACATCCACCCTACATATAACTGTTTATTAGGGAGGCCATGGATTCATTCTGCAGGAGCTGTTCCTTCTTCATTACATCAGAAATTGAAATTCATTGTTAATGGACAACTAATATGCGTAGGAGCTGAAGAAGAAATCATTGCGTCTATAACAAGTGATGTTTCGTATATTGAAACCAATGATGATGCTCTCGAATGCTCTTTCCGAGCTCTTGAATTTGTCAATGCAATCTTTATTGCAGAGGGAAGCAAAATTCCACATCCCAGATTGTCTGATTGCACCAAGATGACTGTACGACAGACTTTAGGCATCGGAGCTAAATCTGGGAAAGGTTTAGGAAAGAATCTTCAAGGGAGTTCAGTTCCTGTAAGTATGAAGATGAAGAAAGATCATTTTGGGCTTGGATTTAAGCCCAATTTTCAGCAAAAGAACAAAGAGATAAAAAGAAGATGTGAAGATAGAAAGGCAAGGTTGAAAGGAGAAGAAATCCCTTGGGAATACATGTTTTTCCCATAGTTGAAGACCACATTCAGATCAAGAGGAACAATTAATGTAGAACAACAGCTTGTTGAGGCCTTTAAAGAAGAAAAGTTGACAAAAGATCAAAGCATAGTTGAAGAAGCTATGAAAGGATTATTTATCAACATGATCATGAATGACAACAAGACTGGCAAATACTTGGCTAAGATTCGCCCTTGTTTTCCTGGAGAAACACTCAACAATTGGACTGCTGATGACCTCCCTTTAGTTTTTAATATTAACACAGAGTAATATTCAGAACTAATCTTTATGTTTAGCCCAAGAGTATGAAAATATTTTGTTATCTTGTAAAGGAAATTATATTAAGTTTACCTAATACAAATATAATAAATTTTCTTTAAAATTCTCAAATGGCAATCATTCTTTACATTCTTTACATTTTTACATTCATTATTTTTCATTTATTTACTATATCCTTTCGGAAATATGTCCGACTTAAATTTGCAGGTGTCACAATGTTAATAGCATGTTTATTCCCAAATTTAATCGAGAGATAAATTTTAGAGCAGCCCATATGTCTGGAGGAAATCAATGAGTGGGAGGATGAACTGGAATGTGATGTTCCTACTGAATTATTAAGACTGGTAGAAAAAGAAGATAAACAAATTTTACCTCACAAAGAAGAGATTGAGACTGTAAATCTGGGAACAGATGAAGAAATGAAAGAGGTGAAAATTGGTACTACTCTGACAATCCAGATAAAACAAGAATTGATAAATCTCCTTTAAGAGTTCAAAGATATCTTCGTCTGGTCTTATCAAGATATGCCTGGTTTGAGTACATATATAGTGATGCATAAACTTCCAATCAATCCAGAATATAAACCGGTCCAACAAAAGCTCAGGCGAATGAGGCCAGAAATGATGTTGCAGATCAAAGAGGAAGTGATGAAGCAGATTAATACAGGTTTCCTACAGGCAGCCAAATACCCAGAATGGGTAGCCAACATTGTTCCAGTACCAAAGAAAAATGGGAAAGTTCGAATGTGTGTGGATTACAGAGATCTCAACAAAGTCAGTCCGAAAGATAGCTTTCCATTACCCCACATAGATACCTTGGTGGACAATACTGCAGGACATGCATGGTTTTCATTCTTGGATGGCTTTTCAGGATATAATCAGATAAAAATGAACCCTGAAGACATGGAAAAAAAACATTTGTAACCATGTGGGGCACATTCTGCTATAAAGTAATGCCATTTGGATTGAAAAATGTAGGGGCAATGTATCAAAGAGCCATGGTAACTTTGTTTCATGACATGATGCACAAAGAGATTGAAGTATATGTGGATGACATGATTGCTAAATCCTGAACCGAAGAAAGAACATATTCAAAATTTGAGAAAGCTTTTCCAGAGATTGAGGAAGTATCAATTAAAGCTCAACCCTGCTAAATGCACTTTTGGGGTAACTTCTGGGAAGCTTTTGGGATTTATGGTCAGCAAAAAAGGAATTGAGATTGATCCAGATAAAGTAAAAGCAATTCAAGATCTTCCACCACCCAATACAAAAAAAGAAGTTCGAGGCTTTTTGGGAAGATTAAATTATATATCTCGGTTCATTTCTCAATTAACTGACAAATGTGATCCAGTGTTTAAATTACTTCGAAAGAACAATCCTGAAGTCTGGAATGATGAATGTCAAGAAACTTTGGATATTATTAAGAAATATTTATCCAATGCCCCCATTTTAGTATCATCAATGCCTGATAGACCGTTAATTCTCTACTTGACAGTCTTTGAAAATTCGATGGGATGTGTACTAGGACAGCATGATGAATCTGGAAGAAAAGAAAAAGCCATTTATTATCTGAGCAAGAAATTTACTGATTGTTAAATTCGATATCCACCAATACAAAAATTATGTTGTGCCTTGGTGTGGGCTACTCGAAGACTCAGACAATACAAGTTATATCATACTACTTGGTTGATATCCAAACTTGATCCTTTGAAATTCTTAATGGAATCACCAGCTTTGATAGGCAGAATGGCTAGATGGCAGATGTTATTATCCGAGTTTGATATTGTATATGTCAACCAAAAAACGATAAAAGGAAGTGTCATAGCTGATTTTCTGGCCAGTCGTGTATTAGATGATTATCAGCCTTTGAGTTTTTAATTTTCCAGATGAAGATTTGTTGTGCATATCCATGAATGAAGAAGTCAGAACAAATGATGAATCTTGGAAGCTTTACTTTGATGGAGCATCCAACGCCTTGGGACGAGGAATCGGGGCAGTATTAATTTCTCCAGAAAATATTTATTATCCCTTTACAAGCAGACTGGAGTTCTTTTGCACCAATAACATGGCGGAATATGAAGCTTGTGTCATGGGATTGAAAGCAGCCATAGAAAGAAAAATTAAATGTCTCAAGATATATGGAGATTCATCGTTAGTGGTGTATCAATTACGAGGTGAATGGGAAACAAAAGATCCCAAATTATTGGAATACCGAAATTTTACCCTCGAATTAGTGAAAGAATTTGAGAGAGTCACCTTCAATTATCTCCCTCGAGAAGAAAATCAAATGGCAGATGCTTTGGCTACATTAGCTGCTATGTTTCAGGCAACTAAAAAAAGTTGATATGATGCCAATCAAAATGCAAGTATATGAAATTTCTGCACATTGTTATAGTGTGGAAGAAGAGGTAGATGGTAAACCATGGTATAATGATATCCTACAATATATCAAAAATCAAAGTTATCCACAAAATACATCTGAAATTGATAAAAGAACCTTAAGAAGAATGGCTGCTGGATATTTTCTTGATGACGAGACTATGTATAGAAGAAGCAATGATCAAATACTATTGAGATGTTTAAATACCAGCGAAGCCAGAAGCATCATTGAGGAAGTACACAATGGAATATGTGGAACACATGCAAATGGTCTTTCCATGGCTAGAAAAATAATGAGATATGGATATTATTGGGCTACCATGCATACAGATTGCATTGATTATGCAAGGAAATTCCATAAATGCCAGATATATGCAGATAAGATTCATGTACCCCCATCTCATTTACATGTAATTACAACACCCTGGCCATTTTCTATGTGAGGAATAGACGTCATTGGGGCAATCACACCAAAAGCATCGAATGGACATTGTTTCATCCTTGTGGCAATTGATTATTTTACCAAGTGGGTTGAAGCTGCTTCATATGCCAATATTAAGAGGTCCACAGTCTGCAAATTCATAAAGAAAGAAATAATTTGTCGGTATGGCCTACCAGAAAGGATCATTACAGATAATGCTCTGAACCTGAACAACAAAATGATGACCGAACTTTGTGCACAGTTTAAGATCAAACATGCAAACTCAGTGGCATATCGTCCAAAGATGAATGGGGCAGTTGAAGCAGCAAATAAGAACATCAAGAGAATCATTACAAAAATCACTAAAACTTACAAAGATTGGTACGAGAAGTTACCTTTTGCTTTATATGCATACCGAACTACTGTTCGAACATCTACTGGGGCAACGCCTTTTTCTTTAGTCTATGGGATGGAAGCAGTCTTACCAATTGAAGTTGAGATTCCATCGCTTCGAATTTTGAGAGAAGTAAAATTGGATGAATCTGAATGGATCCAAGCTCGATTTGATCAATTGAACCTTATTGAGGAGAAAAGATTGAAAGCTATTTGCCATGGACAGATGTATCAAAAACGGATGATGAAGTCTCATGACAAGAAAATACATCCAAGAGAATTCCAAGAGGGTAATATAGTACTAAAAAAGATCTTGCCTATACATAAAGATTTCCGTGGGAAATGGATGCCTAATTGGGAAGGGCCATACGTTGTAAAAAAGGCCTTTTCCGGAGGAGCGTTGATCTTGGTAGAAATGGATGGAAAAATTCTGAGAAACCCAATAAACTCAGATTCTGTCAAGAAATATTATGCTTGAAGAAAAAAAAAGAGGGTCAAGAAGAAAACCCGCAAAGGGCATCTTGCAACCAAAGAAAGGATTTGAGTTGAAAACCTGAAAGGGCGGCTCAAATGCATATTGATATTAGGCATCTGGAAATTGAACCCTCTTAAGATTTTGATAGTTTGGCAGGAACTTCACATCTACAAGCATTCTGACAACGTTTGAGATCTGTCAGACAAAAGCTTACATCAGTACTCTAAATTATATCAATTTGATTAATTTAGAAATACTTATGCTAATAATTTGTTGAATCATTTGAATTTTTATCATTCCTATGCTTGCCATAACTTTGAATATAATTCTATTTATTAATAAATTCTAAGTTTATTTCCTCTAAATTCAATTTATTTGAGATTCAATTTATTTTCGAAAATTCAATTTATTCTTTTATTTTGTAATGGATTAACATAATTTGAAATAAGTTAAAGATTTCTGAATATCACTTTATGTTAATACTTTTAAGGGCATGGAATACAAAGTAAGTCTTATCAACTTTTGCAATCATTGTTAAAAAGCAAACAAATTATTACCATCATAGAGTTATTTGGAAGCGGAACAAGAAGAAATATGATCTCAATTGGCAGATTATGAATATAGCCTTTTTCCATACAGCAGTACAAAAATGCTTCGAATTTTACAAATTCTAGCTCTACATCGTATAAGTACTATGATGTTTTAGCCCAAACACCAACTAAAGCAACCACCATGTTATCATGGTAGAAATAAGGAGGCCCAATAGCATCTTCTGGAAGTGTTCTTTGAGTTATCTGATTTGGTTCAGTAAGAACTCCAAAACCAATCATTGAATTAGGAAGATGAACTGCATGATTATCTTCATCAAGAAGCTTCTTTCCAAGCAACCTATGCTTCTTCTTTTTTAAGAAAATCATAGCCCAAGTTTCGTATTTTCTTGTAATTGGGATCATTGCATAATGGCTTCCTATCTTTTACCAGAAGAAGTGTGTCAGCAGCCTTAGCCATTTTAGCAGCACATATAAAATCTGTCAACTCTGCAATTGATGAATCAGGATCACATCTCTATGACTATTGAAGACTTAGCATTTGAGTATCCCATTTTCGTCAAGTATAACAGTTTACTCTCCTCATCAGAATCAGAATTCAGGATTTCCTTGGCATTAGAAGAACTATCAATATCTGTGAAATCATCTTGAAAGATCACTTCATGATCAGATAAGTAGTTATCAGAATCAACATGTTGCATGAGTGCGAGCTTTTCAAGAGCCTATACTATTGAGTTTTATTCTCAAGTAGTTTTGTGACATCATGCAAAAATTCAGGCATATATACATCTACTCTTCAAAGATGAGATTCTCCATTCGAAGAGGAAATTTATTAGATTTCTACACATTGAAGAAAGATCGAGTTCACCAATTTAAAATCAATTAAAAATGAACTTAATATTCATGCATCATATTCAAGAATTTGCAAAAATAGGTGCATTTCCATTCATTTTATACATGTTAAATGTTAACAGGAATTTCAAAGATTTTAGCAAAGATTCAAATCCATCACGATGGATCAGCTTTTCCAGAGAAAGTTCATAATGAGAAGAACTCATCTGAAGAAGGAAGAAGAATTTCATAATGAGAAGAGCTTGTTCAACCTTCTACTCAAATCCATCACTCGATGGATCATCTTTTCCAGAGAAAGTTCATAATGAGAAGAACTCATCTGAAGAAGGAAGAAGAAGTTCATAATGAGAAGAGTTTGTTCAATCTTTTACTCAAATCCATCACTCGATGGATCAACTTTTCCAGAGAAAGTTCATAATGAGAAGAACTCATCTGAAGAAGGAAGAAAAAGTTCATAATGAGAAGAATTTGTTCAACCTTTTGTTTGAATTCATCATTTGATGGATCAACATTGCCAGGTAGAGTTCATAATGAGAAGAACTTTTCTGAAGAAGAAAAAAGAAATTCATAATGAGAAGAATTTGTTCAACTTTTTGTTTGAATTCATCACTCGATGGATCAACTTTTCCAGAGAAAGTTCATAATGAGAAGAACTCATCTGAAGAAGGAATAAGAAGTTCATAATAAGAAGAGCTTGTTCGACCTTTTGCATGACTCTATCACAGAAAGAGATATATCATCATCAGCATTTCCAGAAGGAATTCATAATGAGAAGAATTCATCTGAAGAAGAAGAAGTTCACAATGAGAAGAGCTTATTTAACCTTTGCTAGATTACATCACAAAAGGAGATGAATTGTCATCCCCAGTGGAAAAGTTCATAATGAGAAGAGCTAATCCCAAAGAAGAATTATTTCAACATTCCCATCATAATCAAGTGAAGTCAAATGAAAAAACACTTATTATTTTTTTGACTTTGCTCTATTCTTGTTAACACAAGAATAAACAAAGAGGGACAGCTGAAGATACTCATTTTTTCATTTGAATATTATTTATATTATTATTATTATTATAATTATAATAATTATTATTATTATTTTATTATTAATAAATATTATTACAAGCCTAATCCAGACTGGACCGGCCCAGTTACAAAAGACCCAACTGGCCCAAACCTAACAAAAACCCTAAAACCCATTTAAGGTTTGATCTCAGCTTTAGCCGCCGCTCTCCTTGCCAGCCGTTGGATCTAGGTTAGATCCAACGACCCAGATGGTTCCAGATGTAAACCCTAGGGTATCATACCCTAGGACCACGCGGCGGCGCCTCTGCTTCCAGCCACTCCACGTTGCCGATACTGCTGCCACGACGTCCACCAAAGGCTTCCAGAAGAGCCCTTCCAGCCGCACACGTCGCTCTACAGTGAGTCACCACTGGAAGTCTGGTGACTCACTAAACAACCACCTTATTGACTGGTCCGAGAGCCACACCGTCGATGGCTATAAAAGCCATCGACCACCTACAAACAAGGAGACATCCAACAGTCACAGAGAAGAAAAAAATAATCCAACAACCATAAATCACCAAAACAACAAGGAAAAGAGAGAAGAGAAACTTACCGAGGGAACAACGGTCATCAGAGCCTCCTTGCGCTGTCGGAAAGCCAAAGGTCGAAGGTAAAAAATTTTAGATCTACACATTTCAGTAGTATTTTAGGCTAAAAAACCTCTGGATTTAGCTTTAGGGGAAACCAGGCTTTAATTTGGGGTGGGTTTTGTAATTTCCGGCCACCGGATGTGGTGGCCGGCGGTGGGTTTGGCGGTGGCCGACCGGAGATCATTTCCCTTCGGTGAGGGAAATTAAGAGAGAAGGGAGAGAGTTCTTCTTCTCTCATTTTTGAGAGAGAAGAAGAAGAGAAGAAATGAGGATGCTGGCCCTTCAGGCCAGCCGTTTGGAGCTATATATATCCCTTCCCAAATGACGTCGTTTTGGGAAGGGGTATATGCGTAATTTACACGTATGGACAAACCCTTTCCGTAGCCATCTTAGTTTTGTAACATTCCATTTTAGTCACTAAAATCATTTCCTATATGTCGTGATTTAGTCCTTTAATTATATTTTCTTATAATTTAGTACTGATCGAATATTTATAAATAATTAAGGTAAAATACGTATTTAGTCCTTACCCTTTCAATAATATTTATTTTAATCCTGACTAGTAATTTAGGTACATATTATAATTAATCCCTTAAACTTTATTAAAATTTATTTTAGTCTCGTATTAATTTTTTAGGATTAAATTACATTTTTAATATATATACTACATAATATTTATAACTATGGCCATTAATTGTTTATATTCTATAATTTAATAATTAAATTTTATATAATTTTGACCATAAGTTTTATATATCTTGCAATTTAATTCTATAATTGTAATTTCTTTTATATTTTAGTTATTTTAGTTTTTTTTATTATTATTACTTAATCATATATATATATATATATATATATATTATTTATTCAAAATCTTATTTATAAATTTAATATAGAATACTTTTTATTATAAGCATGTTTTAATTTAATATTAAAGAAAAGGACTGTATTAAAGCACCTAGAAGTCCGTTTTCTGATTTTTTACCCTATAAAAATATATTAATTTTTTATTAATATTTATTTAATATCGAAGAAAAGAGCTGTCTTAAGGCACCTAAAAGTCCTTTTCTGATATTTCTTAATAAATATCTTATTTATAAATTAATAGATTTTATTAAAGATACTAATAAATTTGAAATAATAAGATTAAATATATTTTGAATTTTTAAATTTCTAATAATAGAGACAATTTATTAATTAATAAAGTACCAATTTTAGGTGTTGTATGGGTGCTAATCCTTCCCTAAACGTAACCAACCACGAATCCTTTTTTATTTATAAAAAGAATGAATTTTTGGTTAAACGCAGATCAATTTATCTTTTAATTGATGTTTTCTTAAAAACTCTTTTAAAAGATATTTTTTAGGTATTCGACCTACCTGACCCAAAAGGCTGATGGCGACTCCCAAATTATTTTCAAAACCATTTATTCACATTATTTTTCACGCCAAGTAAAAAATTCGTGCCCGGGCGAAAACCAGTTACGACACTTAACTCTTGAAGAGCTAATTGGTTCCCTCCTCACTCATGAAATGATGCTTGAAGATAAGGTGGACCTCGATAAGATTGATGAGACACCAAAGGAGAAGGAGAAGAAGAAAAACATTGGAGTTGCTCTCAAATCCACAAAAGATGAGAGTGATTCGGATGAAGATGACGATGATGAGAAAATGGCATTGTTTGCCAAACTGTTCAGAAAAATGATAAGACCTTACTCAGGAAGAAAATTCAAACGAAATGAAGGCCTCAAAAATGAACCAAAAGAGAAGAACCCTATCATTTGCTATGAATGCAAAAAGCTGGGGCATGTAAAATATGATTTCCCACAATTGAAGAGAAATGGTCAATCAAAGAATAAGCACAAGGCTCATGTGGCTACATGGAGCGATGAAGAAGGTTCCGATGAAGAGGAACAAGAAGTAGCAAACTTGTGCTTGATGGCATTCGAGGAAGATTCTAAGGTAACCTCTAACTCATCTGAATTAGATGATTTATCTTATGATGAGTTATTAGAGGAATATAATGGGTTGGCTTCGGATTATGAGAAATTGTTTTTAAAATATAAAAATGATGTATCAAAATTTTAAAATGAAAATAAGCTCATATCGAAGACCAACAATGATTTTGAAAATAAAATCAAAGATTTGCAAATCAAACTAGAAGAGTTTGAAAAGAAAATTTCGGATTTGCAAAATTTACTTTCAAAGGTCAATGATGATCATCAAAAGAAAATTGATGATCTTAAAGCTTCTTTTGATAAAGTTGGAACAAAACGTTTTGAAAATGGAGAAAATTCAAAATCCAACTTTGTTAGAAAAAGTTTTAAAAACTATAATCATAGAGGTCCCCAAAGAACATCTAACAGAAAAATCGTCAAAAGTATATGGGTTCCTAAAGGACTCATTACTACTAAAGATAAGGATATCATACACAAATGGATACCTAAGGGACTAGGATTTTGGAAACTAATGAATATGGACCCAAAAGAATTTGGGTACCAAAAATTAGAAATTAATTTATGTTTGTAGGAAAAGAAGCATTGCTACAAGACACGGGAAACAAATTCAAACTCATGGTACCTTGATAGTGGATGCTCAAGACACATGACCGGGGACAAAAATCAGTTCATAGAGCTTAACGCCAAAAATGGAGGAGAAGTGACTTTTTGTGATAATTCAAAAGGTCACATTGAAGGTATAGGTACAATAGGTAATACCTCTTCCATACAAATTAAAAATGTTTTATATGTGAATGGGTTAAAGCATAATCTTTTGAGTATTAGTCATTATGTGATAAGGATTCAATGTCATGTTTGAAACTAATGGTTATAAAGTCAATGACATTGTATCTAATCGGATTATGCTTGTTGGTCATAGAATAGGAAATATTTACATGGTGCATTTAGACTCTATTGATATGACTAATTTATGCCTAGTTGCTAAGTATGAGCATGATAGTTGGTTATGGCATAGGAGACTAGGATATACTAGTATGAGCGTTTTGCAATGGCTAATATTCAAGGTGATTTAGTTTGAGGGTTGCCTAAACTAAAATTTGATAATGATAAAATATGTGATGCTTGTGCTAAAGGAAAATAGAAACGAGATTCTTTTAAATCCATTAACGATGTATCAACTAGTAGAATATTACAATTGATCCACTTAGATCTTTTTGGGCCATCTAGAACTACTAGCTTGGGTGGAAAACAATATGCATTTGTCTTGGTAGATGACTATTCTAGATATACTTGGATTCTATTCTTAAGTACTAAAGATGAAGCATTAGAAAAATTCATCACGTTTTCAAAAGTAATCCAAAACGAAAAAGGTTACTCTATAACTAGTGTTAGGAGTGATCATGGAACTGAATTTGAAAATCTTGGATTTACTGAATTTTGTAATTCAAATGGCATTAGTCATAATTTTTTAGCACCTAGAACCCCTTAACAAAATAGAGTTGTTGAGAGGAAAAATCAAACTTAGAATAAATGGCTAGAACCATGCTTTGTGAAAACAATTTGCCAAAATATTTTTGGGCGGAGGCCACAAATACCGCTTGTTATGTTATTAATCGAGTAATGATTATGCCTATTTTAAAGAAAACTCCATATGAACTTTTTAAAAATAAAAAGCCTAACATTAGCTATTTTCATCCTTTTGGATGTAAAGGATGTAAATGTTTTGTTTTAAACAACGGTAAAGACAATCTTGGCAAATTTGATGCTAAAAGTGATGAAGAAATTTTTCTGGGATATTCCTTAAATTCTAAAGCTTATCGAGTATTTAATAAAAGAACTTTGGTTGTAGAAGAGTCTATACATGTTTTCGATGATAATCTCCTTCTGAGGAAGGATTCTTGTTTGAATGATGATGTAGGTGTTATAAATACAAATGACGTTGGACATGACGTTGGAGAACCATCATCAAAGAAAGAAACAAAAGATGAGGAAACTCAAGATCCTCTCGAGAATCCAACCATTGAAGAAAGGGAAGTATATTTCCCAAGGGAATACAACTATGTCAAGGATGGTGAGATTATAGGTGATCCATCCAAAGGGGTAACAACTCGATCTTCTCTTAGAAATATTTGTAATTATGTTGCATTTATCTCATGCATAGAGCCTAAGAATATTAAAGAAGCATTAAATGATGAACATTGGATTATGGCTATGCAAGAAGAGTTAAATCAATTTGAGAGAAGTAAAGTATGGACATTAGTTGAAAGGCCTAGTAATAAATCTACTGTAGGTACTAGATGGGTATTTAGGAATAAGCTTGATGAAAGTGATAATATAGTGAGAAACAAGGCTAGACTTGTTGCTCAAGGGTATACTCAAGAAGAGGGCATAGACTATAATGAAACATACGCTCCCATAGCTAGGATGGAAGCAATTAGAATGTTATTAGCATTTGCATGTTTTTATGATTTAAATTATACCAAATGGATGTTAAAAGTGCATTTTTAAATGGTTTTATAAAGGAATAAGTGTATGTGGAACAACCTCTAGGTTTTGAAGATTTAAAATTTCCAAATCATGTTCTTAAATTGACAAAAGCGCTTTATGGTTTAAAACAAGCTCTTAGAGCTTGGTATGAAAGATTGTCAAACTTTTTAATTGAAAAAGGTTTTTCAAAAGGGAAGGTTGACGCTACATTGTGTTTTTAAAGCATAAAGGTAAAGATTTATTAGTAGTTCAAATTTATGTTGATGATATAATATTTGGTTATACTAATGATGTTCTTTGCCAAGAATTTTCAATGCTAATGCAAAGTTAATTCGAGATGAGCATGATGGGGGAGCTCTCATTTTTCTTGGGACTCCAAATCAAGCAAAAAAAAAAGATGACATCTTCATCAATCAAGCTAAGAACGTCAAAGACATGCTCAAGAAGTTTGGACTGGAAAATAGGAAACCGCATGACACTCCAATGAGCTCATCAACAAAGCTTGACATAGATGAAGGAGGTAAATGTGTGGATGTTAAATTATATAGGTCAATGATTGGTTCTTTGCTTTATCTAACTACAAGTAGACCAGACATTATGTTTAGTGTTTGCTTATGTGCTAGATTTCAATCATGTCCTAAGGAATCACATTTACTAGCTGTTAAGAGGATCGTTAGATACCTTAAGGACACTCCTAGTTTAGGACTTTGGTATCCTAGAGACTCTAGCTTTAGCTTGCATGCCTTCTCTGATGCGGATTATGGAGAATGCAAATTAGATAGGAAAAGTACCTCCGATACTTGCCAATTCCTTGGAAATATAATGATTTCTTGGTTTTCAAAGAAACAAAATTGTGTTGCATTATCTACCACTGAAGCATAATACATTTCAGCCGGTAGTAGGGCTGGCAAAAAAGCCCGAACCCGACGGGGAAAACTGAAAACCGAATTAAACGGGGACGGGGAAAAATTGTTTATGCTAAACGGGGACGAGGACGGGAAAAAACCGTTTATGTTAAACGGGGACGGGGACGAGTTTAGTAATATCCGCCCCGATTACCCGCCCCGATAAATATTAAAAATAATTATTATATATATATATATAATATTAATAAATTTAAATTAAATTAAAAAATATATAATATATATATATTTAATTTAAATATATATACCCGGCCCGATACCAATTTAAATAACTGTTTATGCTAAACGGGGATACCCGTTTCCCCGCGGTTTTCCCCGATTACCCGATGGGGATCCCCGTTTAAATCCCCGTGGTTTTTTAAGCGGGGACGGGTACGGGTTTTTTAAGCGGGGACGGGTACGGGTTTTTTAAACGGGGATAGGGACGGGGGGACCAATACCCGGCCCGTTGTCATCCCTAGCCGGTAGTTGTTGTGCACAAGTTTTATTGATGAAACAACAACTTTTTGATTATGGAATTGAAGTAGGTACCATTCCTATCAAGTGTGACAATACTAGTGCTATTTTTCTCACTAAAAATCCCATCCAACACTCTAGAACTAAGCATATTAAAATTAGACATCACTTCATTAGAGACCATGCCGCTAAAGAAGATGTAGTTCTAGAATTTGTTGATAGTTTGCACCAATTAGCGGATATCTTTACAAAACCTTTAGACAAAGAAATATTTTGGACACTTAGGAGAGAATTAGGTTTAACTGACCTATCATCACTTAGTGTTTAAAATAATTTTAACATTTTTAATAATAAATGAAAAATGCTTATAATAGTAATTTTTTATTGCATTTATTACTATTAGTTAGAGGGAGTTTATGTTCTTTGGTGAAAATTAATTTTATGTTCAAATGTTGTTTAAGGATTAATTTGATTGATTTATCATGATTAATTTTCAATATATGAGTTACCAATACCACTAGAGCTAATTAATTTAGTATTTTTGAGTGTTTAAAATGGATTTTTGTCATTTTTGTGCTCCATGCATCGATACACTTAACAATGCATTGATGCATCCCTTTGAATGTGCATCGATACACCATGAAGGTGCACCGATGCACGCCTTGAATGTGCATCGATGCACAAGGCCATACATCGATGCATCCATCGGGTTTTTGGATAAAAACCCTATTTCTTTTTCATTTTCTCAAAACACTCTTAAAACTCTCTCTTGGCCGTCGCTCCTCTCTCTCTCCTTACTATCAAAATTGCTCCAAATCCTTGGTTTTTTATCGAAATCTTTGAGCTTTTCAACTCATTATCCTGCTCTTATCATCAAATCGTGCAAAACAACATCTCATTCTCATCAATCCGAAATTTTCAAGGTATTTTTCTAAAAACCCCTATTTTATTGAATCTTGATCTTAGGACTAGTTTTAATTGGTTCTAGGATGAACATTATATCGGGCATTGATTGTTTGATGATTACAAACTAGATTTTACAACTAATTTCATCAAAAACTCACAAATTTTCAATAAATTTTTGAATTTTCGAAATAAAAAAAATTATTCGAAAATAAGAATTTAATTTTTAAATTTGATGTTTTTGATTTAATTATGTTGTTTTAATTTTTCAAAAATTATTTTCAAATAGTTTTCAAAACCTTACCCATTAGGATTTGATTTAGAGAACCTTGAATTATTGAGGACTCAATTGAGTTTTGGGATTGATTAAATTGCATACATGTATTTCAATTTGCAGGTTATATTCCTTTTTCCAATTTCTAAACCATGTCTAATTCCAAACGCCCTAGAATGTCATCGAGTCGTTCTCGTTCAAACCAACCTCCAAATCCCGTTCCTTCTCCACCTAATAGTATAATAGGATCTTGTTTTGATATGCCTGAACGTCGTAGAGACGAATTGTACTCTAGGTACAAAAATTCTTTCTAATCCTATAGAATCCGGGAAGAGCATATTCTTTCTCTTCAAGCCATGATTGATATTGACTTCGAATACCTTCTGATTCTTAAAACTTTGAAGTTTGATAAATTGTTTCACCTCAAACCTATCATCTATCAACAGTTAGTCCACATCTTATACTCCAATACGGTATGCATTAAAAACCAAACTCAATATGGGACTATAGCCAATAGATCCTATCTTTTAGGCCAATATATTAATATTGACCCCGAGACTATAGCTTTTCGTTTTGGGTTAGATGCTGATGGGTTATTTAATGAGAATGAAAATGTGGAATATCCCTATGTTCCAAACTCTAGTGTTAGTACTCTACGATCTCATCACGATCGTTTTCTTCATTTGATGATCTCTTGGTGGTTTAGACCATCGGAGGTAGGTACTCTACTCTTCGTACTAGGGATTTATGGTGGATGCACTGTATCAAGAATAAGATCAAAATAAATCTGCCCCACATTATATTTAGTCAACTAGTGGACATCATAAACATTGTTCCTTCAAAACATGTCGAAACATTGATTTATGGATGTCTTCTTAGTAACCTTTTTATCAAACTCGGTCTAAACGTCTCTCTCGACAATCCTATCCCTCTCCAAAATCAAATCAATCTCACCTCATTGAAGAAAGTGGATTGGAAACAAGATGAGGAAACCGGTCTTTGGGTTTTTCGACCCGGTAAGAAAACCCCGAGAGCTAGTTCTTCACGAGCTGCTTCTAGCTCTTCTTGTGCTCCTCCTCCTCCGGCACCGACTGCGGACGATGATCCTGAGTTTCAACAACTTATGCAAGATATCGACGATCATGTACTAGAAGTTGAGCCTGCACCTGAACCAGCACGACAAGAAGATCAAACGCCACCCTATTTTCGATCTTTCTTGGAGTCGTTTGATCTGAGGTTTGCCTCCATGAGGTCTCAGATTACTGAGTTTCAGTGGGAGATGCGTGAACGTATGGACGCTCTCACTCTTGAAGTTCAAGCTCATTATCCTCCACCTCCCGATCCTCCGATGGAGTGAATTTGTTTCCTTGTTATGTTTTCTTGGATTTTCAAACTTGGATTGATTTTGATGTTTCTGGATGTTTAAATTTGATGGTTGTTGGATGTTTTGAACTTATTTGTTGTTTTATGGATTTTTGAACTTAATATTTATATATATTTGGTTTGATTTTAACTTTATTATTTTGAGCTTAATGTTTCTTAATTTTTGCATCATATTAGTTCATCATGACCAATTATGCCATTTCGCATTTGATTATGAATATTGATTATGAAACTAATGGCTAATCTCTCTTTTGATCTTTGATCTTAGTAGCTTAAGCTATATATATATATATATATATATATATCAATTGGCTATGTTTTTCAAAACCTTGTTTAAATCAATTTTTAAGTCTTTTTGATTTAACAAAAAGGGGGAGAAATGTTAAAGTGTTAAAATGTTTTAAAGGGGAGAAGTGTTAAAGTAAGGGGGAGTAATTTCAAACTTATTTTTCCAAAATTTATTTTCAAAGAAAATCTTAAAATTACACACATGTTTTGTTATATCAAAAAGGGGAAGATTATTGAAAACATTATGATGTTTCGATATAACAAATTAAGTATAAATGAATTTTAAGATTTTACAAATGATTTTCTAAGTATATTCAATTTAATTACTCGAATATCAAATTATTACTCCAAGTCTTCAAGATCAATTTCAAACCTTACTAAATGTGCAAAATTGTGTTTTATACTTAATATATTTTTGAAACAATTTTCACAAAGTATTTTGAACCATTTCAAGCCTAAAATCAAATTTTTAAAGTGATGCACTGATGCACCAATCCATGCATCGATGCACCATGGAATATTTTGAACATCGAATGCATTTCATGCATTGATGCACATACTATGCAACGATGCACTCAGAGTTTTATGAAAACATCAAATGCATTTGATGCATCGATGCACCAGCCATGCATCGATGCACTAGCCATGCATCGATGAACTCTATTTTGAAACATCGAATGCATTTCATGCATCGATGCACTCTTAGTGCACCGATGCACTAAGGGTCCAACGGTCAAAATATTTGAATTTTACACTTGATGCACCGATGCACCTTTGGTATGCATCGATGCACTGACGCTCCCAATTGATTTTATTAATTGTTTTCACACTTAAACGGCTCTATTGACTCCACTAATCATCCCCAATGTTCAAAATCATTTGAAGGTGTATTTAAACAAGCTTAGAAGACATTGACCAATAACAAGAAAACACAAGAAACAAGAATCAAGAGAGAATCAAAGAGAAAGCATCAAACCTCAAGTTTGAGCATTTCAAGCCTATTTTTCATTCAATATTCATTTTGCTTTCAAGAACACTACTTGTACTCAATTGTATTCATTTTTTAGTGTTCTTTTTTCTGTTCTAGAATTGTGCAAACAATATACCTTGTGAGGATTTCCTTGTAAGTTTGCAAATTTGTAATATCCTTTTTGAGAAAGAGTGTTCTCAAGAATTAGGGTATATTCTTGAGGATGTTGTAAGGTTATCTCTTTGGCCTCAAAAGAAAGAATAAATTAGTGAATTTGTTGAAAAATCCTTAGTGTGGATAGCTAAGGTAGTGGACGTAGACTTTGGTTGAGAAAGTTGAACCACTCTAAATCGATGTGCAAATCTTTTCAATTTTCTGCAAAAGCTTCCACCAAAATTTTAATTGCCAATTCACCCCCCTCTTGGCCAATTCCATCGATCAATTAACTCAACTCATTAAAAAGTAGACAGAGATGTTACACCATATGGCTGTGACCCGCACTACTCGGCTACCCTGGTCTTAAGTCTCTGTACTTTTCTATCAGAGGTCATGTCATCGGTAAGGGCTAAATCCTTCAAATCAGATCTCAAGCAGTCTTCCCACTTCTGCCTTGGTCGTCATCTCCTTCTGGAACCGTCGGTTGTAATCGACTTTATCCTCCTGACCGCATCCGACGGTTGTCGCCTAAGAACATGCCCAAACCACCGTAGTCTTCCCTCCCTCAATTTTTCGGATACAGGCACCACCCCTAAGGACATCCTAATAGCAGAGTTTGGTGTCATGTCCCACAGAGTCCTACCACATGCCCATCGAAGCATTCTCATTTTTGTGGCCTTCATCCTCCTTACGTGATCCTTCTTGATTGCCCAACATTCTGATCCATACAGCAGCGTTGGTCTTATTGCCAATCTATAAAATTTTCCCTTAAGTTTTAGAGGCACCTTCTTGTCACACAAAACTCTAGTAGCAACTCTCCACTTTAGCCATCCTGCCTTTATACGGTGTGTAACGTCATCATCTATACCCCCATCTTTATGTATCATAGACCCTAGATACTTGAAACAATCCTTTGAGGGGAGAACGTGCCCTTCTATGCATACTTCTGCGTCTTCATCGTTTTGGTTCCCACTGAAGTTTGAACATAAATACTCTGTCTTCATATTGATCCTTAGACCTTTTTCTTCCAAAGTAGTCTTCCAGGTAGCCAGTCTACTATTTAGCTCAGTTTTTGTTTCAACAACTAGGACAATGTCGTCAGCGAAAAACATACACCATGGAACACCGTTTGGTGTCGCACAATAGATGTCGTCCATAATCAAGGCAAAGATGTAATGGCTAAGAGCCGACCCCTGGTGGAGTCTGATTTCCACCGGGAATGCCTCGGTGTCGCCAACTGTAGTCCTAACGTATATAGTAGGATCTACAGTACATATCATAAATCGCTCGGATATAATCAGTTGGGATCAGTCTCGTTTCCAAGGTCTTCCAGATCGTATCAAGGGGAACGTTATCATACGCATTCTCAATGTCAATGAACACCATGTGAAGATCTTTATTTTTTCCCTATATTTCTCCATAAGTCGTCGAAGTAGATGAATCACCTCCGTAGTAAACCTGCCTGGTATAAAGCCAAATTGGTTTTCTGAAACCCTAGTAACCTGTCTAAACATAGCCTATTTCACCCTTTCCCATAGCTTCATGGTATGGCTGAGTAGTTTAATACCTCTGTAGTTACCACATCGTTGGGGATCTCCTTTATTCTTATAGATTGGTATCACCGTAGACTCTCTCCACTCCTTTGGCATCTTGGCAGTCTCTAAAATAATATTAAAAAAGTTGGTCAACCACTTAACTCCCTCTTCTCCTAGGGTCAACCACACAGTGATAGGAATTTGATCTGGACCGACAGCTTTGTCTCTCCCCATCTTTCTAAGAGCCATTATGACTTCCTCGAACCCAATCCTACTTGAAGGGCAGTCATTGGCCGTAGTATGATGGTCGACTGACCCATCAACGATACTATCTTTACCGGGAGATGTACCGTCATTAAATAAGCCAAAGAGGTATTCTAAAACAGAAAATATTATTGGAATAATGAATATAAAAAGTTAATTTAGAAAAAACAAAAAGGGGTAAAGTGAAAATTAGAGTAAAGTATAGGGATGTAATGAGATAATAAAACGAATTTTCTTCCTCCGGATTTAACAGTTTTGGTTCCAATTTGAAAGCGGTCACCCAATTTTTCATAAAACCCTAACGACTCAATTTCGTCAATGATCTCACTGTTCATTTATCATAATAAACCCATCGCCTTTTCCTTTTGAATCCTGCCCTTTTTATCTATTCTATTCTCTTCTCGGTCGCTTTGATTAAAGTAAGTTCGGACTGTTGCATTTTCAGTAATTTGATCATTTAATTTCACCCCTACTGTCATTATTTTTTTATGGTAGCTATCTCCGGTTATGCTTATATTTTTATGATTTCTCTTCAATTTTGCGTTTGTAACTGCTAACTGGAATTAGGGCTTATACTTGATACGACTTTCTGTGGTTTTCATTTGTGAATTTAGTGAACTTAAGCTTGTTGGGTTGTTTTTTAATTCGCTTATTTTTTTACCTTTTTTTTAGTTCTGTTTAGTTTTTATTCCATGAGTTATGTTTCTGTGTGTTTCGAGCTTTAAAATTTTATTTTAACGATTACTTAACTTTCTGATCATTGTACTTATTAGATTATGCCCTTGAATCTTGCGGCCAACTCTCTTGAGGGTTGTACTGGGGACAATGGTTTATATCCTTCCACATCAGACTCAACGCTATGTTTTGTTTATGTTTGTTAGTGGGCTATGTGTCTAATTATAAAATGCTAAACAAATGTCGCTTAACTGGAAAAAGGCTATTTATAATTTTTTTTTAAATTATAATTGTAACATTTCCAAACATATGTTTATATTTTATATTTCATGAAAGTTTGATGTGAAATTATTGTGTATTTTGTATTGCAGTTGTATTATTGCTAATCAGAAATATGTTCTGCTTTTGTGCATGTAGGAAGCAAAAGTAAAATGAGAGGGAAAAGAGCAAGGAACAACCCGCTGAAAAGCTGCAACATGAATGGGAAATTTGAGAATGTTGTTTTCATTGATGTTTATGGTATTAGATTGTTGTTTTCATTGATGTTTATGGTGATAGATTTGAGAATGTTATCATCATTGATGCTCCTTAATCTGCGGAGGAAGATTTACAAAGTTCCACTGGATCAAAGGGTGGTAAGCATTTCCCTGCTTCAGATGTAATTAGCATTGATGATGATGAATCTGATAAAATGGATGATCTTGAAATTTGTGTTGAATGCGGTGATGACTTCGATAGTGATGCCTCCTCAAGAAAAAGTTGTCCTGTACCTGACTTTAAGCAGAAATCTACAGGATTAGATGATGATGACTGCTGGTTCATGTGGGAAAAGAAACCTGCATTTAAACCATCTAAGTGCAAGAAAACCTATGCAGGGAAGACTCCTTGTGGAAAACATTTTGGTTTAAGTCCTGAGTCCGAGGATTGCTCATCCGAAAGTGATTATACTGATTGTGAAGTTATTGAAGGTTCTGTTGGAAAATTGCAAGAACAGTGGGAGAATGCTTCCCAAAGAAGGAGATATAATTTTAGAAATGGTCAATCTTGTTTAGAGGATCAGACTAGTTTCTCAGGATCACATAATGATACTCCTCCAGGAGTTGGAGAAAATATGAGTCAACAATACTCTGAAACCCTAGCGGCCTCTGGTTCAAGTGATTCAAATCTTCAGAAATAAAACTCTTCTGCCTTTGAGACTAATAATGATAATTTTCTGGATGATATTTGTCTCAATCGTGGGACAGAAAGGCCTTTCGTAGAATCTGAGAAGAAAGATGAGCATGAAAGCTTTTCACGATCAAATTATGGGCTTACTCCTGAAGCACAGTTTTCTCATGTTCAATCTGATATATTTGAAAGAAAAAGATTTATGAAAGGTCCTCTTTCATGGGATAGCAATCAAGAGTTTTCTCAGGCACCGTCAAATTGTGATCCTTACCCAAGTGACTTGCAACATGGAAATACAGTTGCAAATGGAAAAGAGAAGCTAAAATCCAAAGAACCATTGTTTTCAATTCCTAAATCATCAGAAGAAAAACAAGTTGATAATGGTTTGAATTCTGTTGGTGTCAAAGTTGGAACACTTTTTGATGAATCTACTTCCGCTAAGACTCCATTAGATGGAATTCGCGTAGTCAGCAGTAAGAATTATTGTGATGGAGACAATTCTCAGATTAATGGAACTCAAACTAGGCAGTCTTCTCTCGTGGCAGAGCAATCAAACATTAATTCTATGCCCGACAGTAAAAAATCTGATGAAAGTGGTGCATTACATGTTCAAGTAGTTGATACCATAGTTTCTTGTGAAAAGGATACAGTTATTGACCGAGAAAATCTCAAAGAGACAGATGAATACAAGTGAACTGTGGAAGAAGAATGGGCATCTCGGCAGCGACAGTTACAAATTCAGGTTTGGCATTTAAATTGGTTCTCTATCTTTGGCTGAATGCTTACCTTTTGTTTTCAGTATATTGCTAGGATTTTAGGGAACAACCGAACAAGTATTTAAAAACTTGTTTTGATGAGGAAATCTGCATTCTGCCACTAGTCTTTCATATAGTGGTCTGATCTTTTAGTTGTCAGAAAGTGTGTTGGTGCAACCACATCTTCCTCTTCTCCTTTTTAACATCAAGACAGTTTCCTTTGTGCTGTCTGTTTGTCATCCACTATACTGTTAACTCAGGTTAATTTGTAAAAATGTTAGTTGTTGAGTAGTGTAAATGTTATAATCTTCAAATAATTTGTTAAATAAATTTCAGTTTCTGTCCCTTTTTGGATGATTAATATTGGTCTTATTAACAGTTTTATACTTGCCTATTTTGTATTAGTTTAGTGTTTAAACTTGATGAAGCTGGACTATAAAATTAGTTTTGCAGATGGCATGTACATGTAAAAGGTAAACAGCTTTCTATTTTTCTAGGTTGACTTAAACCTACGTTTGAAGACACATGGAATATTTGATTGAATGTGGTGTTTAACATGTATCTCACTTCTTTTGCAGGCTGAAGAGGCTCAAAGATTGCGGAAAAGGGAAAAAGTTGAAAGTATGCATTTACTGGATATGGAGAGACGGCAAAAGCAACGTCTGGAGGAAATGAGGGAGACACAAAAGAAGGTAGAGATATTTATCTGTAATTCTATTTTATGCTCGTGTTGCTTGTACTTCATCCTTTTCTGCTTTATATTTGATTAGTAATGTCTTAATCTGTTAAATGATTTCTATTAAAGAATGAGGAATATCTGAACCTAAAGGAACAACTAAGAATAGAAGTACGAAAGGAGCTTAGTAAATTGGAAATATCATGCATCGATATCGTCTCATTGCTTCGTAACTTGGGAATCCCTGTAGGTGGCAGTTTTTATCCCTTGTCCTATGAGGTGAGTGAAATTGGATTTTCTTTTTTATATCCTTGACAATATTATAGTTTCTTGAGTGAATCCGCAGAAGGCTTTTGTTGATTCAGATATATGGTTATCTTAGTCCTCAATGGTATCAAATTAGGTGCTCTGCCCTGTTTTTATTAGAACATTTAAAATAACAACCACACTATTGTTTCATCAACTCCTGGATATAATTCCTGAATTGTGAGGCCATGGGGAGATTAGAATTTGTATGATATAAGTCCATCTTAAGATTTCAGTTTGTTCTCTGACAATGATTAATGGTCTTTCCCAGATTCATGCTGCTTATAAACGAGCCTTGCTAAGATTTCATCCTGACTGAGCATCTAAAACTGATATTCTCCAGAAGGTTGAGGCGGAGGAGAAGTTTAAGCTTATTTCTCGCATGAAGGAGAAATTTTTAGGGACTTCGTGTCACTGAGTGCCAACACAGGTTCAAAATTTGATACTGCAATGCAATTTTTATTGTTTCATGTGCAGCTAGGATTTAAAATTTTGGTGTTACTGCATGTATTAGAAATTTTTTGCCAGTTCATATCGGGTGGACTGGACAAAATTGTAAATCAGATGTAAATACTTGCAAAGATATCATTGCTATATGCCAGGAACATCTGGTTATATTTTATACTGCAGTTTCAGAAAGGAACTAACGCTGATTAATTGTTTCCTAAATTTGATGTGCACGACATTTGGGTTTAGGAGTATTTTGAACTCAACTGCTGTGATTTAATCTATAATGTAGAACAGGTTGCATCACAACCTGTTGCTGTACTCCCCATAAACTTGTATTACAGGGGAGCTTATTGTGTAAGTTCTATTATTCCACAATTTACTCTCTAGATTAACTTGTCCAATATCATATTTTATGAATTTTTTATTTGAAAACTGTAAAGTATCTCCTACAGCATGATTTATACTCTACTTGGATATATTTAGTACAAAAATGTGTTTCAGAATTATTTTATTTTGTTTTTATGTACTTGGATTCAGGTATAAGTGTTGGACAAGGTTATGTTATATTCCCCCCTCCCCCTTTTTTCATGCAGTTTTAGTATCCTCGGAGAATCATGTCCTACATTTTTGTTTAGATATATGTTAAACATGGGTATTCGTATTATTATAGATTCATTTGACCACGAGCAGACCAATAGGAAACCATAATTTTAAATTAGTATGCTATGTTATCATTTTCATTAAGTGTTTGTTTTTGGGTAAATTTTGTTGAGCCTTTATGGCTTTACCAGATTGGTGAGTGGATATGTATATTGGGTCCAAATGGTGTGGGAATCTTCAACCGTTCTTTGCTTAGGTGCTGCATGCTGCATGCTGCATGCTTAAGGGACAAAGGACCCATCACTGTACATACTTATCTATAGATGGGCCTTACTCTTTATACAATGCTCTCATGGTCATGGGAAAGATAAAGAAGACAATTGCTTTGGAATCTGTTGCATTTATGTCGTTGAATTGCATTTTAAGCATGCTTGAACAAGTGGGTCACTGTTCGAAATTTGCCTTAATCATTGTAACTATCTTTTTAGGTTCGAGTAGGATTGATTTTAATCATGTAACTCATTAGCATCAAGTGTTGAAGTCCATGCATTTTGTTGTTTAGTGTTATATTGGCTCGGATATGTACTTTTTATGTAGGACAAGTGATGATTCACAGCTATCAGGTAATTTCACTCGGAATAAGCAAATGGTTTTTGCATATCAAGCTCGTAGTCACCTGACAACCAGGTACGTTTGGAGATAACAAAAAAATGTTATAAATTGTTGCTACTTAGGCATCGGCTAGATTACTCCCCAAAAAACTGGCTCTATTTTACCATAAGGAAGAACTCAGCATTCAAGCATGGAGGGTTGATTTAGTCCCTTTTGATCTTAGATGAAGTTGATCCATAGAAACATGAAGGGACAATGACACCCAATTTACCAATTAATCGGATGGAACACATTCATTGTAAACCAATTAAAGATAAGATTTGCATGGTTTAGGCCAAAACCTTATCAATGACCAAATTGTCATAATTACAACTATGCATAATATTGTATGAATCAAGCGATCTCATTGATTAAGGGATGATTGTTATCTTGAGATTCTAAGTTCGAGCACGACGTCTGCAGGAGTGTTAGTGTTCATTATCAAATGATTGAGAATTTTTCGAACATATATATTATCTTATAATCACCATAGACTAATAAAAAACCTATGCACACTACTTCCTGTTATGGCGTGTCGTTGCTCACCCGACCAGCGTCACTGCCGCAAACACAAGTTGGCAATTCGGGGCGGACCCCATGATGATGGGTTTCATATGAAAACTGTATTATGGTTATTTTAGAATTTGAACTTTATGCATTTAAGGCATAATACAAAACGTTTTTTTAGTGCTTAAAGAATTTTTTGTTAAAATCTAACGTTTTCTTACTTATATTTTTGTCCCTATCGTCATATTTTATAATTTTTTGATTTTTTAAAAATAAAAATATTATTTTTAAAAGGAAAATGAAAAAAAATAAAAAACTTAATTTATTTATAAAAAACCTAAAGTTTTTTAAAATTACAAAATAACCATGGTTGGGTTTTCACCCAAGCTTCGACGACATCTTCCACAACAAACGACGGCACTACTCGATAAGTGGGCGGTTGGGATTTTCTTGGCGTTAAATGACGCTATCTCTGGTGGAAGTGGTGACGGTCACGATTAGCTGGAAAAGAATTCGACGGTAAAAGGCAATAAATAATTTCTTACTGTTTTGTGATGATTGACAATTGATTTGGGTGATTGTTGGTCGGGGTTGGGGTTAAGAGGGGTTTAGAAAAGTTTTTTTAATATTATATTTATTTTTCAATAAAAATATTTCTTTTTAAATTTTTAAAATAAATTCTAAAAAATACCAGAACATGACACGTGTCATTTAACGATGATTTTTAACGGCGGTTAATGCATGGACTCTTAAAAGTGTAACGTTGAAAACATTAGACACTTATTTTTAACGAAAAAATCTTTAGGTACTAAAACGTTTTCTAAGACATAATTTGATTTTTTTTTGTATTAAGCCTACATTTAATTATCACTCGAATCAAATTCATACAAATCGATCCACTAATTGAATTTAATGTTGCAATTTCAATCAATTATTCATTTTCTTGATATTTATTCCTCATCCGGGAAGAGTGGGAGCCCAAAGGGGTCAAGGAAATCAATAATCTTTCCCTTTATCCATAACCACCTGGCCGTGAATGATGACACAACACAACCTTTTCCATTCACCCCAATTCCCTTTTTCCATTTTCTAAGTTACTTGATAGCTTTAAACCAGTGTTATTTAGGATTCAGGGAAAGTTTCCGTTAATATTCTATTCATATTCACCACAACATGCAACATGACCAACAAAATCAAATTCAAAGAGTATTACGTACAGACAAAACATTCCAATTAAAGAAATGATGGGTGTGTAGTTTCAAGCCAAGAGCCAGAAATCCTTGTGGCGTTTAGTAGTGATCAGATAGCCACCAAGCTTTTTGCTTTTCCTTCTGACTGCAACAGCCATGCAGGTAGCATTTTGGATACAGTATTCGACTGCTCCGACCGCTATCCGATTGCCTGCCCACATCATTATCAGACGCCAAGTGATCGACTTCTTCTTCTGTCCCAAAACCAGAAGTGCCACTCCCTGTCTTTTGGCTTCTTCCACTATTGCAGGACCTTTCTCTTTTGCCTCCACCACTGCTACCTCAACTTCCACCTGCCACTCCAAAACCCGTAAAACCAAATTAAAGATGATAAGAAAGATACATCATTTATAAAGTGTCGTTATGCCCGTATCCCACCTCGGGTCTCTTCTGCTTGCACGTCTTTTTCAGGGAGGAAACCGGTTCACATGTCCTTGTACCTCTCTTCTCATCATTTGTAACTGTAATATGAGTATCAGGATTAATTTAAGCTGATAATCAAAGCACTTCCCATGCTGAATTTAGAAGGAAACCAACCTTGTTTTGAGGGCTTAGCCACATGGAGAAGAACAAGGGTGTCCCCACATTGAACAACAGTGTGAGAAAGTGCCCATTGTAAAGCTCCCTTGGCTTCGATGCTGGAATCAACCACTATCATGATTTTCCTCCCAATCAACAACCCGCTTGCTTCTTCACCAACTTGACCTTTTTGATGTGTTTTTTCAGCACTAGGATGGGGTTGTGTCGGAGGAGACTTAACTCTAACATGAGGCCTAATCCTGTTCAGACAGAAACCTGGTAACCTCGGCCCTGTTCTTCCCATCTCCTCAAATGCTTCACTGCGGCTATGCTTGATGAACCAAATTTCTATATGTTAGCTTGGGGGAGCATTGCTTTATTTTATTTCTGCCTTCTTTTGTTCGATAATCATGAAAGCAGGTCTTCGGCTTCCTTTTCCCTCTTTGTGGGACAGTTCCTGAACGTGCCTGACATGAATCCGTAGGCCCATCCATTTTAGCAGATATAAATATGTGCCGACTATATGTAAACTTTTATTTTCATTTTTTTATGTATTTTGAAAATCAGAAATCCGATATGAATGTAAATGTTAAATATTTTGTATAAAAATATTCGTATTTAACGCTCATCCGAACTTGTTTAGTATCATAGTCATCTTCAGCAATGATCACTCCAACATTATTGTTTAGGGTATAAAATCATCAAAGAAGTGGTCTGTAAAGGTACGTTTCATTCCTATTCCTTTTCCCCATATTTAACGTGAATCAAACGCTATTCCATCATCATTCTGGGAATAACACATAATTAACAAGAACCAAAAAAAAATGAAGAACACTGTGTTAGAAAGTTCTTAGAAACAAATGATTAATAAAAGCAAAAAAAAAAAAAAGGCAGAGGGTCAACTCTATAGTGTTAATTTGCAGGAAAAGCCGTGATGGTTTACTATTACTTTAAGACACAAATTAACTTTTTCTAAACACAAAATCTGTCAAATTAACCAGCGAAAAAGTAAGCCTACACAGGTGAGATGTCATTTTCATGTTTTAACTTTTAAATTACAATTTGCATAAAAGAATTTAATTATTTTATTTTTAAAAATATTAGTTATCAATTTTATATATAATAAAATTTGATGTACCATAAATACCACGTGTTTTTATTTTTGCATGTTTATTTTTTTATTAATCGGGGTGAGCACAAAATAGTCTCCGTCCAAAGATAACTCTCAACCATTTGACATTGAATGTTTATACCGATGACATTTATGGTAGTTGAACCCGAAACCTCATGGAACAAAAGCAATCCCTTTAAACAATTCCTTAATTTACATATTAATTTTATCGATATAATTACATTACGTGTTTAATGTAACTCTCTCGATTTGATATAAATGTTACGTTCGAACCTACAAAGTCAGACTAAGGTCACAAACAAATAATAACTGCATAAAACTAATTTGATGTCTCATGCCACAATTTTAAAAATAGAAATAAAAAATTAAATTTGACACTGAAGTGAAAATATCGAGATTATAGTCTTTTAAATGTCGAGTTCAATTTTTCACTACACGAATTATCTAAAAAGGAAAAATAAAAGACAATGTGAGTTAAAAATTCAGAGTGATTTCAAAGTCAAGTGTGCGACGTGGGTTGGTCTAAATTAATCAAGGCAAAGCCTTGAAGCCGGAAGGGCAATAAAAAAAATTCAGAGTGATCTAATAGTCTAAAATAAATAAACAAAAGATACACACAAAAAATTACACTGAACAATATTGGATTTAGAAATATTTTTTTAAGATGGACACATATATATTAATCTTACAAAATTTTTGTATGCGTTGAACACAAATAAAATTTTAGGTAGACACAATCAATAAAATAAAACATTAATTAAAGAAAATTCGAATTTCAAGATAAACACTTTATTTACTTTAGCTTAAGGATGCATCTGTCACTGCCACCGAAATATAACATACATGTTAAATGTACTTCATAACAAAAATCATAAAAGTGACATACATACATACATACATTATCTGATCAAACTAACAAAAAAATTATGTAATCGATCAAATAAACAAAACCGAAATCACAGAACGTAGGGAAATAACTTCACAGATGAATGTATTAGACTCAATAATAGACTAGTAGGACAAACACTCCAGACATGCTAGCAAATAATTTTGGTCGTTAAGATTGAACCTAATAACCAAGTTTCAAGGACATGAAGGACTTAAAAATGATAAATGATCAATTATTTGCTAACAAACAATGAAAAATGAAATTTTTATAAACATCAAAAAATGCCACATCATGAACACTTTCCTTGCTAGGAAAACAAAGGTCTCAAGCATTTAAATCTTCCTTAATTTGATATTCTGAGTTGTAATGGATCGACTTTACTACATTTCCAACTTCTACATCTATAACAAAATGATGTATCATCATGATGGTGTTATGATTTAGGATAGGATTATAGAAGAATTTTTAGGGATTTAAGAAAATAGAGATAATAGGTTACAGAAAACGTGCACTTCATTCATAAGATGATCCTTAAAGGGTTTTGGTACAATTATATATAAACAGGTACCACCAGTTGTCAGTACATCAAATCTAACAAATTAACTACCTCAAATGATGACTCACCCATCCATCCCTCTGTTTGGATTCATACAGACCCAACCCACACTTATAAGCTTCCTGATTTCTTAATTGGGTCTAAGTAAACTAGAGCCCAATTACCCCATTGACCCATACCCATTACCGTGAAACCCATCTCTCGTTATGACTTCAGCCCCTCTCCCTTCAGGTAACAATTCAATCCCTAATCCCCCTTCGATCCCAAATTTCTTTCTCTCATCTCCCAATTTATATTGTTGTCTCTCCAATTTTCTTCTTCGAGATTTTCCCAAATTAAGACCTTCAAACCCTAGCTCCCCTTCCATCGTGACAATACCCCTCCATCAGATGATCCTTGTCCCCAAGGATCGAAATCGAGAAATTGTTCTGCAACACCGAAGCATCTTCCCAAGTTGCATCATTTGGCCCCATGTTCGTCCACTGAATCAACAGTTGAGGAATGTTCTGATTCTGTCGTTTTACCACTCGTCGGTTCAACACAGTTGCTGGGTAGATTTTCAATTGACCATCTGAAGACGTTTCTGGAGGATTCAACGAGATAAGTCCTTGTTTCCCAATTATCTTCTTCAATAAGCTAACATGAAACACTGGATGTAATTTAGAATCTCGTGGCAATTCCAGTTGATACGCAACCTGACCAATTTTTTTCCTGTATTTTGTATGGACCGAAATATCGAGCAGCAAGCTTTAGGTTTCTCCTTAAAGCGAGTGATGTATGTCTATCAGGTTGAAGTTTTAGGTAAACTTCCTCTCCAACCTGAAAATCCCTTTTTGTATGATGCTTATCCACAATCTGCTTCATTCTGTTAATGGCTTTAATGAGTTGTTCACGTAGTAAATCATTAAATTGCTCTCTGTCTTACATCATAGCTTGTACTGCATCCACTCTAGAGTCCCCTGACCAACTCAGAATAGGTGCCTTATATAAGTCTTCGAATGGGTCATTTTTATAGTAGAGTGGTAATTAGTGTTATACCACCACTCTGCTTGGGCTAACCACTTTGACCAAGATGTAGGTTTTAAAAAACACATGCATTTGAGATACTGTTCTAAACACTGGTTAAGTCTATCAGTTTGCCCATTTGTCTTTGGATGATAGACAGTATTGAAAAATGTAGTTGTCCCCAATTGTTTAAGTAGCTCTTGTCAGAATAGACTAGTAAAAGATTTGTCTCGATTAGAAATAGCTACCTTAGGAGGACCATGAAGCTTATAAACCTGATCCAAATATACCTTAGCAACTTGCACCGCTGTGTAGGGATGTGACAGTGGCATAAAATGAGCATACTTAGTAAATTTGTCAATCACTACCAAAATACAATTGTACTTTGTTGAAGGTGGCAATCCTTCAATAAAGTCCATTGTTATAACTTCCCAAGCATTGTTTGGAACTGGAATAGGTTGTAGTAAACCTGGCTTGGAAATGTGCTCAATTTTAGTTCTTTGACAGGCCTCACATTGTTGTAGATATTCCTGAATCGTAAGCTTTGTCTTTGGCCAAAAAAATAAGCTTCAATCCTCTGATAAGTAGCTTGAATACATGAATGACCCCTTTGTGGTGAATAATGTGAAGCCACCATAATTTTATGTCTGAGATCTCCTTTGCTACCCACATAAATTATGTCTTTAAAGTATAAAACTCCTTTAATTCTCTTCCAATCCTCAATCTTGTCAGGTTGAATAAGTAAAATAGGAATTTTCTCTTGAGCTAGTAGATCCCCTTCATAACTCTGCTCAATATCGTGTCTCCAAGTAGGAATTATAACAGTAACCCCCATTTACAAAAACTCACCAGAATCCATTAGCTGTCTAGAAAGTGCATATGCCACCATATTTGTTTTGCCTTTCCTGTACTGAATTGTATAATCCAACCCAAGTAACTTAGTCAGCCCTTTCTTTTGTATAGTAGTAGTCAGTTTTTTCTCTAATAGGTGTTTTAGAGGCTCATGATATGTTTTAATCACAAATGAGCCATTTTCCAAATAATGCCTCCAGTGTGACACTGTCATTAGGATGGCCAAGTATTCATTTTCATAGATAGAAAGGTTTGCATGCTTTGGCCCCAAAGCCTTACTTAAATAAGCTATAGGCCTTCCTGCTTGAGATAAAACAGCCCCAATACCTATGGAACTAGCATCAGTTTAAAAAAAAATCTGCTCAAAATTTGGTAAAGCCAAAATTGGAGCTTCACACATAACCCTTTTTAGTTTTTCAAAAGCTAATTTAGCTTTTGGAGACCAATGAAATCCTTCATTCTTCAACATATTGGTCAAGGGTTTACTCAATTCTCCATACCCTTTGATAAATTTTCTATAATACCATGTCAAACCCAAAAATCCTCTCAAATCTTTTAGATTTTTAGGTAAAGGCCACTGTTGCATAGCCTTTATTTTTTTCAAGGTCAGTTGCTACTCCCTTAGCTGAAATTAAATTTCCCAAATACTCCACTTGTTGTTGGCCAAAAAAGCATTTACTCTTTTTGGCATACAACCTATTCTTCAGTAGAATTTGCAACACCACTCTTAAATGATTTTTATGCTCTATCATACTGGAACTGTAAATCATAATATCATACAAAAAATACAAGAACAAACCTCCTCAAACATGCTCCAAACAAGTCATTCATCAAAGCTTGAAAAGTAGCTGGGGCATTAGTAAGGCCAAAAGGCATAACTTTAAATTCATAGTGCCCTTGGTGAGTTCTAAAAGCAGTTTTATGAACATCCTCATCTTTAATCTGAATTTACCAATAACCAAATCTCAAATCAATCTTTGAAAAGAATTTAGCCCCATGTAATTCATCTAGTAAGTCTTCTACTATAGGAATAGGTAATTTATTCTTAACTGTATAAGAGTTAAGCTGCCTATAGTCCACACAAAACCTCCAAGTTCCATAATTTTTTCTAATAAGCAAACAAGGAGAAGAAAAAGGACTCTTACTTACTTGTATGATAGATGAGGATAACATATGAGCAATATGTTTTTCAACTTCAGTCTTGTGATGATGAGCAAATCTATAGGGTCTTAGATAGACTGGTTGTGTCCCTTGTTTAAGAACAATGGCATGATCATGTTTTCTGCTAGGAGGTATTCCCCTAGGTTCCTCAAACACTTTCTTGAACTCTTCTAATAAATCTTGTAAAGGTAGACGAATTTTGCTTTCCTCCACTTCAGCATTCAACAAATAGATTTCCCTATTCACTTCAGTATCATTTTCAACTAACTTCTGCAACTTTTCCCCTGAGATGGGTTTGATGATTGGTAATTTCTGAGTTCCTCTAATCAAAACAGTTTGTCCATCCTTTTCAAAACTAATTGTCTTGGCCTTGAAATCCATTATTATAGAACTAAACTCTTTCATCCAGTCTACTCCCAGTACTATATCACAGCCCCCTAAAGACAAAACTTTGAAATCATACTGAAATTCATAGCCTTGCATCTTTCAACTCACTTTATTGCTTTTGGCAGTACTGAATAGCTTCTCCCCATTAGCTACTGTAATAACTAATGGTTGAGTCTGAACAAGTTTCACTCCTTCTTTGGCCCACATAGGTGTCACAAAACTATGTATGCTTCCACTATCAATTAGCACATTAAGTGGTTTTCCTATGATAAAACCCTTAATTCTCAAGGTAGTGTGCCTTATATTACCTGTAATAGTATTGATTAAAATTTTCAAGGCTTCTTTAGCTACATCATTCCCTTCTCCATTTTCTTCTTCTGTCAATTCCTGATCAGCAGAATATTCTTCCTCTTCCATACTGTTTAACTGTCTAACTGTCTAACTTTGCATTGATGTCCAAGAGTAAAGTTTTCCCCACATTTAAAACACAAATTATTTGCTTTTCTATATTCCAATAAACTCTGCCTTGTATTTGAATTAGGAAGAGTTGTCTTAGGCTACAAACTTTTAGTCCCACTGCTCTGTTGACCACTTGAAGGAGTATAAGAACTTTTTTTTGAGAATATTTATACTTCTTTCCTTCCATCTCATTAGCCAACTCATAAAGTTTGGCCTGCCTGTAAGCTTCAGACAAATTTCTGGGCTCCAACACTTTCACCTTATGTTTTAATTCCTCCTTGAGACCACTAATGAAGCTTAAAACAAAATAATCCTCCCCTAAATGCATATGATGTTATAGCAAATAGGGTCTTAACTCCTCAAACTTTTCTTGATACTCTTCTACACTACCCTTATGTATTAACTTATTAAATTCTTCAATGATATCTAAATAGTTTCTGTCACAAAATCTATGACACAAATCAGCCTCAAATTCATGCCAAGTCACTCTATGCTTCTGCATAATATAGCCATCAAACCAGGTCTCAACCTTCCCCATCAAATACATTGCAGCCACATCCAATTTTTGTTCCTCAGGAACTCCCAAAAGATTAAAATATTTTTGGCATTTTCTAACCCATCCTCTGGGATTACTGCCATCAAACATCTGTAGCTCTAATTTAGGTCGAGGTAAAATAGGCCATGAACTCCCAAATAAACCTTTACTGTCTACTTTAATCTCACTAGAACTGCCCATAATATTTTCTTCTTGCAATTTTTGATTAAAAGGTAGAGGACTAGTAAACCCCACAGGTTTAGCAGCTAATATCCCCGGTTCATTAGGTTGAAAAGTATACTTCTCATGCTCACTCAGAACCGTAACTAAGCATGGTTGCTCAGCTGCTGGTGGTTGACTCCTTGCTGACTGAGGTGAGTCTTTTTCTCAGCTGCCTGATTGACCAGCTTTAGGATTCTCTGCAAATAACCCCTGTTCTCAGTCATTCCTTCCTCCAAGGTTTGTATCATTCCCTCCAGCTCTGCTTTCTGCTCAACCCACCAAGATGGTAAGGTCTCTTCATTCACTTCTACTGCTTGTTCTGATACCTCAATGGTTCCAGTCTTTTGCATCTTTCTTGTCTTTCCCAACGTGAAAAATGGTTTTGGATCACAGAACTCAGCTCTGATTACCAATTTGTTATGATTTAGGATAGGATTATGGAAGAATTTTTTAGAGATTTAAGAAAATATAGAGAATAGGTTACAGAAAACGTGCACTTTATTCATAAGATGATCCCTAAAGGGTTTTGGTATAATTATATATAAACATGTACCACCAGCTGTCAGTACAACAAATCTAACAAATTAACTACCTCAAATGTTGACTCACCCATCCATCCCTCTGTTTGGATTCGTACAGACCCAACCCACACTTATAAGCCTCATGATTTCTTAATTGGGTGTAAGTAAACTAGAGCCCAATTACCCCATTTACCCATACCCATTACCGTTAAACCTATCTCTCGTTATGACTTCATCCCCTCTCCCTTCAAGTAACAATTCAATCCCTAATCCCCCTTTAATCCCTAATTTCTTTATCTCCTCTCCCAATTTCTGCTGTTGTCTCCCTAATTCTCTTCTTCGAGATTTCCCCAAATTAAGACCTTCAAACCCTAGCTCCCCTTTCATCGTGACAGATGGTTTGCTGCAATTAGCTGCTGCTGATGAAGTATAACACCTGCTAGCAGTTTCCATAACCAAATTGTTTGATTGGCAATGACAGCTACAAAAATGTTATTCAACTTCCGCCGTTGATTGAACCATTGTTTCTTGCTTCACAAGGCAAATGTAATAGAGCCACGGGTAAAAATATAGTCTGAGGTGATCTTCATCGTTGAAAGGCGCTCCCTGGTTGTCGTGGATGTATCCAAGCAACTTTTATTCTTGAGACTTTTTAAGGAGAACATAAAGATCAGTTGAACCTGTGATGTATGTGCTTCCTCTTACCATTCTTTTCAATGATCTTAAATGAATTTCACTAGGACAAGGCAAGAACCTTGAAAGGAGACCAATGAAGAACACAATGTCGGGTTTAAGTTGACATCATGTATCAAATAGTGGATTAAGCGTTGTATACGCTTTCAGCAATATTCTCATAATTGTCATCAATGTTAGCCTGGCATTAGATTTGGTTCAAGACCGCGAATAGAGAGTTCTTGAACAGCTATTTCTTCGACAACAGTTACAAGAGCCGCACCAATACCATCAACAGGATGAAAAACATGAGAAACAATCGTAGTGAGATGATTTTGAGGGTACTGATGAGGCCGTGGGATTTTCTATTTGCCGCTGCTGCTGTGCTTTCTCTTTAGAAGCAATGTTATTTGCTTCCGTCAAACTGCAATGTTGCAATATAAATTTGATCCATAAGTTCCTTCAAGAACTTCGAATCATAGCACATTCCATACAACAGCCCAAATATATACATTACGAGCGTCTAAGAGTGTCCAATAAGCACAATATGAACAATAAACAATGGTGATACATGTTAACATATAGGAAGGGAAAAGGAGAGAAGAATACGTGGTCCACTTCCAACTGTAGCAAACTGCCAGCCAACAATTACAACAGTTTCCCTGCTTCTTCGTGTTTTTCTGCAACATAAAAGGCATATTTTCAGCATCAAGAAAGCAGTAGAGTTTGAAACTTGTATATGATTATGTATGCATGTGAAATAAATGATCATATCAGGTTTAGAAGACACCAATGAGAAGTATATATGATTCCTCTGCAACAAAAGAGGTGCATATTCTGCATCGACCAAACATTAGAGTTCGAAAATTTTAAATGGTTATGAGTGCCTGTTGAATAAATGTTCATATTAGGTTCACATGAAAACTATGTGGGAGAAGCATACAAAACAAGTGAAAGCAAGGTTGCCAATAGTAGGATTGTTTCAAAACAGAGGAAGCTGTTAACTTACATTGGAAAGGCAAAAGCCTGTACATTGTCTACACTATTAGCAGAACTATGAGTAATCGCGGCTGGATTCCAGGATACAGTGGGTCCTGTAGGCCTTTTCACGCTTTCTTCTTCAACACCCTGCCCTTTTTTATCCTTGAGAGCATCATCTGATGCTGAAGTTGCCTTGCTCTTATCTGATTCAACACCCTTTTTGTCTGTCTCTCCCACTGGATCTACAGTGAGTGAGCTCAACTCAACAAACTCGTCAAACTTGAGAAATTCCCTGGATGTGGGTCTCACAAAATGATCTCTGGATAAGCTATAGTTCTCTAATTGAATGCTGAATAATGACTCAGTGGACGGATAACTCCAATCCTTTTTACTTCTTCTTGCAAAGGCAACAGAGGGAATCTTATAAGAATCTCTCCTACTCTGTCCATCACTTGGATAGGCGGGGATTGCATCGATGTCGTTTCATGTGTGACACTAAATACTTGAGATGTTAACGTTAGACTTGCATCTCCATTCTGACATTCTGCTAATTTGTAAGAACTGTTACCAGAAACATGATGTTTATCTTGAAGTGATTGCATAGAATTCTCCTCAGGCTTAGGTCCTGATCTGGTCTTTGGTACATTTAAAGCCACTTGAAACTGTTCCCCTGTAGATGAAGACAATGAAGAGGCTGTTGAACTCTGATTTTCTTCTGAATTGAGTATATTGCCATCCGTCTCTTGAATTACTTCTGATTGTTTACTGCTATCACTTTGTTTTTCAAAATTATTATTGTTTCCCCATACCTTGACAACCTCAGGATTAATCTCAAAATGGTTAGTTTCAATCCCTGCAACCCCATTTATAACCACCTAATAAGTATCTGATTGGTTACTGCTTCCGGTTTCGACATCAAGTTCTACATACTTTGCTAAATGCAAAAAGCTTCTACTAACCTCACTTGAAAGTTGAAAGCTCGCCGCGTCCAGCTTCATCATCATGTATCTGATGCTGATTGTTCCAGCTTCGATTTCGAACGACAAGTCCTCAATCTTGCCCAGATTGCGCATTGCCCTTAATCCCACCAGTTTCCTTTATGTCTGCTTTTGAATGCTTGTTGTTTCCATTGCCATGATCCAACTCCATAACTTCAAATTTTTGTCAGGAGTTTGGATACATGCTTATAATCACCCTACTAAATGTAAAACAAAAGGAAATCCTATAGGTTAGTCATTTTCATTTAGAGTTTAGAAAATTTTCAAAGCTGGAGAATCTGTTTCGACATTTCAAGAGCTTCATCCTCGGGTAAATTTTCAATTGGGAGAAACATATAATTCTTACGATGCATACTATTCTGTTGAATTAAATCAACAAAATTTATAATTTCATTAATCGCATTCAACAAATCAAATTCAATTTGGAAAAATCTAAATCTGCCTGACATTAAATTCATTGAACTTTTTATAGCATTTTCTTCACCAGTTCTATTATAAACATAAACAAATTTAATTTTTTCCCAATATATTGCATTCTTTCATTTCTCCAAAACAATTTCTTGAAACAAATAAACCAATAAAAAACAAAAATCTTACTTTGTAATACTGAAAACCCTGCGCTGAAATCAAAGTCGACGCCCGCCATCCTTTCATCTGTTTTCGAATTAAGTATCAAAATTCAAATGTATTATCCGATTAAAAGGATGAAAAATCTATGGATTAACAACAAAATATTTTATACGGAATTTCAGAAATGATAAACATAGAAATACCTGAAATAGAAACGGCCAATTGAGGGTCAAAAATATTTGAGATTTTTTTTTCGTGTATAATTTTTTGAAAAATAATTTTAAAAAAATACAGAGATATATTAAGATTGACGTATATGATTTGCTATTTATAGAACAAGTTTAAAGGCCTAATTCTATATAACGACTCCTAAACTTTACAAAATTGATAAGTTGGTCATTATACTTTAATTTATCATAATTTGGTTCTTGTATTATAAAAAATGATGAAGTTAATCCATTTAGCATTTTATGAATTATATACAATAAATTTGTAAATATAACTATATAAGCAGTTCAAGTTAATGTATTTATCATCAACTAAACTAATTTTTCAATTCTCGTGAAGTAAAATGATCAATTTTGAAAAATTAAAGAATATGGACGAACTTCTTCATTTTCATAAATTACAGGTATGAAACTCAAAATCAAACCTTATTTTCATAATAGACCTTAATATTAATTGATTAATAAAATAAAGAGAGATCAAATCAAGAAAAATATATTATATTATATATATATATTTAAAAGATATTTAATAATTTTTTAAATAGCTTAAAATGATTATAGTGTAATTTCTATTCAGTATCTTTTTAACAATTGATAACATATATATCATGTAAATATAATTGTCCCAACTCAAACGAATATTAAAAAAAATATCTTATTTTTACAGCCGAATTAAATGATTCATTAATAATAAAAAATTAAAATGAACGTAAACAGTCGTTTTATAAAAAAATAAATTTTAATTTTAATTTTAATTTTAATTTATTATCACGTAAAGAGAATAAAAACAGCAAAGAATTGCGTGCTTTGATGTGTCAAACCTAAAATCTCGTTCTTTTATTGTATATCAAAAGTCGAAAGCCTCGCGTTACAGTCCAAAGAGCGATGGAAAAAGTGAAGAAAATGCTGTTAACTCTCGTGGAGACGACGGAAACCGCATGATTTGGAAGGTTGATGCTCGTTGATCCGCTTGTTGGGCCAAAGGCGGTGCTCGTGCTAGTCGAAATCCAGGTCGTCGGAGTTGTGCCGGTGCCAGGACCAGTGTCATTGCCAGTGCTACTGGGAAAAAGAAAGAAACAGCAGAAAAAATGAAATATCAGATGGTTTAATCGTTGCAACAAAGAGCTGCCATGGATCGTGGGTTACAAGCAAGTTTCCAGATCCGCCACTGCACCTCAAAATAATCATTACATGAAACTTTTTTAAATCTAATAACCATACGCACCTTAATGGATAGGTGCAAGTAGAAGCAATATCCGCAAAAAAAAAAAATCACTAACAAAACAATGATTGGGAAATGGGAAGAAAAAGATAGCATGGGTGAAAGAAAGGGAAGGGAATTAACTGGTAGGAGGATTTGGACTCACTGTAGCAGCTCCAACAAAATCACAGCTTCCTGTAACTTGACCACTGTTCTGGAAATAGCTATTCACAGCATAATTGCAGTGATCTTTAACCAGTGGCGGATGCACTAAGCCCTCATAGGCCTGGTGCATTTCATTACTTTTAAAAAAATGGTTAAATTTAGTTTAATGTGTAAAAAAAATATAATTTTTGTATACCCATTAATTTTAAGAAAATAAAACTAAAATTTTAGATTCCAATTTTTAAATTTTTAGGTCTGTCACTGTCTTTAACCGTGTTGGGATTATAGCATCCACCATTTTGGAGAATTGCAGAACAATCAGCTCCGTTCCCACACGCATAATCCAGGGCCTTTTGAAGAGCTTGGTCACTCACTCCATCTTTACATGAACAATAAGTAGCACGCTAAAAAAGAATGATAAGCGATAAACAAAGGAAATTAATCACCCATCTTATAGCACAAAGAACATTACATATAATCTCAACTTGAAGAAGAAAGGGAAAAAAATCAAGCAACTTACTTGAATGGCCAGTCGACCAAGAAAAGCAATAGGCAAATCAAAGGAACCATGGTTGAACGGGGAATCAAATAGAAAAGAAAATGAGATGAAGATCTGTAGATGACAGAATAAGAAAGAAAGGATGATGGAGTGGGTAGCGACAGATGAGATCCAAGGCTTCTTTATTACAGCAAATGTCTCAGACAATACCTTAGGGACAATGCCTTAGGTCTCTTTTGTTACATGAGTCAGTGCTGTGCCTGCGGCTGTTACATTGTGTGTGGCCAAAGGGAAAAACAAACACCTTGGTTATGGGAATGGAATCATTATTGTTTGCGAAAGGGACATGAAAACATACATTTTGGTCGTATTATTTTACTCTATGTTTATTAAATACATTAACTCGGTGTATTTCGTATTCTAAATTACATTTTTGAGCTCAGCCGACCTACCATACAAGCATACAGCTGTAAGGACAAATTTTTAACTCCAACTGGCACGATTATGCTTGTGATCTGTCTTGCTTAATCATGCGTCTAGTAGACATATAATTTTATCTGATTTTGTTTCTATTCGTCAGATTTATGATTGACTTGCTTTCGGTCAATTAGTCCAAAACTCCAGTCTTAAATTGATTTGGGGTTTTGTTTATGATGATGTTTCAGCAACTATACATCCATTTCAATGAGCATCATGTACACTTTGTCCGACTCTTTCATTCCAAACTCAGTTGTCTATGCAACATATATAATATCAGCCTAGCTAATAATATGGTTAATATGTAAGAGTTGTGTTACTCAATTTTTCTTTTAGAAAAATAGTTAGTTAATTAATTTTTTTGTCATCAAGAGAAGAAAAGTATGTTTTGATCATTTAGGTTATTAATTTATAACGTTATGGTCATTGTGACATTTAATGACGTTAGTTTGATAACGTCACATTACTAAATTGAGTTAATTTTTAAATTGACTCTTGAACTTTAGGTAATATATCAATTTGTCCTATGAAGCTAGCCAAAATTTCTCGTTCTCGATTGTCATTCGTCACCGTCATCGGTCATTGTCAACCACCATCAGTTATTATTGCCGACGATTCATATTCATTAGATATTAGATTCTTATTCAGGAGGCCAAAAAAAAATCAATTGA
The DNA here is from genome assembly GCF_006381635.1 of Hibiscus syriacus. Classification (NCBI taxonomy): domain Eukaryota; kingdom Viridiplantae; phylum Streptophyta; class Magnoliopsida; order Malvales; family Malvaceae; genus Hibiscus; species Hibiscus syriacus. Next base: position 692,379 of record NW_024061918.1, on the reverse strand, counting down.
AAATTTTGAGATCCAACGGTCATCGTCGAGGCCAATGATGAGCTATGGATAACAACCAAAGACTTGGGTTAGATTTAGGTGTTAAATTAATCAATTTTTTTATATAAAGTTGATGAAGAGTTAATTTGAGATATTTGAATCTCAAATCCAAATTAAATTATTTAACTCTAATTTGAAAGTTTGTACAACCAAAACTAATTGTAATTATTATGACTCTCAATGGAAATCAAGTCAAGTCCAACTAAGAAATTTGGTCTTATTTTTCCCATTTCAAAATCAGCCCATCTTCTCCATTAAATTCCTTAGGATGCAGGACCTAGAGCAGCCTTCTGAAATGTTGGAATAAAAAATAATAATTAACCAACAACACGTAAAGTCATCTATAAGTCAATTGAGATAAATCTTGGAGAAAAATGTTATATTGCATTTAAATCAGGGAAGAGATGGGTGCTGGCTGGTAACTGATCTTACTCTCTTTTGTTCTTCCATATTTGCTTTTATCAGGGAATACGCCCCGACTCCGGCGATTGCTACTGCAGTTCCGATCCCAGTTTGGGTGGATATTCTATTGCCTGCAACAATGCCATTTTTTTATAATGATCATCAGTAAATAATTGAATCATATCTTTTGACATCACATACCATAAACAATTGAGTGTAATCTTGTTGGAAAAATACTCATACTGAACACTCGTCCGAATTCAAGTAACATTAGCTGCTGCATGAACAAAAGGTACGTGGGAGAAAAAAAAACAGGGAAAACTTACCGAAAACGACGATAGAGAAGCCGATGACAAAAACTCTCTTCAAAACGTTTCCGACTGCATGTGTAAGTGGTGCAACCCTTTCCAAGGTATTAGTAGCCAGCTGCAATGCGTTAGTTCAGTAAGTGAACCTTGAATTCTGATGCAACTACTCTAAAAAGATGACATTCAACAAATCTACAATTCAAATCTACAGTACGAAAGAACGAAACCCGAAACTTAATCGGTTCGTCCACAGATGACATTCAAGAAACTCACTGTTTCTGAATTCATATATTTCACATACTGCAAGTTTTTGTTTATGCAATACATACCTGATTGTAGAGGTGATAAAACATTCCAATCCAAAATAAGTCAGACATTAACTTGGTTAAGCCAACTTTGGCAATAGCATCTCTGAAACCATATTGCATCAGTTGAGGACCCTCAATCTGGATTCAAATCACCTCCATATTAGCAAATCATTAGTTATAAATAGTTTAATCAAAGTGAAGAAGCATGGTGATTTACTTACAAAAATTGCAGGTGGTAGACAGAACAAGAGGGCAATGATAGAAATATATGCATAAACATTTGTGCTATCCATGCCTGTCTGTCAAATATAAAGGCAGAGATATGTCAATCAGAGCGAATGCGGATGCACATTCGATACAAATACAAATTTGTGTATAAAAGGTGAAGTGAAAGATCCTTGTCTTACCATTGCTTTCTTCGAGTATATGCTTCTGTAAGTAAATGCAATGTTTGAAATCATTGCACTGATAAAACCAGTCCAATTGAAGGAAAGTTCAGTGAGTGAAGCCATTGAAACACCTAAAAGTCAAGCGGAAGATAACATCAGCTGGCAAAGATTAATCAAGAGGAAAGCTGTTTTAACACGAAAAGGATAAAAAATTACCAATAACAACAGGAGCTAACGAAAGCCAAAGGGAAAGTGGAATCTGATGGCCCAAAACGAACTGAGAAGCTGCAGCATTGAAGAATGGCTCCAGTGCTGTTGAAAAAAAAAGAAAACATAAATTTAGATTGAAGCTGAAGGTTTTACAAAAGTTTGAGAACTGTTTCCATTTTCAAAGATCTTTTCACCTTTGATAGTGTGAGTGAAGGACACTGCAACAGCTGCAAAAGATACATTGGACATGACATGTCCAAGTGCATGGCAGAAAGCAACAGGAGTCAATAGAACCAAGAGCTCCTTATCAATTGGCTGGTAAAATAGGAAGAAATTATGTTTTTTTTAACAGGAAACCCATCATCTAATCTAATATTGAACAGAAAATAACAGAGAAAACTAAGCTTACTGCTCTTTTTGGTAGGCCAACACCCCAAGAAACCAGACAATAAGCCACTCCAACTACCAGATGTATAACTGAAACAAAACTGCAGAAGGGAGGAAATGAAATAACTCTTTACTACAGGTATGTTAAAATTAACTCTTAAATGTAATGGTGCATAACTTGTACATACTATGGATATGGGAAGTAATTGTAGACCTTCTTGTTGAGAATGTTGAAGATTACATTTAAAAAGTACCTGCATATATAGATCGAGATAACCGTGAAAATCGATACGAAGAACATCATTTTACCCAGAAAAACTGAAAAGAAAAAACATGGTATCAATTTAATTTGTTGAAGCATTTTATCATATTGCTTTGGGACATAGGAGGCAGGGGAAGGAGCTTAATTCATAGGAGCAAAAACTAAGATGATGGTTCATTCTTTTATGAAGAACAAGGGTAGATTTTCTAGGATAGCTTACCACATAAAAAAGAAGAAACCAGTGACTAGAGCAGGAAATCTCTCGGCAAAGCTCTTTGAAAGTTCTGCATTCCTGCAGTTTTATGTTCCAACAAGTGAGAGATTTTATCGGAACCCAAACAATAATTACAGTGGAAAAAATTAAATAATAAGTCAAGTGCCTAACCCTTCAGAAATTTCGATTTCACCGCCATCAGCAGCTGAAGCCACCGGGAACTCAACTTGGCTCCGCCGCCTCATGTTTTGGTTCCAACCAGTAAACTTGAACGGCTTGGCTGACGAAATTCCCAAAGGAACCCAGGCTTCCTTTTTGTCCCATGAAGATGTAAACGCCACACATGAGGGTCTCGAAGCTGGTGATAATCGATTCTTGAGCAAATGAAAAGTGGGCAACGCTTTGTTCATCGACAAGTAGAGATTAGTTGTTGATGCCATAGTGAAATAAAAATCCAAAAGGAAAAAAAAAACGAGATGAAAAGCAACAACTATGAATCAAAGGGTATCGAGAAAAGGTGTTATTATGGGAGTATAAACAGAGACAAACAAGTTGGAACGTTGAAAACAAGATTAAAACCGTTGAGAGAGCGGAGGAAACAAGACACAGTTTTTCATTATTGTTTATATAGATCTGAGGAGTAAGCTTATATGGAAATTGTTCATTTTGGATTAAATTAACAACACATGGAAACTCCCAAAGCTGCTGCATGTATAGTTAGCTCACATGAGTCATCAATAGTGTCATAACTATTTTTTTTTTGGTGAAACAATGATTTATTATTTTAAAAATAGTTACAACTTTTTATTTTGTAAAATGAGTGATTTTGGATTAATTTGGATAGAGTCACCATCGACCTTTGGGTTAGGTAGGTCGAATACCTAAAAACGTCTTTTAAAATAATTTTAAGAAAAATTATTTTTAAAAGACAAAATTAGTCTGCGTTACCAGAGGTTTATTTTAAAGGGTTCGAGTCGGTTACACGTGGGGAAGATTAACACCCTACAGCGCCCAAAATCGGTACTGTGTCGCTTAGACGTTGACGTACTGGTGGAATTTATGAGTCGAATATAAAGTTAAAATATGATCCATTTATCGAACATTGATTAATTTGCTTCGAATTCATTATTTAAAGAAAATCCTTTAACTCGATAAAAAATCTTAAAATTTGCAATCCTCAATCGAGAAAGCTATTTCAACTATTTTTCATTGTTAAAGGATATTCTATCGTCGAATATGTAAAAGATGCATATCGAATATAAATTATAAATTGACAGTTACGAAAAATAAAATACATAACTTGCATTGTTTGGTTGTAAAATAAAAATGAATTAACAATTAATAAACTAAAATTGATTTATTTCAAGTTTCAGTTTGTTCGAAGTGTCGGATTGTACCACTTCGATCAATTGATACTTTTCATACCCGTTCTACAAATACATTCTTGAAAATATTCGAATAAAATAAAGGAGTATATAAATAATGATGAAAAAATATTACATGCATGCTATTAAAATATATAAAGGATAACATATATCTAATGTAAATAGGATTAATAATATTTATTTAATTTATGCGTGTACTTAGTTGATGCATAAAAGGATGCATAAATATAACATGGCCATATATATATTTATTATATATTTTTATTACATAATCTAAGTAGTGTTTTATACATGCACGATATATATATATATATATATATATATATATATATATGCATAAAGAACTAAACTATATAAAAATATGTGAGAACCACTTAATAGAATCCTATGGCATTAGATCCCACTTTTGTCAAAAAAAAAATTAAACAAAGCAATGCAGAAACTTTTTACACAACAAAAATCTTGACTTGGAATTTAGATCACATGCACATTACTGTTATTTTACCGACATATATACATAAAAATGTAAGTAAAAAACAGCTAATAAATCAAGATACAAATTCCAACTAAAATACACACATACAAATATTGTAACATTAATATATTATTTATGTATAAAAATATTAACATAATTATATAAGATGCAAAACAATAGCACATAAAAAATTTAATAATACCCTTACACATATGCATATATATATAACACCAATGCAAATAAACACAACATATAATACAATCATTTCAAGCATTGAAAAAAATAAAAACGAAACAGTGAGAACCTAATGAGCAGTATACCCCTAAGCTTTGAACACCAGATTAAAGAGAATGACTAGAATGAAAACGAAACGCAACATAAGACTTCACAACATAAATTACTCAATTTTAAATGTTGACTAATACGAGGGACTAAAATTGATACTACATTAAATCATCAGTCAAAACTCTAAATACCCAAACATATAGGATTATAGAAATATGGGACTAAAATAAAACATTAAGAAATAAGAGGCTCAAAATCGAATAAAGTACAATTAATGACCAAAGTAAAACATTACAAAGATACGAGGACCTAAAACGTGATTTTCCCCAGAATGAAAACACGGAGGGGTGGAGCGAAACGGCACCGTTTTCACGTGGGTATTTAAACCCAATCCAAAGCTCAAAATTTTCATCTTACCCTCAATTCTCACCTTTCTGCCCGAGAGAAGAGAGAGAGAAAGAAAATTCTCTCAAGGGTTCAACTGAACCCAAATTTCAGTGGGTTCTCAACCGTGTCAACCACCGCAGTTCACCGGTGTCGGAAGAGAGAGAAAATGATGTGGCTAGGAGCACCTCTTCGCCCTGGTGATGATTCCACGCTTCGTTTGGCCTGAAAGTGGCCCCATCGCCGTAGATCTACAAAGAAACCCCTCGGTTTCTTTGGCTCCGGTGACTCTTGGACTGCTCGGTGGTCAAACTATGAGGTAAGTCTTCTTCTCTATTTATTTTCTTTGTTCTGTTGTGGTTTTCTTTTCTGGTTCTCTATTTTTCTTTTTGATTTCTCTGAATCCCCCTTGCTATTTTTTTTCCGAATCCCGTTCCCTATCTCTGAATGCTCCCCTCTGATTTATTTCTTCGTACATCACCTAATCCCACTTTTGCATGTCAATTTTCTTTGTGTTTGGTATATTAATGACGGGTTTAGGTAAGAGTTTGGTTATATTTATTTTGACTTTGGCTTGATTTGGCGGATGATTGCTTTTTTCCTAGAGAAAATGGTAGCCCCTTATTTATATTTATTTTTACAGCTTATGAAAAAGGGTCCTACTCCATGACTTTTTCATTTCTCCTTTTGTTACTCTTCCTTTGCTGCTGGAGAGTGGATTTGGAACCGGTAATCACATGAAAGCATGAGGCTGATAGGAGTAGCTGGCTTCACGTGGGTTATTGCAGTGGTTGAAATCTTAACCGGGTCGGGTAGGGTTGATCGGTTCGGATCATGTCTGGTCACTTGTAAACGGGCCGTACTTTTGGGATTTGCATCTGTTGGGCTGTGCATTGGGCTTCGAGATTGGTCTTGTAATTGGGCTGCAAAATATGTAATAAAACTAATTAATATTAATAATAATAATAGTAATAATATTAATAATAAATATTTAATATTTTTGGCCTGGACAAAAACGGGTGTTTACAATTAATATACAGGGTCATCAACAATGGAGAAAAGAGATGAGGTGTTTTGATTCACTTGTCCATTACTTCTTCAAAGATCACCGCTTACATACAAATTCAGGTAGTATGGTTTGAGTCATAAGAGAACCGATTCATCGTCTATGGGAAAACCTCTTTTCTTTTCTTTTTCGAACAAATTGTTGTCCGTCAGAAATTGTCAGAACTTTAATTACTTAAATCATAAACAGTAAAATACACAAATAATCCTTCAATTATATGGTAAGTTTTTGTTGAATTCTTCAATTATAAAGTATAAAGAATTATAAAATAATCATATTATTTTAAAAAATTAATAAAATAGTCTTTTCTTAGCTAAAATTTTAACTACAAATGATGTGATATTTAATGAATTTGGCATGAATAAATATAACCCTAATTATTTTGATTTGACCCCATTTCTAAAAATCAACCCTTAATATTTTCAGATTCTACCAATTTAGTTTTGAGAAAATAACCTCAGTGACCGAAAATGCCTTATAATATACGATTTTGACCAACTTTTTTTCGATTTGCCAAAATAACCAACAAAATCACAATGCGATCTCTAAATCGCAACGTGATCTCCAGTATCGCAAATCAGTTTCCAGATTCGCAACGCGATTTTGACTATCGCATTGCGATTTTCCAAATTCACGCTATTTTAGAAAATCGCAATGCGAATATGTAAATCGCAACGCGATTCTGACTATCGCAACGCGATAATACAAAATCGCAACGCGATTCTGACTATCGCAACACTGAATTTCAAATTCGCAATAGGTTTTAGTTTCACAACACAAATGTTTTGGGTATATAACTACACAGAAGTAATAACTCATAACATAAATCCCTAAATCGCAACTCATTCCATCTCCATCTATCACTCTCTCCGGTGACATCCGTTCTTATATCCAACGACATCCTATATCCAACGACATCCTTCCCCATCCGGCAACAAGTTTTAGTTTCGCAGGTCGTTTGTTTAGTAAATTAATTTACAATAATGAAATCATCTAATGTTGATCATGTTTGGATAGATTTGTGTTTTGGAGGGTCATGAGAGAATGTTCATGGTGTTTTACAATATATGCCATTACCCATGAATCTTCAACTAAAACTATCATTAAAAAAGTTAACTTATGAAACTCTAATGTTACGTGTTGCAAATAAATTGAATTTAGAGCCCCTAAGTGGATTTAGGCTATTTTATCAGAGAAAAGGTAAAGTTTATTTGTTAACCGATAATGAAGATGTTGAACGATTCATTGCTTACATTAGTGTTTCGCAAGATGATGTTACATTGTATGTTGTTGAACCTAGAAGTAGTGAAGTTGGGTCAGTAGCAGGTAGTAATCAACTAAGTTTTTCAACCCCAGTTTATGGTGCTCAAAATTTAATGGTTCCGCCACAATTTCATCACCAAGAAAATTTTGTTTCACCACATTTCTAACACCAAACACAATCTCAAAACCCACAACCTTTCCCTAGTCCAAATCCCAATCAACTTTCAGTACCAAATTTCGGTTTTCGTATTGACCAGTTAGACAATGATGAGCCAACAGAAAAAATTGTGAGTATTAGTTAGTATTCGAAATTTGATCTTGGTCAATACCCGGACTTTGATCTTGGTCAATACTCGGATTTTGATGATGTTTCAGAAGAAGAAACAGACCCTGCGTGTAATGATTTTGATATTGGTCAATACCCGAATTTTGATGATGAAACAGCCGCTGCCGAGGAAGATATTGTTGATGATAATGAGGAGGAAGTTATGACTATGAATGAACATGTTGAAAATCCATTCTGTAATTCATATAACCCTGAAGAAGAAAAAGAAGAAGAAGAAATCCCCGAAGAAAATGCCACGGGAGTATAACTGGAATATGCCAGAATTACTTCAGATACCGGAAGAAGAGTTGGTAAAGATAGCAGTTGATTGTTACACAAAAATTATTCGTATCAAGAAAGATGATTGTTTTGATACAAAGGAAGACTTGAAGATAGCTTTGTATACGAAATGTGTGGAAGATGGCTATCAACTAAAAGTTAACAAATCAAGCAAAGATCGTTTCGAAACAAGGTGTATGATTGACAAAAACTGTACGTGGAGTATGATTGCAAAGATGATAAAAGATTGCGAAATGTTTCAAGTTAGGACTTTTATTGATAAACATACATGTTCAAGAACCCAAGTTTTTCCTCACCATAGATAGGCAAACAAAAAGGTGTTGGGTGGTTTTCTGGCTGAGTTAATGTTTTTGAATGGCAGGGTATATCGGGGACATGAAATTATGACTGACATGAATGCTCGGTTCAAGATTAGTATCTCATATTCTCAAGCTTGGAGAGCCAAATGTTATGCCTTGGAATTGTTGAGGGGGTCGCCAGAAGCATCGTTTTCCCAACTACTGGCTTATTGTCACAATTTAAAGCTGAAAAATCCTGGGTCGGTAACTCATATCAAAACAGATAGAGATGGACGCTTTGAGCTGTTGTTTATCACCATTGGTGTTGCGGTTAGTAAATCAATATAATTTTGTTGACTCATTTTTATTAGTTATATGCATTTCAGATTTAAATGATTATATTTCTTGTGTATATTATTTTGTAGATTCGTTCGTTTATTTCTTGCATGCACCCAGTTATTATAGTTGACGGAGCACATTTGAAAGGTCAATACCTTGGAGTAAACTTATTAGCAGTAGTCATGGATGCTAACAATGGGATATTGCCAATAGCTTACGGGGTTGGCAAATCTGAAACATCTGTTTCATGGACATGGTTTATGGGGCATCTTAGGGATTGCATAGGTCCTATTAGCAATCTGACAATCATATCCGATAGGGCAAACTCAATTGACAACGCTGTTAGAAGGTGTTTCCCAGATGCTTTTCATGGACTTTGTGGTGTTCATTTGTATAGAAATATAAAATCAAGGTCTGCTGTTATAAAAAATCACAAATGGACATACTGGAAGGCTGTAAAAGCTTATCGGGAAGTGGATTTTAATAAGCATATAAATTGTTTAAGATGTGTTTTGCCTCAGTGTGCTGAAACACTAGAAGATGTCGGGTTTGAAAGATGGTCAAGAGTACATCAACTTGGAGCAAGATATGGTTTCATGATGTCTAATAGTGCAGAATCAATCAACGCTCTAAGTCGTCATTCCCAAAATTACCCATTACTATGTTAATGGAGTTTTTTCGAGCCTCTATTCAACAGTGGTACTACAAGAAAAGAAACCATGCAGGTATTATTTCTTTAAATTCTTAATTTATCATATATTTTACTAAGTATTATTTATTTAAATTTACAGGAACATTGAAACATCGTGTTACACCATGGACTGAAAAAAAGATAATGAAACGTGTTGTGAAGTCAACGTCATGGAGAGTTGAACCATATTCAAACACTTTGTTTGAAGTACTGGATAATAACTTAAATGGGCTTGTCGATCTAAATGCAAAGACGTGTAGTTGTATGAAATGGAAAACATCTGGTTATCCGTGTGGCCATGTTATAAAAGTTGCTCTTCATCTAAACCAAGATGATTCAAGCGCATATGCTATGGATTGCTACACTACAGAAGTATATCGACAGACTTATGCCGAGATTATCTACCCTATTCCACATCCTTCTGAGTGAGACATACCAGATGACTTACAAACAGTTTTGCCATCAGCCATGAACAGAAGGCTACCTGGCCGACCAAAAAGTCACGATCGTATACCGTCTAAGGGTGAAGAGAAGAAGAGATCGACATGTAGTCGGTACAAGGAAAGTGGTCATACAAGGTTGACATGTGGATCATCAGTGCCATCACAATCATCTTTTCCTCTACCAAAATATGGATCCTCATCAAAATCCAAAGCTCATATAGTGTCAAGCAAAGGGCAATCAAAATCGCAATCAAAATCAAAATCCCAATCACAACCGGCTTCACCTTTTGGGACTATTAACTTAGGTGAATTTTAAATACAAACGTTGTATTATGTGTATTTTATGTGTAAACTTTTAACATTTTCAGTTAGGCATGTATTAGTAACTTGAGTTTGAACATTTCTATGATCTGTTCAGTTGTTATCACTTATTACACATTCATTTGAATATCGCAACGCGAATTTGACTATCGCAACGCGAATTTGATTATCGCAACGGGAATTTGACTATTTCAACGAGAAAATCGCAAAGTGTATTAGACTATCGCAATGCGAATTGACTTTCACAATGCGAATTGACTTTCGTGTTGCGATTTTGGCTTTCGCATTACGATTTTGACTTTCACATGCGATTTTGAGTTTAGCGTTGCGAAAGTGTACCTTCAACAGGTCTTTTGCCTTCAATATGATGCAGATTGAAATCAACAAATCAACTTTTACATTTCAATCAATTAAACAAGCACAAATAAGAATTATTTACACATCAATTAAACAAATCAACTTTTACAAATCAATTAAACAAGCAAAAAATAATAATAATTCTTGTTTTCCTCATCAATTAAACAAATCAACTTTTAAGAATCAATTAAACAATAAAAAAAAGTGTACCCAGACAGTTGTTTATGCACCCATACATCAATTTCACGCAGCTCACTTCAGGATTAACCTGCAGAAACCAAACATTTTCTCAAACAACACTTTCTACACATCTAAAACCAACAAACAACAAATTATTGAATTCTAGGTACTTAACAACACTTGCATTTGACTTACCAATTGTTTATGGACACTTTCATAATGCGGATACAGGTAGGCAGCGTCTCGCATATATCGCTCTAGCCATAAAATGCCGAAACCACAAGCCTACTGTACCTCTATCTCTATCGGTGGGAGGTAGAAACTGTATACTTCCTGTAGTCAAACGCTTCAAGCATATGCATACGAGAGGACCACAATCCCCTCTGGCTCCCTGCGTTTGTTGTGGCGCAGTCTCGTCTTTGATAACTGTAACATTGAACTTCTTTGGCTTCTTGTTTCCAGAATAAGTCCAATAATTAATCGCATCCAAGAATTTAGCCAAATGAGAGCTCCATCCCTTAATAATATATCTCAAATCAGACAATGATATGTAATTTATCATGCTGTCATATACTATTATCTTCAGGGATGGGAGCTAAAGCTCGACGAGAAACCAATGATTATGTTCCAAAATAGGGATAAACACCTGCAATCATAAATAATAATTCAATTGCACACTTATTTATGAACACCTTTAAAATATTTAAAAAATAAATACTAACCTTATCGACCTCCCACCATGCAGGATAAAGTTTAGCTTGTCCATTACCCAACACATATGATTCATCTCGTTGATTCTTCAAGTGAACTACGTGAAAAGACGTCAACATAATTGTATATCGCGTATTTTTTTTTATTTTTCCTCAGTTTCCTCATTATTAGAAGACGTGACACCTATGCATCAATATGCTGTTTTACAAAAAAAACATATATTAGTGAATTACATAAATTTAAAAAAAATTAATCAAAATGAAATATAAGAAAAATATAAGACTTACCCCCCATCGAAATAGCCATTGTCTTCAACCCCTAATAACACACCCCACCAAGACCGATCAAGCAACAAATACATATTATCGTTGAGTTTGTATATGTTAGCGTAACACCCCTGGCTCCGCTCATGTAGATAAAAATCAGCTGCGGTCTTAGCCCAAAGGGTATTATCCAGAATTGTTTCCAGTAATTTTCTCCTATCCACTTCATTTGCCGGAATGATACTGGTCAGTAACTCATATGAAAGCCAACACTCATCCATCATGTCCGGTACATGAGAGGGTTTCTCAATAATTCAACATATTACGCCGTGTGAATCGGGCTCTTGAATGGTGGGAGGGACCTCTTCAACGATGACAGGGGCCTCTTGAACGGTGGGAGGGGATTCTTGAGGGATGATAGGGGCCTCTTGAACGATAGGAGAAGCCTCTTGAACGATGACAAGTGAGTCGAGCTTCTTCTTATGGAGTCTTCGCACTATTGGGGTGAACGGAGACGTAATGACACGTGTACGCCGTCTGATGCATAAACCCCATTGTGCAAGAAAAACCCGACGTAAAGCATCCATCTTATCGGGCCGCTAAAAATAAATTAATACATAAATCAGTAAATAAACAGACATGGTATTAAACAATGAAAACAAACACAAATATGTTTCAAACTTGCACAGTATTCACCCAAGTCATTATTCTATAATAGTTCACAAAATACATCAGATAACATTCTAGAAGTAAGCACTTATATAAACATTTAAAAGGACAACATATATGTTTAGTGCATGTTCAAGGACAACATAAAGAGTAGTAGTTTATTCTTGAAACTTAAATTTGCAACACTGTGAAGTTAGTATTTGTCTTTGTCTTTTGGTTGAAGAAATTCAATACATTCAAGTTTCAATTTACAGAAGAATAATAATTTCTGAAACTTAAAATCACAACACGAAACTTAAAATCGCAACGCGAAAATGACTATCGCAACACGAAAATAACTATCGCAACGGGATAATCGCAATACGAAATAAAAATCGCAACGCGAAACTAAATTCGCGTTGCGATTTTCATTTTCGCATTGCGATTTTCACGTTGCGATTTTTATTTCGCATTGCGATTATCCCATTGCGATAGTCATTTCCGCATTGCGATTTTAAGTTTCGTGTTGCGACTATTCTTCTTCTACAAATTGAAACTTGAATGGATTGCATTACTTCAACCAAAAGACAAAACAAAGACAAATACTAACTTCACAGGGTTATTTTAGAACTGTTTAGCAGTATTGGAAGCAACCGAATGAATTTACTAAGCAATCTAAGTGAAATGGTTAATCTAAGTGAAATTACGAGTAAATCAACTTAAATATGAAAAATCTTAAACTTACCTCGTTGCGTAGAGTATGAACCTCATTCTGCAACGATGCTACCATCTCACGTAGAGCGGTTACCTCACCACGTAAAGTAGATACCTCATCACGCCATGCACCATTGTCATCGCGTAAAGTACCGACCTCCTCACGCAAGGCATTAACCTCATCACGTAACTCCCCTAACTCATCCCTTGGAGGTGGAGAACAGGGAGATAAATGCCGTTGTATCTTTGTCGGTCGCCTATCATGAGGTGATGGTGGAGAAGAGACTCGATGATGTGACGGAATAGGTGATGGCTCTCGTTGTAGAGGTGTATAGTGTGGTCGATCAGGTGATGGCTCTGGGTGAGGTGATGGCTCTCGAAGTGGAGGCTGCTCATCATCCGTGCCATAAAAAAATGCTTACTAGCTTGCCACCAATCAGTGGCAAGCTCAGCCTCCGTGGGTGTCAGCCTCTGTAATAGAGTGTTGGCCTCCTAACAATATAAAAGCTCAAACAAAGTTAAACGTGTACTAGTAATAACTTGTTTATATATGGTAGTATTTGTGTTAACTTACATCATTTATTGTTGTATACCGTAGTAATTCTTCCCAATCCAACAGCCGCCGTTTCCTCTTTCAGGAAATAGCCGTAGGGATATCATTTGAAGTTTTTAATGCATATGTCTGCATGCCGGGAAAAGCCTCAAATATCCAAACCTACAAACAATATAATACACAAACATTAGTAATTGTTAAATAATTAATTATAATTTTGGAAACATTATATGGAAATTCTTACCTTAAAGGCCCAAATAAAGCCTGAAAAAGTGTATTTGGAACCATCGCCACGCAAACTTTTTCGGTCATCAAAGGCAAACGACAACTTATTCCAGGTAGCTTTCCATAGATACAAACCCCACAGAAACAGGTTCCATGCATTTAGGTCATCTACCAATAATATTAGGTCCTTAGGAATAGGTTGTCTGGCCTCTCTGCCTAAAAAGCCGGCATGCAAAAGTACTAAAAGGCATACTTGGACAACATCGACGTTATCCATCCGAGTAAAACCATCTTTCTTATTAATTAATCTCGTCAAGTCATCGACGTGTAAATTCGGCTTCTCCATTGACAGCTCAGGAAAAACCTGGGATAACCATGATGGGCAGGTAATATGACTAGTGTATCGACCTACATCATCGTGTCCGAAGCATAGACCAGTGATTAAGAAAAACTCCTCCCGCCCAAAACACGTATACGCCAGTGGAAAATAAAACCATATCTCTTCATTACCACGTTTTATACCCTCGGGTAGATCGCTAGTCATTGTCTGAAGCCACAAATGGGTCAACATAGCATCTCCACTCGGATGTTGTACTTTCAGCCATGGCCCGAAGCAAGTATCCTCAAACAATTTTCTTTGTACAAGTGAAAGCTTCGACGCAATTGTAGTGACTATGCTTATTTTATTCCTTAAGATCAATTGAGCCGAAAAAAAGTTCTACAAAAACAATAAACATACCAAGTTAGATATACCAAAAACTACACTGTGAAGATATGCCAAAAACAATAATAAAGATAAAGAATAGTAGTAGTTTATTCCTCAAACTTAAATTTGCAACACTGTGAATTTCGTATTTGTCTTTATTTTTTTGTTGAAGTAATGCAATTCATTCAAGTTTCAATTTGCAGAAGAAGAATAGTTTCTGAAACTTAAAATCGCAACACGAAAATGAAAATCGCAACACGAAAATGACTATCGCAACGAGATAATCGCAACGCGAAATGAAAATCGCAACGCGAAACTAAAATCGCGTTGCGATTTTCATTTCGCGTTGCGATTCTCGGTTTCAAATAGTCATTGTCTAAAATTGAAACTTGAATTAATTGCATTACTTCAACCAAAAGACAAAACAAAGACAAATACTAACTTCACAGGGTTAAAGACTAAACAGTTTAGCAGTATTGACAACAATTGAATGGATTTAATAAGCAATCTAAGTGAAATGGTTAATCTATTATTAAAATTACCAGTAAACTTATCATCAATTTCAATATGAAAAACCTAATAATAATGCAAAAATTTCAAAATAAAAATAATTAAAAAACTAACCCTCGGTGGTTGATTTGGTTGATTTTCCATTTCTGACCATGAATGATTGTGAGGGTGGCTCTGAGAGATGGAGATAGACGGATTTTGCCGGAGATGGGGACGGATGTCGTCGTAGAGAGTGAGAGATGGAGATGGGACTGAGTTGTGATTTAGGGTTTTAGGTTATGAGTTGCGATTACGGGATATATTAATATTCGTGTTTGGAATTTGAAAATAAAATACGCGTTGCGATACTAATGGCGCTTTGAAAATCGCATTGCGATTTTGTATTATCGCGTTGCGATAGTCAGAATCGCATTGCGATTTACATATTCGCATTGCGATAGTCAAAATCGCGTTGCGAATCTGGAAACTGATTTGTGATACTGGAGATCGCGTTGCGATTTAGAGATCGCATTGCGATTTTGTTGGTCATTTTGGCAAATCGAAAAAAAGTTGGTCAAAATCGTATATTATAAGGCATTTTCGGTCACTGAGGTTATTTTCTCATTAGTTTTTCTTCTATTCTATGTTATTCGGCCCTGTGGTTTAGACGCGCTCAAACTCCCCCATAGACCCAGATTCGATCGCCCAATGTCTACTTTATTTCAATTTATTGAACTAAATTGAAATATGATCAAATTACTAGAATATGTAAATAATAAAGATTAAATTTATAATTATAGTAATTTTATTAATCATAACGTCAAATTTAAATGCATGTGGCTTAATAGATATCATTAAATTATAGTAATTTTATTAATCATAACGTCAAATTTAAATTGCTAGAAAAAGATTCGAAGTGAAATTCTCAACCCGACAATTGAAATGAAAAAATGGACTCTAGATTTTTTTTTCTATTCATCTAAACGAAATATGAGTGAAGGAAATATGAGAAAGGAAACAATAAATAAAAGAAAAAATGAACAAAATATATATCAAACTAGAGTAATTTAATACACATAGAAATTAGAAGAATATATAAAAATATTGATTTTTATCGATCTCACGAAGAAGATCCAAGAATAAGATTAGTTGATGAAGTGGAGGAGTAGTAAAAGATAGATGATGAAATTAAAATTAACCCATAATTAAATGGTGGTCATGTGTGTAGTTTACCGAAAACAAAATAAAGATTGAGGACGGTTCATGTATCATGATCATCTTTGTATAACTTTGACCGTGTATCATGATCATCTTTGTTTAACATTGACCGTGTATCATGATCATCTATGGTGAGGTTTTAAGCAAGAAGTAAAAGGCTTAGGATGTTGTTGCAGGTGATGGATGCTTTAACACTCGTCATCCGTTGGGATCCTCAAAAAGGGAAAATAAATAAATCTCAGATATCTCGACCATTCAATCCATCATCGAATGGTTCTCACTTCAAATTTCCCTCAACTACAACACAAAAACAAAGGAGAAACAGTCATGGGCTTTTTTATTTGTTTCTTAATCTTACAGCTCCACCATTAGCGACCAAAAGCAAGAAACTTTGTGATCTGGATTCTTGATTTTGCTGCTTCACCATTGAAACATGTGTTATTGGTCATGAAAAAATGTTGCATCTTTTTTAAGATTCGAGGTAAGGAATAAGTTGCTCATCTCGTTTCGATTACTGGGTATTTTTCTATTTTTTGTTATCAGTGATCAAAACCCTTTGAAATTCGTTCTTAAATGGAACAAACTAGAGATGAGAAGTTTGTTTGCAAGTTTTGCAACAAGAGGTATCCATGCGGGAAGTCCTTAGGTGGTCACATAAGGACTCGTATGAACAACGACAATTGTGGTGAATCAGGGACAGTTCCACCAGCTGAACTGATCTTCAATGGAAGAATCGTCAAGAGAGTCACCGAAGCCGAAGCCGATGGCAATGGCCTGAGAGAACCCAAAGAAAACCAAGAAATTCTCTGCTTCAGGCAATGCTCCTTTGCTCAAAGACATGATTTGCAAAGAATGCGGTAAGGGCTTCCATTCATCGAAAGCTCATTGTGGTCACATGGCTTGTCATTCAGAGAAAGATAGGGTCTTTTGTGAAAAAACAGAAGCGGGTAATGGATAGTCAGTCTGACACCAAAACATCGTCGACTCCGAGTAAGAGGAGGAGATCGAAAAGAATAAGGTACAGATCAAATGAGGTTTATTCTAACAATTCGGTTGTTATGGCGATTGGTTCTTCATCTGTGTCAGAGATTGAGCAAGAACAAGAAGAGGTTGCAATGTGTTTGATGATGCTCTCGAGGGATTCATCAGGTTGTTGTAAGAAAGGATTGAGTTCAATTGCAGACTCTTCTGATAACAACTCTGTTATTCTGGAAGCTAAATCATCGTCCATTGATGTGAAGATTACTATCAAGAATGCCATGAAACAAAGAGACAACAAGTTGAAATCCACTGAGTCTGGTCCTTCCGAGTGTTCAGATTCTTCTTATTTCAGGAATGGACCCAAAAAGGTGGCATTCAAGGAATTCGATTTTCGGGAAGAGTTTGAACACTGAATTCCCAAAGGATAATAACCAAGCAAATAGAGGTTTGAATCAGTATGATTTGAGAAGATCTAATGCCAGGAATGGTGATTATTACAGTCATGACTCATGAAGATTGCTGCAACAATCCTTCAAAAGGAAGCAAATATGAGTGTTTGACCTGCAAAAAGGCCTTTGATTCCCACAGGGCACTTGGGGGACACAAAGCTAACCATACAAAAGCCAACGGCTGCAATGAAGATAGCTTAGAAAATGATGTTTTCATAATCCCAATAACTGATATCAAAGTGACCAAACCATCACCACAAGGCAGAGCCCTAAATAATCCTCGTGTTTCCTCGTCCGAGAAAAGATTGGGATCAAAGAAAAACAAAGGGCACCGTGCCCATTTTGTTTCGGGGTTTTCAAGTCGGGCCAAGCTTTAGGTGGTCATAAAAGGTCCCATTTTGAAGGAGGTGCGGAAGATAGAACATTGGCGATCAAGCAAGACTCACCAGATATGCCCATTTCCACTGTAATTGATCTTAACGTTCCAGCTCCTGTTGAGGATGATGCAATGGGGAACGATGGGATATCGCCATGGGAGATTTTTGAAGGTCAAGAACCATGGCTGGTGCAGGTGGAATGGTGGGTTTGGTCTCTTGAATGAATCAAGTTTTGGGAATAGGTTACTTCATTACGATGCAAAGATTTCAGTGGATAGACAATTAGTTGGTCCTCTTGCATTGGAAACTTGTTGTTTCTGTTCATTTGTTGTCTCATCTTTTCATTTGATTTGAAATTCGAGATGACTGAATCCAAATTTATTTAATACGGATCTTCAAGAATGGTTACATGAATCACTTCAATTAGACTTTATTTGTTAAGGGTGATTGTATGATCCAACTGAGTTGAGCTTTGAGTTCTTGAACTTCAACAAGGGAAAGATTGATTGAATTAAACACCGTCTGTTAAGGGTGATTGTATGAACCAACCGAGTTGAGCTTTGAGTTCCTGGACTTGCATTATATGGTTAGTCATCAAGATAGAATTGTGATGTCTGCTGCAAATATTTGGAAAAGAACAAGCAAGAAATTCAAGACAAGTGCTGCCTACGAGGGGCGGAGATGGGAGTAGGGAATTGTTCGGTAGAGGCAATGTCGCCGGAAGAGAGAGAAAAGTTCATTGCAATGTTGAAGCAGAAGGCCGGAGTCGAACGAAACGGAGGGGACTTTTCTTCTTTTTTTCATTTCATTGGTTGGATTTATTAGGTCAAAAGCACATGAAAGAACAAATGTAATGGAAATGACTATTTTTTTTATTGAGTTTGGTTCCCATTCATCAAAATCCATGAAAAAAACAAAGGCAGGGTGAAAATTAGAAAATCATCCCGTATGCTTTTCAAATGTTGTTGTACAGAAAGTGTCTGGCAAAATTGTTCGAGTGAACAAAACATTGCTTGAATAAAGTGTACCAGAAATTATTTCATGACCTAAGGTGACTGCTTGAATAATCAAAACAAATAAGGCGCACCAAAATATTGTTGAATTATTTTTTTCATAGCACTCCACATTTCATAAACTTGAATTATCATTGTTCATTAAATGAATGTATAAACGAGGTTATTGATTCAAAAGAAATATATACAATTGGTTTGATTCAAAAGAGGAGAAAAAAAAAACAGTAAGATGTTATCATCTCTTAGATTAAACCTAACATCTTCTGAAACAACCATTGGTATTATGATGAAAGGATGCAGCATTATTTATGGATAATACAAGTTATTTGTTTGCAACAATCCAAATTTCAGGATAAGAAATGTACAAAGGCAAGATCCATGGATCATTTTAGACCTCGCCTCTCAATGCAACGTGTCGTAACCGGTTTTCGCCCGGACACGAAATTTTTAATTGGCGGGAAAAATAATGTAAATAAATGATTTTTAATTTTAAAAATGTTTTGGGAGTCGCTATCGGCCTTTTGGGTCAGGTAGGTCGAATACCTAAAAATTATCTTTTAAAAGAGTTTTTAAGAAAACATCAGTTAAAAGATAAACTGATATGCGTTTAACCAAAAATTCATTCTTTTTAGAAATAAAAAAAAGGATTCGTGGTCGGTTACATTTAGGGAAGGATTAACACCCCTACAACGCCCAAAATTGGCACTTTATTAATTATAAATTCTTTATTATTAGAAATTTAAAAATTCAAAGATATATTTAATTCATAATTCTGTTAAGTTTATTAATATAATTTTAAGATAATATATTAATATATATATTTTATTAAACAAGATATTTATTTATTTAGAAATATCAGAAAAGGGCTTCTAGGTGCTTTAAGACATCTCCTTTTTTAATATTAAAAAATAAATAAATTTTAATAAAACATTTATCTAAAAATAATATAAAAATAGATTTATATATTAAAATAAAAAAATCAAAAAATGGACATCCAGTTACTTTAAGACAACCATTTTATTTAATATAAAATAAATAAATATTAAAAATAATATGATAATATTTCTTAAAAAATAATTTAAATAAAAATAAAATAAATATATATATTTATATATATTTTAAACATGACTAATAATCACCAATATATTTCCATTTTGAATACATTACAACACGGGACTAATAATAAAATATATTTCAATAAAGTAAATATATATATTTTAAACACAATCATCTTTGAATACATTACTATACATGCGTGACTAATAATTTAAGAAGTCAAGAGTAGTTGAATATCTTTAATAACATACTATTCTCATGTTGATTTTATTACCAATATATTTATAATATAATTATTATAACCTAACATCTATAATCAATAAACAAAACATTTAATATTTAATCATAATTGATTATAAGAAACAAAAACAAAAATTATTAAAATTATAGGGGATAAAAAATAATAAATTAAAAATATTGAAATTAAAGGGGCAATAATAAAATAAAATAGTGACCAAAATAAAGAAAATTAAAATTATAAGATTAAATTAAAAAGTAATAAAACTTGTAAAATAAATGAAAGTATTAAAATTAAGGACTAAATTATAGCATATTAAGATTAAATGTCTTAATTCGTAATTAATCATTTAATATTTACAATGACTAAACATGCTATTTTACATATTTATTAATTTAGTGATTAAAATAAAATTATATCAAATTCAAATATCAAATTAAGATAAATTAAAACATGCTTTCGGGATTAAAATATTAAATATTAAAATTAAAGGTCTAAATATATTATTTTACCTAAAATATATATAATTTTGTAAATGACTAAATTATAATAAACTAAAATTCGGGAACAAAATTAAAATGCTCGAAAATTTAATTTGTGACTAAGATGGAAGTATACAAACTTTAAAGGTTTTAGAAAGGGTTTATCCATAATCTAAATTACACAAAGGTCCCTCTCCAAAACGACGTCATTTGAAGAGGGATTTAAAAACCCCAAAATCGGCCATTTTGGCCATTTTCCTTCATTTCTCAATTCTGGTTCTCTCTCCTTAGGAGAGAACCTCTCCATTCTCTCTAACTTCCCTCCCCAGAGGGAAGTCTAGCAGCCAACTCCCACCATGCTCCAGTGTCAATCACCACCGTCGGCCACCGTCGATGGTGGCTGGAATTTCTTAAACTACCCTAGAATATAGATCTCAACCTACTAAGGTCGAATATTACCTCCGTTTCCCTTAAAAAGCTCCTAATCGGAGCAAATCTACAATTTATACCTTCCGTTTTCGAATGCTTCGGAGGTGCTTGGTGGCTCTAACAACGATGGTAAGTCCCTTCCTCTTCTCTTAGTTATTTTTTTTTGCTTCTTTGTGTCGTTGGTGTTGCTGTTGGCTCGTTCTTGCTCCGTTTGTGTCTTTCCCGTTTTTTTTTCTTGTTGTCTTTCTTCCCCTTTGCAGGAAATGGTGGCCATTTATAGGCCTCGTCGAGAGGCTCCTCGGACCGATCCCATGGGTGAAATTCGATGAGTCACCGAACTATGTGGTGACTCACCCCATAGTTGCATCGTGGACGGTTGTTAAGGTCTTCTGGAGGCTTCTGGTGAGGGCGACAGCAGCTGGAACGTCGACGTGGGGCGGCTGGAGGCAGAGGCGGCTGAAATCTCCCTAGGGTTGGTAAACCCTAGGGTTTCTTGCTGGATCGTCTAGGGACCGTAGGATCTTGCCAGATCCAACGGTTGATGATGCGGCGGCTAGGGTAGAGATGATAGAAAACCTTAGATGGGTTTAGGGTTTGTTATTGGGCCAGTTTGGGTTTGATATTTGGGCCTTCTGGGTCTGATTATAATTTGTAATATATATTTATTTAATAATAAATAATAATAATAATAATCTTAATAATAATAATATAATAAAATAATAATAAAAAAATGCGAACTAAAAATTAGTGTCTTACAGCTGCCCCTCTTTGCTTATTCTTGTGTTAACAAGAATAGAGCAAAGATAAAAGACAATAATTTTTCATTCGGCTTATTTTAAGTAATATGGAAATGTTAAAAACATTCTGCCCAGAGGTCTTATGAATGACCCTGAGGCTTTTAAAATCAAAAAGCTCCCGAAGGCTTTTTGAAAACATCTTGCACTGTAGGTCTTACAGATGACCCTGAGGCTTTAAGATCAAAAAGCTCTCGAAGGCTTTTTGAAAACATCATGCACTGTAGGTCTTACAGATGACCCTAAGGCTTTGTAAACATCAAAAAGCTCCCGAAGGCTTTTTGAAAACATCATGCACTGTAGGTCTTACAGATGACCCTGAGGGTTTAAAAACATCAAAAAGCTCCCGAATGCTTTTTGGAAACATCATGCACTGTAGGTCTTACAGATGACCCTGAGGGTTTAAGATCAAAAAGCTCCCGAAGGCTTTTTGAAAACATCATGCACTGTAGGTCTTACAGACGACCCTGAGGGTTTAAGATCAAAAAACTCCCGAAGGCTTTTTGAAAACATCATGCACTGTAGGTCTTATAGATAACCCTGAGGATTTAAGATCAAAAAGCTCCCGAAGGCTTTTTGAAAACATCATGCACTGTAGGTCTTACAGATTACCCTGAGGGTTTAAGATCAAAATGCTCCCGAAGGCTTTTTGAAAACATCCTGCACTGCAGGGCTTACGGATGTTGGAAATAGTTTACTAAGTAAAAAAATTAAGGAAATCGTTTTCTTACTTTTCAACAATTTCATTTTAAAAAAGATTAAATGAGAAACTATGGAAATCGTTTTCTCATTATTTTTCAAAATAACATGTTGATTGGGTAACATGCCCCAATCTCAAGATAATGATGTTGGAAATAGTTTACTAAGTAAAAAACTAAGGAAATCGTTTTCTTACTTTTCAACAATTTCATTTTAGAAAAGATACAATAAGAAACTATGGAAATCGTTTTCTCACTATTTTTTAAAATAACATGTTGATTGGGTAACATACCCCAATCTCAAGATAATGCTCATTTTTATGGATTACGTCCATCTATTCTTCAGATGTTTGCGTGATTCTTGTATTTGCAGTTTTGAATACCTTCTTCTTGTAAGGTATTTTTTACCATGAATCTTCTTGTTCTTCCGAAGATCTGTAAAACTTCATGTCTGAATGCACTCAGATGTATCAATGTAATGCATTGTATATTGTGTAAATGATATTCTTATGAATGTATGAATGTTGATGCAATCTTTATTTGACTTCAAAGTGGTGAACTTGGTCTTCCTTCACTTCATCATTTATTGCCAGGGTTACCTCTGGATATCAGTGTAGAAACTTATGCTATCAAGCTTGTATTTCTGTAGAATCATCTGATCAACTTGTATCTTTGCATCTTCTTTGCTTCATGAAAGTCTCAGAAAAAATGTTTCATTTATGGAACTCTTTCCGTAGTCAGAACTATGATCTTGGTGTCCTATTTAGTCTTGGATAAAACCAACTTTCTTTGCTTGGACTTGTGTAGAAATCTGATAAAGCTTTCATCTTCGAAAAGAGAATCTATCATCTTTGAAGAGAGAATTTATCATCTTTGAAGAGTGTAGATGTAGATATGTCTGACTCAGCAGAGATTAATTAGGAGATCAACGTCTATTCTGATTTGACTCTTGAAACACATCACAAGGAGGATTTATCCTAATTCCTTTCATGTCTCCACATCTAATCAAATCTTGAATAAGGCAACTTGGACCATATCATGTCGAGATGCTTAACAATCAACCTGTCGCTCAACCTTAGTTGGCTACACTAGTTTCTTGTTGTTAAAATTTCAGCTCTCCTTCTGTGGAAAGAAAATTTCATCATATCTCACTTCTAATCTTGGGGTTGAATAAGACAGGCTTCATCTTGTATCAATAAAGTAAAAACATATGATAACAACATTGGTTCAACACCATAATCACTGGTTCATAAAACATTTGATAACACCTTCATCCTTTCCTGTGGCTTCTGCCCGGATTTCTGGTAAATGAAGCTTTTGTATGATGTCACAAGACCACTTGAGAACAAAATTCAATGGGGATTCAAGTGTGATGTTGGTATGACCAAAAAGTTGGTCAAATCCACAAGATATACTAGTGTCGAATTGAATAGGAGATACCAATTGATATTGATATCATCTCAGGCAAGGGCAAAGTGTGATACTGATCACGTTCTCTTCCATAATGAGCATTGTAGAAAGTGGAAACACATCAACTATAGGATCCATGTACAGAACGATATCTGTAGAATTCTTGCTGCTGGGGATGAAACGCACATGATAAAACCAAAATAGATGAAAACTTAGTTCAGCCTGGCTGGTAATGATGACCCCAGTAACAATGAGAAAGAGCAATATACGTAAGCCGAGCCTTTATTTTCAATGTCATCGATTAAGCAAAAAATGTTGTGAAAAACATCTTCGTGGCCCCAACAGTATGATTGAAACTAACTGTCAGAAATCTCAAAGAAATATGTCCAATCATTTCTAATACACAAAAGATCAAATTCAAAGCTGAGATCTTAAGGGACTGAACCCTGAATTGAATGGTCTGCCTGGGGACCATCTTTATCATTGCTGAGTAGATATTTGTTCAACAACAGGACCCTAATGCAACTGTCTGATGAACGAAGCAATTATGTATAGTCAGCTCAACTGTCAGTGTTTCACCATTTTCATTCGTCATACCTTTCTGTCTCATTGGAAATATTTGTTCAAGTCAATGATCTTTAACACATGATGATGTGGGCCTTCAACATGCCCCAGTATTTGCTAATACAAATGTTCAAAAATGCATCAACAGTCCTAATTCTGATTGAAATAGGCTTTCAGCTTGCCCTATCATTTGCTTCTTGTTGATCCTTCAAAATGTTCCACATGGATCTGTCTGAAGTAACCTTTAAAATTACCCGACTTTTGCTGATACAGATGTTAAAAGTGTGTTCAACATTACTTCTTGCTGAGACGAGCCTTCAAGAATGCCCAAATATTCTGCTTCTGATTCACTCTCAATGTCGGTTTGACTGAAATGTCATGATCCCCATGAGGTCCAATTTTGACAATGCACTGTTGTAGGTACTTGTAGCCTTATTCGTGCCCCAAATCTGTTTATCTTGAATACTCTCATTCTGGTGTCACTAAACAGTAGTGTTATCAAGTAACAAGAATTCTCTTCATGTTGTCACAAATTTAAGAAGTGCTCAATCATTTTGACAGAAACGTCTGAGATATGTGTCTTTTCTGAAGGAGTCTAGTCGGACAGAGCAGTATAAATTGCTTGGTAATCCATTCCAGGCTGACACAGTGGCTTGTTTTCAGTGAAGGCTATTTATGGAATATACTTTTCCGTGCAACATGTTGATTCTGATAACTAACCATCTGATTATGAAGCGATCTTTCAGGATGATTTCACAGATATTGATAGTTCTTTTGATACCGAGAAAATCCTGAACTCTGATTCTGATGAGGAGAATAAACTGTTATACTTGACGAAAACAGAGTACTCAGAAGTTGAGGCTTCAATAACCATTGAGAGATGTGGTCTGGATTCATCAATTTCAGAGTTGACATATTTTATATGTGCTGCTCAAATGGCTAAGGCTGCTGACGTACTTCTTCCGGTAGAGGATATGAAGCCATTATGCAATGATCCCAATTACAAAAAAAAAGGCAAAACTCGAGCTATGATTTTTGGGAAAGGAATAAGCAGAAGAAGCTTGAAAAGAAGATTCTTAATGAAGACGATCATGCAATTCATCTTTCAATTCCAATGATTGGTTCTGGGGTTCCTACTGAACCAGATCAGATAACTCAAAGAACACTCCCAGAAAATGCTATTGGGCATCTTTATTTCTATTACGAGAACATGACACTTGCTCCAGTTAGTGTTTGGACCGAAATGTCACGGTACCTATACGATGTAGAGCCAGAATTTGTAGATTTGAAGTATTTTCATGCTGCTACACTAAAAAGGGGCTATGTTCATAATCTGCCAATTGAGAATAAATTTCCTTTTATTTTGCTTCCTCCTTACGCCATACATGATGCTTTTCCATTGACTAAACATGGTGGCCTTCCTGGGCTTCAAGAACAAAGTTGAACTGTTTACAAACATGTACAGGAAGTGCCAAATTGACAGAAAGGATCCATAAGGCTCTTGAAACTTCTGATGATGAGCCACCTTCGAGTGTCCAGAAGTATATTTTTGATGAGTGCCGAAAATGGAATCCGGTATGAGTTGGAAGCCATAAAGCTGTTCCGCTTAAATCTGATGAGGTAGAAATGCTTCTAGGTTTCCCTAAAAACCATACACGAAGAGTAGAATCTGCTAGAGGCATATTCTCCGGTAGTATCAATGTCTTGTCTCTTTTCTCTAGGATCAGTGATGCAGAGGTTGTCTTCTACTGTCTTGGCATACCTTTGAAAACTGGTACGCAAGAAATGAATAGTGATTAGTTGGAGCAATTGATGAGTAGATTTGACGGATTCGACCTTGTTGTCGATGTCATCCCGTATAATAACCTTACTGGAAGAAATAAACATCATCAGGATGAAATAGAAGATTTTTGTTGGTGCATTTTCTTGCAATGACTGCTACAATGACTGTCTTTTCTGTTGCTCCAAAATATGCACTGCAATATCTCACTCTTCTTGAACCATGGAAAGGTCTATAAGTGTAGAATTTTCCAATGTCTTATTCTGTGCCATAAGTTCTCAATTTCAAGTTCAACAATCTTCTGAAGGACATAATAGATATAATCCTGACAAAGAAAATGATCGGCATAGAAGAAGTAGCAATGATGTATCAAGACCTGAGCCAGCATCACAGTATAACCAAAGTGCAGGTAGTGACTTGTTCATGGCTCTATGATGTAATCTTCTAGAGAACATGTATTGATGGCTGGGGAAAATAATTTGTCTGGTGATGCTTATCGACCTCAGCATGAGATAAACGATAATATTTCTTGATGAGCTGCTAATAATGTCACAGGAGAGCGTTATAAGTTCACTTCTCCAGACATTTTGGCTTCTTGGACCACTTGCCTTCAAAAATGTGAAGTGCTTCATTATTCTGGCCTCGTTCATTCTTTTTCTACAACAGAGGTAGAATAAGCAATAATTTCTTCAAGGACCTTACTCATTTGAGACTGCCCTGTTTGAAAATGTTTTTTCTCCTTTCTTTATTGAAGAATGAAAGAATTTTGTAAAGTATTGCTCCTTACAGGTTCACAATAGAATCAAATCATAAGCATAAATTCAAAGAATATCAAAAGAATCAACAATTCTTTAATGTTTAAGAATTATAGCTCTTTGACAAGTATCAAAATTTGGTTTGGTTTCAGGATGGCTTTCCTATTTTCTATGGTTACATCTATTTAAGATGTCACTCCTCTCTCTCTTTGTGAACTTTTTCACATGCCTCACTTTAAGGGCTTGGTATTTTAACCGGGTGCGTACAAAATGACGCAACGAGGATTACCAATTACTAGACTTTCTAGAATGCTTCCATTTCAATTCTCTGAAATTCTTCATTTAGACTCATCTAACCAAAGTAGTGCAAAAATATCGGTCTAACAATGAAATTTCTGAGTGCTTGTGTGAAGTTGACTATAACAGGTGTTTCGCAACTCCCTTAGTCCATCTTTTAACACATTTTCCATTTTGGTTAGCTGAATTCAGCTTTATTGTATATAATAATTTAATCACCTTTATTAGGCTAACTGAAACTTATCCATAAAGCCAGGGCTATTAACCAATTGCTCTAGAGGGACAGCTTTATTACATATAATAATATAATGGGTTAGCTGAATATTATCCATAAAGTCGGGGCGATTAACCATTTGCTCTAGTGGACAACTCAAGCTTTATTGTATATAATAATATAACATGTGTATCCAAATCCAATTTCTTAAGCTTGTTAAGAAGAACCTGTTATAGTCTAGGTGTTTTGGTGGAATTCAGAAAATCTCTTCGTTAGAGTTCAATTCCCAAGCAACTGACTTAAACTAGATTTACCTATTTGTAAAAATTATGTGCATCATCGAACGTCATCAATAGAAAAATACTCTAGTCAGTTTTGTAATGTAATATACCAATGATGCCCCATGTTGTACGCTCCTATATATAAATATCAAGCCTTTTTGTAATTCCTTTCAATGGGAGTAGGCTATCTCATATTTGTAATAGGATAGTGTTTGGGTGTATTTCTTCTGAGGTAAGGTCAAGGGTCCTTGTTTTTCTGGTTTTCAATCTTGATATTTTGTCAAAGATTATAACTCTAATCATGCAGAGTTTTTAATCCAGTTGATATTCAAAGAACTGCAAGATTACAAAATTGATTTAATACTCATAACCTTAGAAGCAACACAAATTTATTTATTGCACAAAAGGCGGAGAAAGGAACAAAAAACAAGTTCAAACAGGATGTTGAAAATAGAAAGGTACTATAGTGGTAGATAAAAACTTCCACTTATTTATTTATCATGCCACATCACTTCTATAATGTTGGCTGTGTAATCGGACCAGGGTTTTCATCCTTATTTGCCCCCCATTTCTTGATAATTTCTTTTGTCAAGACTCTTTTGTCAACAAACATCTCTATTTCTTTTGACAGTTGCCTACAATTGCCCGTGGAATGCCCAAATACTCCCAAGTGGAAATCACAAACACTACTTTGATCATAGCTATGAGCAGAAGGGTTTGGTGACATTTTCATTGGTTTTGGTGTGATGTACTGACCTTTAACCAAATGAGGGTATAAGTCTGAAATGGAAGTTTGGAACACTTCCAAAGTTTTTCTTGATCGTGTGACTTTCTTTGGTCGATCCGAATAATTACTTGCTCTTTTTCTTTTGCAATTACGGGAACTCTGGATACAACACTCATTTACATCATCAACTTTCGCTTTTTGATCCGTCGGGCTCTTGGATGTGACTTTTGAGTTTTCTTCACTGATTACATTCTTAATTAAATCTCCACTTGTCACAAGATTCTCGAATTCCTTCATAGGATTTGCCTGCATTAACTCGAACAAAGGCGCTGGAAGGGAATCACGAAACATACGTGATATCTCTTCTTCTAACATAGGAGGTTGAACTTGTGCTGCCACTCCTCTCCATCTTAAGACATATTCTTGAAATCTTTCATTGGCTTTCTTCTTTATTCTTCTAAGATTCATACGTGTTGGAGCTAGGCCTTTAACATACCGATATTTTCCCAAAAATGCATCAGCTAAATCAACACATCTCTTGATCTGTTCTTGTGTCAACTGATTGTACCAGACTACTGCTGGGTCAACAAGGCTATCATGGAAAGAGTGAATTAACAGATCATCAGAACTTAAATATCCTTCCATTTTTCTGCAAAACATTCTCAAATGGATTAAGGGACAACTGGTGCCATCATATTTCTCAAAATCAGGCATTTTGAAATCATGGGGAATAACCAAATCTGGAACCAAGCTGAGCTCTCGTGCTTCTAATTCTTTGTGGTGGGCACTAACATCTTTCATGTTTCTGATTGCTATCTCCGCCCTCTTAACTCTCTCCTCATATTGTGAATAATTAATGAGACTATTCTTTGGGTTTGAGTGGGATGCCCCAGGGTATGTTATCTTTCTTGACTCTTTAATCTGATAGCACGATTTCTCTTTAGCATTTATCTCTTCTTTATCAGATTACATTCCCTGAATAATTTGATTTGATCCATCTGATACTGAATCTGATGCTTCTTTCCTTATATCCTGAGGTAACCCTGTCAATTATTCTGGCCCCTGATCTTGTAGTCTTTCATAAGATTGCTCCATTGTTTTCATGATGATGGTACAGTAAAATGAATGAATGATCTTGGTTTTACTGTTACAGAAACCTTCCATGAATTATTTACATGTTTTTAATTAATGTATATAACAATACTTAAAATAACAAATGTAATGTAAATGTGAAAATGCATAAATGCAAAAATAAGAATGCAAAATGTGCAATGCAAAGATGTAAACATAAAAGTATAAATACAAAATGAAAATGCAAAGATGCGAAATGCAAATGCATGTATGAAAAGGTGTTACTCAAGAGTGATCATCTTAGAACATATTTCATTGAACACAAAAGCTTCGGTACATCAAACAAAACTGTTACATGTAGGGGATAGCTTTCACTCCTAACTTCTATATTACCCTTAAAAGCCAAATTAACTTCCACTCATGCTCAGGTGTGGAGTTATCAATCTGCTTTAATTCTCTCGTGAAGCCAGCTATATCCACCAGCTTATGAGCCATGTTGCTTGCTTAAACAGAAACTTCCTTCACGACATTGTCTTTTTCCTTCATCCTCTGTGTCAACTCTTGAAGTTGTAAACAATATTGTTCATTTTTTCTTGTACAAGATCTCCATAATCATCTAAACATTTCTTCAATGTCTTGTTCTTGTCGATAGTGGCTTTTAATTCAGTATCAATCTCATGCTGATGAATCTGATATGATGCTTCCATGTTGGTCATAGCACTATTCAACATTTGATTTTTTGCTTGACATTTTCCCAATTCAATGACAGTTGTATTGCATCTTTCTTCTGCAACTCGTGAATTATGATAAAACTTCTTGGCTCGACCTTCATGTATGTTACAGTTCTTTTTCAGTTTGGTGACCCTTGTTATCCACTCTTCTGGGGTGTTCCCTATACCAGCATTTTGAAATACTTGACTGACCTTCTGGAAATCTTCCAGTATGCTTTCCATTTCGGTTCTCAATTTATCGTTTTGATCATTCAAATGACGTATTTGAGCTTCGAACCACATCAAATCTTCTTCCTTCTGGACATCCCTACTGATGCTCTTACCTTTGAATACATTTGGTGTTAATCTGGCAGGATCTTCAGTTACCAAACTAGGTTGATCATTTATCATAAACTGCAAGATTCCCTGATCCAAAAGACTTTGGACTCGATATTTGAAAGCAAGACAATTGTCGATGGTATGTCCTTGAGCTCTGACATGATATTCACAATAAACGTTGATGTCATACCAATTCGGATACGGAGGTTGGAACGGTTTTATGCAGTATAGAACCACTTCTCGCGCTTCAAGTAGCTTCTCATATAACTCTTTATATGATATAGGGATAACATCAAAATGAGAACCACCTTTTATCTTGGATTAAACCTGAGTTTTAGACGTCGGGAGCAGACCAAACTTCGATGATTTCAGATTACATGATTTCTTCTCATCTCTAGGAGCTTTTACAGTGGTCACCATTTCTTTGGTATCTCCAGACGATTTGTGAATACGAATGATGACTGTCTGTAATTTCTCAAGTTGGTTAACATCCGAAGTCCCTTGCGTATCTGACATTGCAAGGTTAAGTTCATTGAGCTCTCTCTCTTTCTGTGCAGGAATTTCTTTTCCTTTGTCCAAAATAGATATTCTATCCATCATCTTGGTCATTTTCTTTCTTATTTCTCGTATCTCCTTTTGCTTTTCAATGGGCATATGATCTTTGGGTGCATAGTTTGCTTCTATCCTCGGAGTTTCCTCAGGATGTCCTTCATTGGTCGCATTATATTTTGTTTGATCATAAAACTTTTTGTCCATTTACGATTTCTTTCCAATTTGATGAACCGTCTTTCAAGTAAACACCTTTTGGTTATGCTATGATCATGCAATGCAAACAAAAGAAATAAGAAAAAAAATAGAATAGTTAGTACCAATTAATAGAAAGAAAAGATTCTATCTATCAAGGTATAAAAATCCTAACCTCATGCTTTCTAGTTCCATGCTTTGTTTGGAAGAAATTAACCTAACTGCATGATTTCTAGTTCGCATGCATTTATTCAGAAAAAACAAAAGGAAATAAATTAAAAACTAGAGCTTATTTCTCATTTGTGTACACCTATGGACAGAGGTTCAGTACAGCCTTAGGTCAGGAGAATTTCTAGGGTTTATTATATGCAGGGTTTCAGTTCTAAGAGTAAAGGTACTCGAATTGTCCTTGTCAATGCCCCCTTGGGCTGTCAAACCCTCAATCCTAGTCCATCACAGACTTAAGTGGATCGAGTTCAATTCGAGAGGGACACATTTCTTTATGCCTGACACGAAGAATAAATTCTCACGAAGACATAGAGCATATGAACCCCGAAAGTTACTTACTAAGCCTGACACGGAGAATAAATTCTCACGAAGACGTCGCTTTCACTCCCACTTAAAAGGGACAAGCTTGATTAGAAAGCTTATGTTATACAATGCAAGTGTTGTATGTGAATAGAAATGTTCAAACCTCAAACAAATAAAATAATTAATACCTGAATAAAAAAATATTAATAAAATAATATAAAAATAATAAGTAATAAAAAAATTGAAAGAAAAGAATTAAAAAATTAAATATATGAATTTTTAATTTCTAATTGATAAAGTCAATTTACAATTAATTTCAAAGCTTGACCAGGTCCCCAGCGAAGTCGTCAAGCTGTCGTAACCGATTTTCGACCGGGCACGAAATTTTTACTTGGCGGGAAAAATAATGTGAATAAATGGTTTTTAATTTTAAAAATGTTTTGGGAGTCGCCATCGGCCTTTTGGGTCAGGTAGGTCGAATACCTAAAAATTATCTTTTAAAAGAGTTTTTAAGAAAACATCAGTTAAAAGATAAACTGATATGCGTTTAACCAAAAATTCATTCTTTTTAGAAATAAAAAAAAGATTCTTGGTCGGTTACGTTTAGGGAAGGATTAGCATCCCTACAACGCCCACAATTGGTACTTTATTAATTATAAATTCTCTATTATTAGAAATTTAAAAATTCAAAGATATATTTAATTCATAATTCTGTTAAGTTTATTAATATAATTTTAAGATAATATATTAATATATATTTTTTATTAAACAAGATATTTTTTTTATTTAGAAATATCAGAAAAGGGCTTCTAGGTGCTTTAAGAGAGCTCCTTTCTTAATATTAAAAAATAAATAAATTTTAATAAAACATTTATCTAAAAATAATATAAAAATAGATTTATATATTAAAATAAAAAATATCAAAAAATAGACATCCAGTTATTTTAAGACAACCATTTTATTTGATATAAAATAAATAAATATTAAAAAGAATATGATAATATTTCTTAAAAAATAATTTAAATAAAAATAAAATATATATATATATATTTATATATTTTTAAACATGACTAATAATCACCAATATATTTCCATTTTGAATACATTACAACACGTGACTAATAATAAAATATATTTCAATAAAGTAAATATATATATTTTAAACACAATCATCTTTGAATACATTACTATACATGCGTGACTAATAATTTAAGAAGTCAAGAATAGTTGAATATCTTTAATAACATACTATTCTCATGTTGATTTTATTACCAATATATTTATAATATAATTATTATCACCTAACATCTATAATCAATAAACAAAACATTTAATATTTAATCATAATTGATTATAAGAAACAAAAATAAAAATTATTAAAATTATAGGGGATAAAAATAATAAATTAAAAATATTGAAATTAAAGGGGCAATAATAAAATAAAATAGTGACCAAAATAAAGAAAAATAAAATTATAAGATTAAATTAAAAAGTAATAAAACTTGTAAAATAAATGAAAGTATTAAAATTAAGGACTAAATTATAACATATTAAGATTAAATGTCTTAATTCGTAATTAATCATTTAATATTTACAATGACTAAACATGCTATTTTACACATTTATTAATTTAGTGATTAAAATAAAATTATATCAAATTCAAATATCAAATTAAGATAAATTAAAACATGCGTTCGAGATTAAAATATTAAATATTAAAATTAAAGGTCTAAATCTATTATTTTACCTAAAATATATATAATTTTGTAAATGACTAAATTATAATAAACTAAAATTCGGGAACAAAATTAAAATGCTCGAAAATTTAATTTAGTGACTAAGATGGAAGTATACAAACTTTAAAGGTTTCAGAAAGGGTTTATCCATAATCTAAATTACACAAAGGTCCCTCTCCAAAACGACGTCGTTTGGAGAGGGATTTAAAAACCCAAAACCTCTCCCTTCTCTCTAACTTCCCTCCCTAAAGGGAAGTCTGGCAGCCAACTCCCACCGTGCTCCGGTGTCAATCACCATCGCCGGCCACCGTCGATGGTGGCCGGAATTTCTTAAACTACCCTAGAATATAGATCTCAACCTACTGAGGTTGAATATTACCTCCGTTTCCCTTAAAAAGCTCCTAATCGGAGCAAATCTACAATTTATACCTTCCGTTTTCGAATGCTTAGGAGGTGCTTGGTGGCTCTAACAACAATGGTAAGTCCCTTCCTCTTCTCTTAGTTATTTTTTTTGCTTCTTTGTGTCGTTGGTGTTGTTGTTGGCTCGTTCTTGCTCCGTTTGTGTCTTTCTCGTTTTTTTTTCTTGTTGTCTTTCTTCCCCCTTGCAGGAAATGGTGGCCATTTATAGGCCTCGTCGAGAGGCTCCTCGGACCGGTCCCATGGGTGAAATTCAGTGAGTCACCGAACTATGTGGTGACTCACCCCATAACTGCAACGTGGACGGTTGTTAAGGTCTTCTGGAGGCTTCTGGTTAGGGCGACAGCAGCTGGAACGTCGACGTGGGTCGACTAGAGGCAGAGGCGACTGAAATCTCCCTAGGGTTGGTGAACCCTAGGATTTCTTGCTGGAGCCGTTGGATCTTGCCAGATCCAACGGTTGATGATGCGGCGGCTAGGGTAGAGATGATAGAAAATCCTAGATGGGTTTAAGGTTTGTTGTTGGGCCAGTCTGGGTTTGATATTTGGGCCTTCTGGGTCTGATTGTAATTTGTAATATATATTTATTTAATAATAAATAATAATAATAATAATAATAATATAATATTAATAATAATAATAATAATAATAATAATAATAATAATCTTAATAATAATAATATAATAAAATAATAATAATAAAAAAAAATGCGAACTAAAAAATTAGTGTCTTACACAATGAACTAGTTCCCTCTATAGTATTCTCAATTAATACATTAAAAGCCTGTATTTGTTACTAGGTTTTGGCAAGAGGTGGAGAATTACCTGCAAGGCATCTCTGCCTGCGAGGCCGTCTAGTTGTTTTCCCCCATCTGGTAAGGCTTCTATCCTCCAACCTCACTTCGATGTCGTTAAGCTGCTGCACCAATGTCGTGGACGTTGTGTCAGCTACCGAAGCAGGAGAGGAGTTGTTAGTAGCTACTGACAGTCGCCTCCGCCTACCATGCCCGCTTCTGGTGCCATTTCTTTTTGTCAGTCCAGATTGCCATGAATGTCCCATTGCTCTCATAAGCCATCCAAATGTTTGAATATCTTCTGTTACCTCGTGCCTTGATAGGGAAGCAAGGCCTGGAAGGATGTCCTTTCGGAAGTCCCTCCACTGCCTTCCTCGCCTTCCCTGGCCCTTCCGTGTTCGGGTTGTTAACAAAGGGGTAGTTCCGGTTTCTTCCCCTTTAAAGTTTTCAGGAACCAGAGGTTTGGGCATGTAATCCTCTTCCTTGGTTTCTGCTAATTCCAAAATCATAGATTCAAAGTAATCAATTTCTTCCAAAATAGATTCATCTTGATCCACAATTTTAACTATCGAAATAGCCTCAAACTTGCTCTCAAGATCCTTGCCAAAAGAGGAAATCGTCTCAGAAAACCAATTAAGGGTGTCTATCTCAGAAGTCTCAGACGGATTGAGATTGACATCATCCAAATGGCAGCACAGACCATATGACGAGATGGCAACTATTGCCTCAGCTGCGCTTTTAATAAGTTCATCCTGCAAGCAGTCATCTTTGTTTTGTACTGATGGCAAAGGTAACTCACATGCCTTCTCTGGCAATTCTTCTCCGTGAATAACATCCTCAAGCTCCGGAGCTGGTGGAGATTCCAAATCTATTCCCCCAGCCATCTTCATGCTAGTGCTCCTACCAGAGGGTGTAAAAGAAGCTTCATTATCATCAACACAGGAGTTCAAATCAATTTCAGGTCTTCGACTTGATAAATTTCTCTCTGTTTCCTTCTCTAAGGCTGAGTTCTCTGCAACAGAGTCTTGGCCTACATCGAGAATCGTTGCATCACAAGGTAAGTTAATATCAATTAACCTATTTCTCTCCTTATTTTCTGCTTCACCTTCAAATGGTGCAGGAACAGATACGAATGGGGAGGTCAACGAAGACTCATTCTTAGAAACAAAACATTTTTCATAAAGAGGAGTCCCTAGAATCATTTTACTGCGCAGGAATTCACTTATTTCACTCCTGCTGGCATTGGCATTATCAGAGAACAGAAGTGATTTCACATTTCGTGTCAAAATTTGATTGAAACCATCTCTAATCTCATTTTTTAAGGTCAACTGCTTTGTAGAAGATTGAGAGAAGCTCAACTCTACAACAGGGAAATCCCTTCCTTCACTAGTGGCCTCATTCTTACAAGCAGGCTTGGCTCGTAACCATGGCAGACCTGGAAGATGGTCCTCATGCTTTCTTCCTCCATCTATTTGACGACCTTGCTGCAAAACCGGTTCGATAGATGAACCGTTAGAAAGCAGCGCATTCAAATTCATATCAGTTCTGGACTTCATATTAACACTATTTGGCCAGTTGTATAGCTTAGTTGAATCATGAGTAAAGTGCTCAAAGACCCCCTTACTATCATTACTACATTTTGGGTAATCATAAATGATGGAAGGGAAGCAAATTGCAGGTTCCTTGGACCCGGACGATGATCCATTATAACATCCATTTCGATTGGGCAATTCACCTCCAAAACCAGGGTTAAGTTTAGAATTGCGACTCACCTGCCACTTCTCCCAGAAAATTTCATTGCTTTGCGGTGCCATCATGGAACTCTTACTAAAAGAACTAGATGAATTCAAAAATGGGCGAGTCTGAAGTGACATCGAATTCAGGTGACTGAAAGGCTTTTCCCACGAAGAAACCGAATGAGACCATTGCTTTACAGCATCGGAAAAAGTAAATGGATTCAAACTGGGTACGTCGGAAGTCATGATTGAACCTGGATTACTGTTATTGGAGATTTCACAATTTCTTTCGGAAACTTCTAAACTGTGAACCGTTGTCTCTCTAGAGAGCTCTGCCTTGCTTTGACCAGTTAGCGAAAAAGTTGGAGGATCATGAGCTTTGTCAAAAAGAACCTTTAACTGCTGAGACAATACAGGCAACTTCTCGGACTGAAAACCTTGAGAAGTGGATATTAAGTTGGCTTTACAATGCTCTGCAAAGAAAGACAATATTCACATTAGAAAAAACAAATTACATGTTAAATTATGATCAGGCAGTCCACACTTTTTTCGGTCTGGTATCAAAAAGAAAAAAATTGAGGGAAATATCATTTATTGACCTGCTTCAAGCAAATGGGGAAAGAATCCTCTAGCATTTCCATTGCTTTCAACATGTACATTATTCATGGACCAATTATCACTTTGGCGATGAGAGTTGATAGAAATTTCTTTTGACAAACCGGGAAGCTCTTGCTTTGGTTTCACAGATGGTTCACAGCCTCCACAATCGGGATCTTGGCAGTGAGAGTATGAAGAACCATTGGTTTCTTCAATCTGAATAGGTTCATTCAAGTCGACCAAACTATTTTTTCCCCGCAAATATGTATTGGATCTTGAAGTATCACCTAAGCAACCAGCCTTCCCAACATCACCGGGTGCTGTGTGATCCTTGAACTGTGCTGCTTCTTCAGTATCAATGTACTCATCCGCAGGAAGTTCAAGATCAAATGTTTTCCTTCCCACTTTTGCGGGTCTGCATTCTACCACCTCAACATCATTCGAGTTATCTCCATTTTGGGGCGGAAAGGAACCAGCTTGGATGCTGTTTCCCTTCACGAAACTCAGGGGAGAATGACTACGCTCAACACCAGATACAGATGGTCCAGCACAATTGGAGTTTGCCACAGGGAAGCTGAGGATACACAACTTATGAGAATCTTCGTTTGTAATTTGTGAAGCTAACGGGCTAAATGAAAACGATGGCCCAACAGGAACCTGACTTTTTGGTAATTTTTTCTTTTTTATTTCATCCATCAAGTCCTTTTGTGTCCTATACAAGCGATGAAGCTCATACACCTGGATAAAGACAGAGAACTCCAGATATTTAAATATCTACAAAATATATATACAAATAACACTCAACTTCATCGGAATATTTCAGGCAAAAGCCATACAAAACTAAATACAGGCCCACCTGAGTCCTGAATATTGCCTCATGCTCAAGCATCTTTCGCTTCAAAGCATTCTTATCACAACCAGGATATGCATCTGCAATGGCCCTCGGGAAAAAACCACTGTAATACTGACCATTTATCAAGGTCTTATCACCGCAATAAAGTGGCCAGCTACAACTGCTAGAATCATCGTTTAGATCTCTCATTGAGTAATATCCTGGAAGATAGCTTTTAGACTGCACTTTTGTTCCCATTCCTGAAATCAGTGAACAAGTCTAGGTAATTTGATAAATAGTAAACAATCATAACTACTAGAATCTTAATACTTGTTGGCCTAAAAAAATCACTTGCAGTGTTATCCATTCACATTGTTTATAGCAGAAATCATAGATAATAAACACATATAAACATCGAAAGGGCACTCTAAATTCTCTTAGAATAAAGAAATTCTTCAAAAATGTGAGAAATGTTTTTTTCTAGCAGAGTTGGATTTTGTTAAAAAAGTGCGGAATATTTGTCATGCACCCTACCGCTGCTGCTAACATATGGATCCTATCCCATTTAAGAAATGAATGCATGTGATAGAAAGCAACCCAAGTAACCAAAGATGAAAAACTTGGTTGAATGCCTTGCTGACGGTGATTTAACAAAAAATAATTAAAAAAAGCTTCAACAATAATTGAATGATCCTAAATCCTAAAGAACAGCCTAACAACTTGCTAAAGCACCAAAGATGATTGAAGAAACCACTTTCACATAAAACCAGGTCGCATAGTTGAAGGTCTATGGCATATGCCTGGTTGATGAGCAAATTCAACAGCAACCCAAAGGAAATATCACAAACCATCACAAAAATAAAGGACACATCCGGCTAATAAAAATAATGAACAATGGTTGAAGCCCTAAATTTCGACGTTATCCCCACTTTAAATGATGCATGCTATATCGTCAACTACGTTCTGTAAATATAGTTATCAAAACCAATGAATCGTCACACCTTTGTTTGGTACAATATGTCCATACAATAAAATAGTTCCCATACATAGTTGATAGTTCCAGCTAAAATGTAAAAGAGTTTTGTCCTACATTTATGGAAAGGTATCAAATCATAAATTCATAGCTAATGCCACCAAAAGTAGACACATAAAACCAAGATTTAGGAGTATAATGCAAGTCAAGTACACCATAAATTAAGAACCATGCCCACTTCATATGCATATTGAAAACTCCCAGATAAAAACATAATTTAGCAGGAAAGTTAGGAACCTATGAACAAGAAGGCAAATCCTATTCTATTTATGAAGAAATGGGGACATTGAGATGCTAAATTAGTAGACTAGATCCCACATAACTAATACCTAAACTAATATGACAAATTGCCAAATATTAACATCTAAAATTTCATTGCAAAAGGTATAACACCCATCAAACCAAAATTACCAACAATCCCAACCCAGAAATCACAAAGTACAAAATAAAACAAGATAATAATAACAATAATAATTAATTAAAAATTTATAGTTGAGCTAAAAGGTTCAAATAACACAATTAAAAGAAAAGAGAATCCAAATAACCAAATCATAACGAGATAAAAAAATTAAAAAATCTATAAGTCAAATTACCATAGTGGTGAAAAAGAAAGAAAGAATTTTTACCTCAGACCCACATCCTGTAATCACTCCTCCTTCAAGATTGTTTTATTTCCCCATCATAGATAATTCATAGCTCCCAAGCAACCCCAGAACATCAACAAAGAATAAATCTTTACAGAAAAAATACAGCTTTTACAACCAAATGGGTGTTTTTGTAACACCATTAAAGGAACTTAGATCATCATCAGATTGAATAACAAACAGAAGGAGATTCCGATTTACAGGACCACTCTCTTAAACAAAAAAAATAAAGAATAAAGAATAATTGTTGAAGTCCTGAAATTTGATTTTGTTTCTAGAGAGAGAAGAAAGAAAAACAAGTAGAACGCTTTGGGGTGGTGTTAGAGAGATAATGGAAGAAAGAGTGAGAGAGAGGTCCCATATAAGAAATGAAATCTTTCACACAAACAAAGACTTGAAATTTCCGTTCTCTGCTTTTTCTACACTTCTCCCTCGTTTTTCGTTTTCGTTTTTCGTTTTCGTTTTCGTTTTCGTTTTTCGTTTTCGTTTTCTTCTCCTCGGGTTCTTTCTGAAACTTGACTTGTA
Organism: Hibiscus syriacus; assembly: GCF_006381635.1. Taxonomy (NCBI): domain Eukaryota; kingdom Viridiplantae; phylum Streptophyta; class Magnoliopsida; order Malvales; family Malvaceae; genus Hibiscus; species Hibiscus syriacus. Next base: position 651,989 of record NW_024061918.1, on the reverse strand, counting down.
TAAAATATTATTTATAGAAAGGGAATTTCTAGATTCGCTGCGCCTCCTTTGCTTTCTTTTTTTCCACATATTTAACAAAAGTAATATAAGGCCCTTGTTTTATAAAGCTTTGTCAACTTTTTTTCTTATTAACCTGGTTAAATAAAATATACTATATGTTTAAAAATATTATTTTTTATTATTAATATCATTCAATTCGTGCAGTTCCTTCAAATTTTAAATTACTTTTAATATAATCTTAATTATTCAATTTTGACTTTTAATTCATTTGAAACTACTCATTTCTTATTAAGGTTGATTATTCAATCAAATTGAATAAAAAGGAATTTATGGTAATCGAGTTTATGAATATTTGAACAATTTTCAATGGAGTTATGTAAAACACTTGAAAATAATGATAAAAGATTCAAGAAATTGATGACAAAAAATAATTTATAAAGTTAGAGGAACAAATTAAATAAAATATAAAGTTAAGAGATTATATTATAAAAAAAAGTTGGTCTAAAATAAAAATTTAAGTTACACCGGTATTCTATATATATAAAGAAACATATAGTTAAAATTTGATCAAAATAAAATTAAAATAGGAGAGAACTTTAAAAAATAAAAAATAAATCATAAAAAGTTGATATATTAAATTATAAAAAAAAAAATTACTATAAAAAAGAATTAAATATCAAATCACAAAACAAATAAATTATTTAACTTAAGAACAAAATAATATCGTTATACTAAGTCTGCATATGAGCGTTGTTCGGGGAGTTCAGTGAACTCTGTTGATCCTGGATGGAAAGCCATTTCAGCATTCCAAGGTTTACCTAGGATTAAATCCTTTTTGTGGTTACTTTTTCATGGAAAGATTCTAACCAACGAAGAACGGGTTCGACGTCATTTGAGCAATGATGCAAGCTGTGGTGTGTGTGGCCATGCTCTAGAATCGATCGAGCACTTGCTCCCTTACTGTTCGGTCGCCAAAAGAGTTTGGGATGGTCTTATCAAACCTTAGTGGCTGCATGAATTCATGAATATGGGACTTCGGGATTGTCTCTTGAGGAACCTCACACAACCTTCCTATTTCCCGATCGTCAGCGAAGACTGGGAACTTCTGTTCGATGCCGCACTTTTGTGCTTATGGAAACGTAGGAATGTTTCTGTTTTGAGTACGGTTGCTCTTCCGGAGGACAATATTTTAGTTTGTATTCGCAGGTTACAGACTGAAGCTAGAGAAGCCATCATCGTTCGACTGGGAGGCCCTTCCAGGACCTCAAACACTGTGGTTCGTACCAGTCGATGGAATGCGCATGCTGTCGGTTTAGCTGCTTGCGGAGGAGTCTAACGGGATCATTCAGGAGCATGGATTATGGGATTTATTAAAGCGATTGGAAGATGTTCGGCTTGGGAGGCAGAACTATGGGATTTGTTTGAAGGTTTGCAGCAGGGTTGACGACGGTTAATGGTGGAGACGGACTGCCGAGAGGCTGTTTCAGCTGTGCAGACCGACGAATGGAGGGGTTGTTGAGAAAAAAAATTAAATTACATTGATTGGTTTAATATTTATATTAAATTCAGAGTCATTTTAGATATTACAATTTAAAATAAATGAATTAATTTAAATATTAATAGGATAATTACTCTTTAAATATGTCAATTTAAAATTGTATGTTTTACCTTTTTAACTTTGAATATTAAAATATAATTATATACTTTTGTGTATTTTAAATTAAAATAATATTTATTTAATTTGAATAACAAAAGGAATGTATATCTGTTTAATATTTTAAATTTAAAAGATATTATTATCTATTTAAATTTATATATTAAAAGATATCTTGTTGGAGTAAATCTCTCGAATGAAATATTTTAAATTTAAAATATATCATTATCTATTTAAATTTAGATATTAAAAGAGATTAAATTTAGATATTAAAAGAGATTTAGTTGGAGAAGAACCCTCTCGAAATTCCCCTCTAAATACCGAGCAAATCTCTCAGTTTTTCACAACTCAGAACTCAAGAAGCTTTCTTCTCTTGAAAATATTTTCTCATTCTCAGAAAATATCCATTTTCCCTTAGTTTTGTAACATCCTAAAACAGGGCTAGTGACTAAAATGTGGATTTTGAAAGTTCTGGGTTTAATTTTGAAATAAGTTAAAAGTTTAGGGACTTTATTGGAAACATTTTGTGATGGATGATTTAGTAAAGAATGAAAGAAAGAAGGGTAAAATGGCCATTTAACAAGAAAGATTTTTATCTTTCTTTTTGTAGGCTATATAAACGTGGGAAATGAGGGAAAATTTCCAGAGAACTCTCCATTCTTCTTCTTTCTCTTCACCGTGAGAGCCAAAGCAAAGGTAAGTTGATTTCATCTTGTTAATTCCTTGAATTTATAGGTTGGGTTGGAATAATTGGGTGTTATATAAGCTTAAGGAAAGCTTATATAAACTTAAAACAATAAGATGAGTGAATTATGATGGGATTTGTAAAATGAGTTTTAAAGATAATTTTGATATGGTTTGGTTTTTAGGGTTTTGATGAGTTTTTTGACTTGACATAAGAAGAATTAAGAAGTCTAAAGCATTAGAATTGAATTTGGATCATGTTGATATTTTGGTATGATTCTTAGCTTTAAGAATTTGGATGAAATATGGGAGATTATAAGGTGTTGGAATGCTAGAAATTTATTATAATGGTTATAGATGAGTTTGATAGCATAATAAAGGGTTTATACATGAAAATTTGGGTAAAGTATTGAGGAATTTTGGGTAAAAATAGCCTATTCTGGGCAGGTGCATCGGTACACTATGAATATGCACCGATGCACTAAGACCAATTTTGAAGGTGCATCGATACATTAAAGGGTGCATCGATGCATGGGTATTTCGAACCTAATTTGTGTATCGATGCATCCATAGTGTATCGGTACACCTTTAAAGGAAAAAGTGAATATTGGTCTATTAAATTCGTTCAAGTTATTAGCATCAAATTATAAGGTGTAGATATATGATAATTATATTAAAATGTATATTTATGTAGATATCGAGCACGTACAAGTTCTAGAACGATCATCAAGTTAAGATTCGATCGAAAGAAAAGAAATCATAAAAGTGGATTGGAACTTAGTGAGGCCAAGGTGAGTGCATATTAGATAGCATATGATGTTTAATGGAAATAAGACTTGCGATAAGTCTATTTCCTATAGTGTTATGCATGAATTCATGAACCTGAGCATGTATTTGCTATGAGTGTCTGAGCTATATGTTATTGTATGTGTGTGACATGATTTGAATGAATGATATGAATATGTGATATACGCGTATAAGAGATTAAGTGAATGAACCTTGATGATAAACATGATAATATATATATGTTTTTGTAATCCATGCAAAGTAATATGATCTGTTTGATATATGAATATGAAATCATATGAGAAGTGACATGAATTACATGAATAATAAATTAAGTGTTTACATGTATATGTGATATGTGATTTATATGGAAGTGAACTATGTGATATGAGATATATGAAAGAGAAAGTACATATGATAGGTGAATCATATGAAATGTTCTACATGTAAGTGATCAACGTGTATATATGAAATATGTGAAATGATATAAATCATAATGCCCATGTTCTATGAAATGAGAGCTAGAGGTATAGTTGGCATGCCAAGAGGCGAGGGATTTTCAGTGGTCCTTCGGGACATAGTGGTCCTTCGGGACAAATATTCAGTGCCCATAGTGGGAATTATTCGAGCTATGGTGACATCATTAATGCGCAACCTCAATAGACTCACATATCATTAGTTCTCCAAAGTGTACATGGGCCAGTAAAGATATAATATAAATAAGAAGTAATATGATTGTTATATAATTGTGTAATTGGAAGTGAGTGTATTAGTTGAATGTATTGCATATGTTACATGGTTTAATGCTATAATTTATGATTGTTTGATATGTTGGATTATAAGGAAATAAAATGAGCTTATATGATAAGTTATGAGTAATTGCTTGAGAAATGTTGTGAACTCCATAAGTATAAGTATATGTAATGGGGGAGTGAACTATAGGATTATATGAATATAATAATTAGGATTGTAGTGTGAAATATACTCTGCGAATGAAATAGTATAATGGAAGTTATATTAGAATATATACAAAGAAAATAATATATCAAATAGAAAATATATATATATGAATAAGAATAAGAATATATGAGATAAGTTGTATAGGAAACACTATATATTTCAATGAAAATATCATAGGAGTTAATTTACGATAAGTTACTAAAATATATATGTTTATGTGATAACTTATACGAAAAATGAATTAATAGAATATAAGGAGTTGTTATACAAGAATATGATATAGAGTTTGTCACCAAAACCTATGGGTATATGATCGATAGAACTTATGGAATAAGGGATAAGATATGTGATTTTGGGATATAAATTATATGATTAAGAATTATATAGAAGAAATGATTAAATGATAATAGGAAAATGTGATAAGCTGAGTGGGATAAATACACAGGACTTTATGGACATGAAAGAGTATATAAGCATAGATGATATGTTGATGTATATGTATGTATATATGCATTATGTGGAAGTGTATATGAGGTTGTTTGATATGATAGTAGAAAACCTGCATTCATTGTTAGGAGTCATGGTTACGTTATATATTTTATATGCCTCACTAAGTCATCGACTTAGCGTGTGATTGTTTCACACGTAGGTTCCGGAAAGCGAGAAGAGACGTTAAGAGGAGCAAGACAGGTCAGCTCTCCTTTACAAAGTTTAGATCAGAAAAGAAATATATGTGATTATGTATTTTGTTATGTTAAATGTAGTTAGCATGTACTAATTGATATAGTTGAATATGCTCTGATAAGATTTGTAGAACCAAACGGTTTCTTTTATGTAAAACAACAAATTTTATTTAATGAAAGTTAAAAATTTCATGATTTTTTTAAGAGACAAGTTTTGAAAAGTCAATGTGACACCTCGGATTCGTATTCGGGTCGGATACGGGTTGGGGTGTTACAAGTTTTCTGGTGATAGTCGTAGGTAAGAAAAGTTCGTGATCTCTATTGTTGTTATACTGTAGTTGATCATCTAGTTATTGTATCTTGGGAGACAGACGATCAAAGAATCTCGAGCACCAAGGAGTGGCCGAAAATTTGTCTTAAGGAAACTGTGTAGCGACATGCCTCAACTAATTCCGATATCATGATCAAAATATAGAGTATTTTATTTCCTTAATTCTCTTTTATTTTTTTTAAAAGAACTTGATTATTTCTTTTACTTTTCTTAGGTTCCAATTTAGTCTCGGATTGTTACTCTCGAATAATAATCTTAAGACATATTTTTCTTTTTATACCGAAGTAACACCACCTTATTCTCCTCAATCAAATGGAGTTGTCGAGCGAAAAAAAATCGAACTCTAAAAGAAATGATGAATGCCTTGTTAGGTAGTTCTGGGTTATCACAGAATATGTGGGGGGAGTTGTCCTTTCAATAATTACTTTTTAAATAAGGTACCCCAAAAAGAAAAATACAAGACACCACACGAATTACGAAAAGGTCAGAAACCTTCCTACAAACATTTGAAAATGTAGAGATGTCTTGCCAAGGTAATGGCCCCACTACCAAAGCAAATGAAAATAGGTCATAAAACTATGGATTGTATTTTCATTGGTTATGCAGAACATAAAATGTGTATCGATTTCTTGTGTATGAATCTAAGAATCATGAGATTCACAAGAATACAATAATGGAATTAAAGAATGCATCATTCTTTGAAAATATTGTCCCTTGTGAATCTAAGGAGGTTGATCAAAGTTCAATGAAATGAACTTTAAAGACTAATTATGAGGATAGTCCAGATGATCAACAAGAGGCTGAAATTAAGATAGAGCCAAAAGGAGTAAACGGGCAAGGGTTGAAAATCCTTTGGGCTAGATTTCTTAATCTTTATGTTGAAGGTTAAACCTCAAACGTATATTGAAACTATACGATCCTCTGAAGTTATCGAAGGAAGCCATTAAGAGTGAAATAGATTCCATCATGCAAAACCATACGTTGGAATTAGTTGATCTTCCTTCAAGGATTAAACCACTAAGTTCTAAATGGATTTTCAAGAAAAAATGAAAGAAAATGAAACAATTGATAAGTACAAGGCCAGATTGGTAATAAAATAATACCGATAAAATGAGGGCCTAGACTATTTTGATACATACTCTCTTGTATCAAGAATAACATCCATAAGAATGATACTAGCGATTGCCATTTTACGAAATCTAGAAGTACATCAAATGGATGTTAAACAACTTTTCTAAATGGGGATCTTGATAATGAAATTTACATGGAAAACCTAAGGGTCATGTAGTTCTAGGTTAAAAAAGGAAAGTTTGTAGGTTGGTAAAATCTTTGTCTGGACTTGAACAAGCACCAAAACAATGGCATGAGAAGTTCGATAGTGTCATGATGACAAACTACTTCAAGATAAATGAGTGTGACAAGTGTGTATATGTCAAAATAACAAGCATATGATATGTTATTCTATGCTTATTTGTTGATGACATACTCATTGTTGGAAGTAACAATGAGATAGTAAAACGTACCAAAGATATGTGAAATTCAATATTTGGCATGAATATATGAGATTGGCAGATATGATTCTTGGCATCAAAATTAAAAAGTCATCTAAAGGCCTTATATTAACACAGTCACACTATGTGGACAAGATCCTTGAAAATTTTAACAAGGTTGATAATGGTATAGCCATAACTCCACTGGACTGTTGTTCACATTTGTCTAAAAACCCAATTGAAAGTGTTCTCCATGTGGAATATGCAAGGTTCATAGGCAGCTTAATTTATCTCATGAGCTATAAGAGACCAGATATCACTTTTACTGTGAGCAATTTAAGCAGATTCACGATCAATCCAAGTGAAAATCACTGGAAAACGATAATAAGGATATTGAGATACCTTAGATGTACTCGTGATTACGGTTTGCATAATTCCAGAGATCTTGTTGTCTTAGAAGGATACTCCGATGCCAGTTGGATATCTGATATTCAAGATACCAAAGGTACAAGTGGATACGTATTCACTTTAGGAGGGGGAGTTATGTCTTGGAAATCCTCAAGACAAATGATAATAACTAGATCCATAATGGAATCTGAGTTTGTAGCTCTAGACAAATCTGGAGAATAAGCATAATGGCTGTGGAAATTTCTTGAGGATATTCCAGAATGGTCGAAACATGTGCCCACAGTATGTATATATTGTGACAACCAAGCAACAATTGTTAGAGCACAAAATTTTATGTATAATGGTAAATCGAAACATATGCGTCGTCAACACAATACTATTAGACAATTGATCTCAAATTGATTTATCTCTATTGATTTTATAAAATCAAATAATAACATTGCGGATCTTCTAACCAAAGGGTTAAATCGTGATCAAGTTGAGAAGACATCTAAAGGAATGGGTCTAAAGCGCATGAAATTTAAAGGCGGTATGTGAAGGAAAACCCTACCTTGTTGATTGGAGATCCCAAGATCTAGGTTCAAAGGGATAACCTAATTGTATAACCCTTGTACGATCACTGTGGGGGTTTCTTATCCCAAGTTTATTCCTATGATGTAAACAGTGATCAAAGTTTGTTCACATGATGTAAACAGTGATCAAAGTGGCTTTAAGGATATACCTATGAGAACTAAATTCTTGTCAGAGGGGTAGTTGTGTGAAGTATGTCATTGTTTACATAAATGGCAGAACAGTTCAAGGACATCGTGTCTACTGTTTAACCAGTAAAGTAAATATACTGTCACAAGGGTAGGTTCAAAGAAAGACACCTACCTATCCTATGCAACTATCAATCGTAGAGGTTATCACCACACTATGTCAAAAAGTGTTTGATTAAATCATTAATTTCATTCATATGGGGATGGTTGGAAAAAAGGTGAATTGCAATGATGGATTTAATATTTATATTAAATTTAGAGTCATTTTAGATATTGCAAATTAAAAGATATGGTTTAATTTGAATATCAATAGGATAATTAATATTTTAATATGTCAATTTAAAATTGTATGTGTTACCCTTTTAACTTTGAATATTAAAAGATAATTATATACTTTTGTGTATTTCAAATTAAAATAATATTTGTTTAATTTGAATAATAAAAGGAGTGTATATATGTTTAATATTTTAAATTTAAAAGCTATTATTATCTATTTAAATTTATATATTAAAAGATATATGGTTGGAGTAAATATCTTATGTTTAATATTTTAAATTTAAAAGATATCATCATCTATTTAAATTTATTTAATAAAAGAGACTTAGTTGGAGATAAACTCTCTCGAAATTTCCCTATAAATACTGAGCAAATCTCTCAGTTTTTTCACACCTCATAATTCAATAAATTTTATTCTCTTGAAAAATATTTTCTCTCATTCTCCAAAAATATCTCTTTTCCCTTAGTTTTCCGGTGATAGTCAAAGGCAATAAAAGTTCGTGATCTCTACTGTTGTGTTACTGTAGCTAATCATCTAGTTGTTGTATCCTGATAGATAGACGACCAAAGAATATCGAGCACTAATGAGTGGCCGAAAATCTGTTTTAAGGAAACTGTGTAGCGACAGACCTCAAGTAATTCTAATCTCAGGATCAAAATACTGAGTATTTTATTTCCTGTGATTCTCTTTTATTTTTTAAAAGAATTTGATTCTTTCTTTTACTTTTCTCATATTATAATTTAGTCTCATATTGTTATTCTCGGATAACGGAGTTAGGAGCATCCATGGTTCACCATATTAGAGAGCTGCTGCTGCGTAATTGGGAGATTCGCCTGAGTTTCGTGCCAAGAGAACAGAACCGATCGAGTTTCAGATTCACCACGATTCGCCTATGGAGGTGGGGCCGTGTTTTCTTTGAAGATAACCTGCTTGCTTAACCCTTCTAGGGTTTCCTCTTTACATGAAAAAAAACCTTAAACTCAATATAAGAACAATGTTTTTTAATTAACTCAAATATCTTAAAATTAAAAAAAAAACTCAAATCAAATTAAATTTTGCTCGTTTTATTATTAATGAAAACCATGACTTTAAATTTAACTTTTACATCTGGTTGCGGTTCTACTCTAAATTCAACATTTACAATCGAACTAACATGATTTTTACTTTGCTTAAGATTTTAGTTTACTTTTCTTTTTATAGTTAAATATTAAATTCAATTTTTATACTTTAATTTGATATAATTTAAATTATTTATATATATATATATATATATTAAAATATACTTTTAAACTAGTAATTATGATTTCTGTTAAAATCATGTTTTAACATAAATTCATACTAGTTTAGTGGAGAGATTAAAATCATAATTTTAACATTCTAATCTCGATGTTTAAAAAGAAAATAATCAAATATGTTATTACAACTTATTAAGATGTAGAAAAGAATGAAGACAGTGTCCTATTCCACAAGGTGTAATAGTAATTATTTACTTTACAAAGCAGTGATTAATTGGCTAATTCATAACGTACAGCAGACAACAAATAAATGGGTCCTCCGATCTTGTCTGTGTTAAGGTTGAGGTTTCTTCAGGTTTAAGACACATAATCACGAGATTAGTTTTTTTATTAATATTACATATAATAATTTGTTACGATATTATAATTATAATGATATGATTATACTAAAAAGAATCTCTATAACATGATTTGAAGCAGAAATATGCCAATATTTATTTCACATGGAGTGGAAAAAATTACTATTTTCCTGTATTTGCATAATACAATCATATTATTTACAAAATTATCAATTATATATATTTTTATACGTTTATTCAACTAAGTTGTGAAGCAAACTAGAAATTACCAGTAATTAATTATTTTTAAATATATTTTTAAAAATATTAAATAGGATAACCTATTCATTTAGTACCTAAACTATTAGTTTTGATTCGTTTTAGTACCTAAAGAATTATTTTTTACAATTATACCTAATGTTTGGTTTTTGTTTAATTTTAGTACCCAATGTTAAAAGCTTAACGCATTTAGTGCCAAGTTATCAATTTTGGTCCATTTTGTTTCCTAAACTTTAAAAAAAATTCAAAATTTAACATTAAATTTTGAACGATTATACTAAAATGAAACAAAACCTAAACTTTAGGTGTGGTTTTGAAAAAAATTAAAAGTTTAGATACTAAAAACATACCAAAACTGACAGTTTAGTACTAAACACATGATTTACTAAATATTGCGATCATAGAATTTAATGTTAGTTAGAAAATTACAGATAAAAAAGGAAACAAATTAAAAGTATATATTTGTACGTGAATGAGAACCTTAATTATTATATTTTGCTTCAGGTCATATTCATTGGTGGTTAATTAATTGATTGCTTCAACATTTTTAAATCACTTTAAGAAATCTAAAGTTTGATAAGATATTATTAATTCTTTCAATGTTTCAAAGAAAAAAATCTAAACATTCAACAATTATTTAAAAGTATTTAATGTGCAACAAATCTAACAAAATAATAATATTTATGAAACTTATAAACATTACTAATATGAAATATTTTAAAAATAATAAACTAAATCTAAATAAATAATTAATTCTATTTATATATTATTATTATTATTCGAATTTGATCAGGTATGATCTATATTTTTTTCCAATCAATATGATGGTTGAGTTTGGTTTGATATAAGATTCAGCTTTCATAAAATTCGAGGGACGGGTGGGATGTGACAAATGTGGCCCAAGTCATTATCAACTTAATTATGAATTAATTAACGTTATATTCATAAGTAGACCCTTTGTTTCGTAGATTTTTTTTAATTCATATTATTATGGAAATCGTACCTTAATCTTAATTGTGGGTCCTTAAATACCTCTACCCTGCCCTTATCATTTTCATGGAAAATGTGTGAAGTTTTCTTATGTCAAGTAGAAAGGTATTATCAAGTATGGGTAAGTAATCAATTTCATAATATAAAAATTAATTTTTAATATATTTATAGGATTATAATCTCTCTTTATATGTAATATCTGATGATGCAGATACCGAATAAACAATAATAAAAATTATGAATTATTTATATCCAAACGAATGCTTAGCGTCCCATCAAGATTTGCTTTTTTTTGGATCACATTACAATGATTTAATTTCAGAAAAAGGTTTGTGCATGAGAAAATATAGATGCTTGAAAATTGCCATATTTTCAGGAGAACTAGATCATTAGAATTGCCATGAACTATCAATCCTCGTTATCCAAATTTTAATCGAGTGATTTTCAACAAAAAAAAAAATTAGTGGATCAAATTTTTTGTGGCGTTGTTAACCAAAAAGAAACCTTGTCTGCGTCTATTACTAAAAACTAGAGGAGAAGAAGAGAGTTTTTGTTTTTGAGTTTTATTTAACTTAGAATGCTTGCACGGTATTTATAAGATTTCACATAAGAGAATAATTGAAAATAATATATTCTGAAAACTAAGATTATTAATAAGTATATAAATAAAATTGAAAATAATCCATTAATGTCGTATTTAATTGATTATATATTCGTGAACTGTAAGACATATCATATTAATATTCAAATTTCAAGAAATCATAATATATCCTTTTAATTTAAAATATTCAAAAAAGATATGTCACGAACCATATTATTGCTTGTGCCTATTACCCAAAACTAGAGGAGAAGAAAAGAATTTTTGTTTTTTAGTTGTGTTTAATCTATAAGGTTTACACGATATTTATAGAGTTTCACATAGGAAAATAATTGAAAATAATATATTATGAAAATTAAGATTAATAATAAGTATCCGAATAAAATAAGAAATAGTCTATTAATATCATATTTAAACGAATATATATATGTGTACTTAGTCAAATGTTCAACGAATCGTTCGGCGGGTAGTTCGTTTATGTTCGTTTATTTATTAAACGAATGAACATGAATAAGATTTTATGTTAGTTTAATTAAATGAACGAACACATACAAATGATTTGTTCGTTCATTTATGTTCGCAAGCATTCGATAATTCTTTCGTTTACGTTCGTTTATGTTCGTTCGTTTATATTCAACCCAATCTCTAGGCCTGTTTGAAATATTAGGACCAATAAATTTTAACCTTAAACTTATTAATATCTTAAAACCCAATTAATTTTAAACCCAGGTAAATAATACAAAAAATCAATTAAATTAAAAAAATAAATCCTAAAATTATTTGGAAAGAAAAAAAATCTTCTCAAATATAAATCCAATTAATTTTATATTTGTTCGTTTATCATTTTAATAAACGAACATGAACAATTACGAACAAGCTATACTTCTTAATAAACAAACACGAACAAAAAATTTCATTCGTTTAGTTATTCATGTTTGTTTGGTTAAAAAATTAATTTATAATGGGTCAAAAGGAACCAACATACAAGTGTACCGCCAACCCTAAAAGGTTCGATGAACTTATATTTGCACCTTACAACTATATACAAGATATAATCTTAACACGTATCCCACATTATTATCCATCAAATACCTAAATCTATAAAAACAATTAGATTTTAAATTTTAAATAATTATCGAACGCCTAAATTCACAAAAACTGATTTGTTAAAAATGAGATGATAAATGTTTAGATCGTCATAATATATATATATATTGAAGATATAAAAAATAAATAATTCTTGATTGTTAGGAAACGAGAGAAAAAGATAATCATTGTAATCATAAGGAATGGTATGCTGATTATTTATTGTATTCTTAATTATGAGATCCAAGATTCTGTTTTTATTTGTATGAATAAAATACATTTTATAATCATTTAATTACTTTATCGAAAAAATTAATCACAATTATAGAAATTATCAATAAAATAAATAAATAATAAAAAATTCAGATTTTAAGATAGATTATCAATAAAATAAATAACTAATTAAAAAAATTCAAATCTTAATAGAAATATTATATAGCAAATAAATAAATAACTAAAGAAATTACGTTACATACATTCACCAAAAATTAAAGCAAGCGGGCAGGGCTTGTTTTATACGTTACATACATTCACCAAAATAAACAACATCAAACAAGTCGGTATAAAATAAAAAATCGCAATTTCATAGCTGTCTATGTATAAATAAATAACTAAAGAAATTACGCCAAAAATCCACATGCCAAACACAGACTGTTCAAAGGTAATGGGCATTCGTTTCTCCCCCCTAAAAAACACATTGGAAAGGATAAATTTTGATATTTTATTAAAAGATAAATTATATCATATATTAATAAACCTTAGATATTGTATCATTTATATTATCAAATTTTAAATTACACTAATTGTAAAGTCCTAATCCAGTATGACCCCAAAATCGCTGAATTATGGCATCACACATACCACTAGAGTTGATCACCAAAAAAAATTCTTTTTAAAAACAACATATTCGTTCATATAAATCCAAAAATTGACATAAATAATAAAATAAGTACATAATATTTATTTACATATGTGGAAGCCCTTAAAATAACATAAAGTTTACATTTACAAAATATTTAGACATATCATCTTGACTCGACGTACGGAAGTTCATTTACAATACATACCCACAAAAATACAAGACAAGACATACTCAAAAGCTGGCGGCTATAAGTTTAGGCGATGGCTCCTCCAAATGTTTCTGCTGCTAACATGCACACGGAAAATATTTTCGAACGCTGAGCTCACAAGCTCAGTGCCACACTAATAACCAATTACATTACATGCATCTTCTAATAAACATATTTAATCATACTTAAAACATACTTGCTAGCATACGAGTATGCCAAGCTAAACCATACATACAATTGTAGGCATCATGGTGCTGATGAGGGACTACATCTCGGAGCTTATACACCCCTTTATCCTACCTAAGGAAGAAACCCAGAATTCTACATTGGATTGCATCACCCGACTAACTTGCTTCGTCGAGCCTTGGAGCATCTACGCCCAGTTAGCAAAGAAGTGCCTAGTGCACTATATTAGGGTTGGTCATATCGTAACATACAATTGTTCCCCTGTTCTAGAGTGATTTGGGTGTCTATCTTATTCCCTGAACATCACACAAGGCAAGTCTTATGATTCCCTAAGTTATAGGGTTTCTAAGTGAAAATAAACTTATTAATAACGTTCTCACTTGATGTCTTATGGAAGGATTAAAGAACGGTTTAGGTTCTTCAAGATGTTTCTAAAATTTCCCCTTAATTCTTATTCAGAAAACTAAAGTAGTATCGATATTGAAGAGTCAGTATCGATACTGGCTTAACAGTATCGATACATTTCCTTGAGTATCAATACCGATGGCTTAAAATTGACCTTAAAACTAGGGTAGTATCGATACCCCTATAGGGAATATGGATACTCAGCCCTTGGTATCGATACCCCTATAGGGAATATGGATACTCAACCCTTGGTATCGATACTCACCTAAGTATTGATACCAAAATTGCATTCTGAAAAATAAGTATCAAAACCCCTCCTTAAGGTATCGAGATCGAGCTCATGGTATAAATACTCAACGTATGAGTATCGATACTCCTATTCTAAAGCCTACTTGATTAAGCCTTGTATAAAAATAGTATCGATATTGACCCAACTAGTATCGATACTGGTACCCAAAAATGCCCTATTTAAGCGTCTTCAACCTTTCTAAACCATCCTATAGGCCCTAAGGAGGTACCCAAACGTTATTAGTGTCTTATTTGAACTTATTAAGGTCATAAAGAGTCATCATATATCATAAAAACACATAAATGTGAGATTTACCATAAACATGCTTTAATTCTTCATAAGCAATGCAAGCTACATTAATGCATGGTAAGGCTTACAAATGGTGTAGGAAGGTTAGACGAGTGTTACCTTAAGGTCTTGGTAGCTGGAAATTGTCCCAAATTACCCAAGAGTTAATTTTCCCTTTCCCCTTGCTTTGGAACATTCTCCAACTTCTTTCACTAATGCATAAAGCAAATGTGTTACTAACTTATTTTTGAGGCTATTGGAAATCTAAAAACATTTTTAAAGTTCATTATACCCCAACAAAACTAGAATCCTTAAATTTCATTAACCCCCACCAAAATAACTTTATCGAAAAACATTAATCACAATTATAAAAATTAATCACAATTATAAAAATTATTAACTTAATAAATAACTAATAGAAAAATTCAGATTTCACGATAGACACTATAAATGAAATAAATAATTAATAAAAAAATCAAATTTTAAGAAGATAACGAGACCATCTCACTCCCCAATGGACCCACCATTGGAAAAAAGACAAAATTTCCATATGCACGTAGAAATATTATATAGCAAATAAATAAATAGAAATTTTATGAAAATTCACATTCCAATTCAGATGGAAAAGTTAAAACACTCACCAAAAATTAAAGCAAGTGGGCAGGGCTTGTTTTATACGTTACATACATTCACCAAAATAAACGGCATCAAACAAGTCGGCATAAAATAAAAAATCGCAATTTCATAGTTGTCTCTGTATAAATAAATAACTAAAGAAATTATGCCAAAAATCCACATGTCAAACACATACTGTTCAAAGGTAATGAGCATTCGTTTCTCCCCCTCTTAAAATAAACACATTGAAAGGATAAATTTTGATATTTTATTAAAAGATAAATTATATCATATATTAATAAACCTTAGATATTGTATCATTTATATTATCAAATTTTAAATTACACTAATTGTAAAGTCTTAATCCAATATGACCCCAAAATCACTGAATTATGGCATCACACAGACCACTAGAGTAGATCCTCTAAAAATATTTCTTTTAAAAACAACATATTCGTTCATCTAAATCTATAAACATAAATAATAAAATAAGTATATAATATTTATTTACTTATGTGGAAGGCGCTAAAATAACATTAAGTTTACATTTACAAAATATTTAGACATCATCTTGACTCGACATACGGAAGTTCATTTATAATACATGCCCACAAAAATACAAGACAAGATGTACTCAAAAGTTAGCGGCTATAAGTCTAGGTGATGGCTCCTCCAAATGTTTCTGCTACTAACATACACACAGAAACAATTTTCGAACGCTGAGCTCACAAGCTCAATGCCACACTAATAACCAATTACATTACATGCATCCTCTAATAAACATATTTAATAATACTTAAAACATACTTGCTAGCATACGAGTATGCTATGCTAAATCATACATACAATTGTAGGCATCATGGTGCGGCTAAGGGTCTACATCTCGGAGCTCATGCACCCCTCTATCCTACCTAAGGCAGAAACCCAAAATTCTACATCGGATTGCGTCACCCGACTAACTTGCTCCGTCGAGCCTTGGGGTATCTACGCCCAGTTAGCAAAGAAGTGCCTAGTGCACTATCTTAGGGTTAGTCATATCGTAACATATAATCGTTCCCCTGTTCTAGAGTGATTTGGGTGTTCGTCTTATTCCTCGAACATCACACAAGACAAGTTTTATGATTCCCTAAGTTATAGGGTTTTTAAGTGAAATTAAACTTATTAATATCGTTCTCACTTGATGTCTTATGAAATGATTAAAGAACGGTTTGGGTTCCTCAAGATGTTTCTAAAATTTCCCCTTAATTATTTTTCACAAAAATAAAGTAGTATCGATACTGATGAGTCAGTATCGATACTGGCTTAACAGTATCGATACATTTCCTCGAGTATCAATACTGATGGCTTAAGATTGACGTTAAAACTAGGGTAGTATCAATACCCCTATAGGGAGTATCGATACTCAGCCCTTGGTATCTATACTCACCTAAGTATTGATACCAAAATTGCATTATGGAAAATGGGTATCAAAACCTCTCCTTAAGGTATCGAGACCGAGCTCATGGTATAGATACTAAACGCATGAGTATCGATACTCCTATTCTAAAACCTACTTGATTAAGCCTTGTATAAAAATAGTATCGATATTGACCCAACTAGTACCGATATTGACCCAACTAGTATCGATACTAGTACCCAAAAATGCCCTGTTTAAGCGTCTTCAACGTTTCTAAACCATCATATATGCCCTAAGGAGGTACCCAAACGTTATTAGTGTCTTATTTGAACTTATTAAGGTCATAAAGAGTCATCATATAGCATAAAAATAAATAAATGTAAGATACACCATAAACATGCTTTAATTCTTCATAAGCAATGCAAGCTACATAAATGCATGGTAAGGCTTACAAATGGTGTAGGAAGGTTATGTTGAACTATATTTTGATATAATAATTTATGGAAAAATATTTTTGGACTTAAATTGAATTTATTCAAAGTTTTCAAAAATAATTCAAAGTCCTTAAAAGTGGATTTGAGCACAAAATGATTTTCACGTACAATAAGTATCGATATTGTTCTTATAGTATCGATACCTTATGAACAGTATCGATATTGTTCATATGGTATCGATACCAAAGGTAAAGGAAGTATCGATACTCACTAGGTAGTACCGATACTACCAACAATTTCTCAAATTTCAAAATGCAAAAATGGTACCGATACCCAAAGGAGTACCGATACTACTCTACATAGTAGTATCGATACCATAAGCATAGTATCGATACCATCAGGCCCCAACGGCTAGAAACGACAAGTTGATTTAAAAATAACAAAGTAGTATCGATACTCCCTTTAGCTTTGGTATCGATGAGTGATGATTCGATGAGAGTTCACCTCACTCGTGTTAAAAAAGCTTGTGATGGGTTGGCATCATGTGGAAGTGTGATTCCACAAGCCGAGCATGTTGAGAGCATATTGAAAGGATCGCCTTGAGAATACCAATCATTCGTGGCGGTTATAACAGCCATAAGATAATCTTTTACTCTTGAAATTGTGTATACTATGCTAATGGACGCATATACTTAATCGGATGGGTTTGATGGCCATCTTAATTTTATATCGATGAGCACGAATGTTGCCCAAGGTGCAGTTTTGAACAAATCAACTGATTCAAACTATCATCGTGATTATAAGGCTTCTCGGTCGTTTGTTTCTTATGGTGGACGATTGTGTGCGAGAGGTTGAGGTCGCGTCTATTGCAGTGTCAATTCTGTGCCAAAAACGAGCATCTCATTTATAGTTGTTGGCACCAGTTTGATAAGGAGTTCCTTGGTGTTACAACCAGTAATAGGCCTTATTCCAAAGACCAATCGAGAAATGCCTACTACTCCATGTGTGAGAATTGAAACATTGAGTGTAAGTGTTGTCATGCTCGGAGTAATGGATCTCAGGTGAACTCGCATCCTTAAGCTTTTGTCTCAACACCAGCTCGTGAATGTTGGGTGGTGGATTCTGGTGTTACACACCATGTTACACCTGATAGAGTAAATCTTGGTTATAAGGTTGACTATAATAATCCATGTAAGTTTATTGTTGGTAATGGGGTTGCTTTAGATGTTAAATTTGTTGATAGTATCAGGTTAATTTCTTCCTCTCGGACATTGCTATTAAATGATTTATTGCATGTGCCAAGAATAACCAAGAATATTCTCTCTATTTCAAAGCTTGATAGGGATAACAATGTTTTCTTTGAGTTTCATGCCCATGAGTGTTGTGTTCGTGGTGAAGTTTATGGTGTTGTGCTTCTTCGAGGGAAGGAAGATGGTGGTCTATATTCTTTTACTGTTAATCGCCAAATAGATGCTCACATGATGGCAGAAGCTAACTGATTGATTGCGTCTCTAGGCACCTATGAACTCTAGTATCGATGTTTGGGGCATCTCTCACATAATAGTTTAGTTAAAGTTTGTAAAGAACCAAATGTAAATATTTCAAACAATATGAATAAATCGTGTATTGTTTTCCACGTGGGAAAGAGTCACAAATTACTTTTTAACAATTCATGCACTGTGTATGACTCTCCTTTTTAGCTTGTGTTTACAGACCTATGAGGACCTACTCTTATTGTCTTGAACGAATTTAAGTATTACGTTACCTTTATTGATGTTTGCACGAGACATATGTGGTTGTATCTTCTGAAGGATAGGGCACAAGCCGTTACAACTTTAGGTTTGATTCAATTTTGTTGTTAAATTAGAATAGTAAATTATTGGTTAATTATTATATAATAATTGATTCGGATAAACTCACTGTTCGAGCTGACCGTGAAAGACATTTCGATCGTCGTTAGTTATTCTATCGATGTGTTTTTCTACCAAGTGTTATATTTTGTTTGTGAATTATCTGATTGTCTAACATTTTCTCAATTGATTGCGAGCATGATTGTGATGTGACATTTTTTAACTAGCAACTGATTCAGATAATAGTTTTTTTATATATGTTATTATGTCAAATTTCAAAAAATATATATATGATGCTTGTTGATTTATATGGCTCAAAATTTATGTTGTGCATTCAGACTTTAAAATTTATGTAAATATTTTTACATTCGGATTGGATCAGAATTTGGATATGTAACACACATCTCCCGTATACCTTTATGTATACGAGATACATATGTCATATCACTTTTAAAACAGTTTTCCATTTGAAAATCCGTATAATTTGTTTCATTTTATAAACCATTATAATTTACTTATAATTAAAACATGTGTTAAACTTACATATACAAATAAAAAGAGATGTTCCACATTTCCCCGTTTTACAATAGTTTAATTCAAAACTTTTCAGAGCGTTTTTACTAAACTTATTACATGCCAACTAAAATATATCAAAAGTAGACAGGTATGTCATACTATTATTGATAAAGCCACTCTGACTTAATGTCTGATGATCTCCTTACTCAGCTGGTATTCAACCTACGCGTGAAATAAACACATGTTAAGTATTACTTAGTGAGGCATACTTAATCATAAGCAACTTATAAACATAAATATAGGGTAATAATTCTAATATCGAGCAACTCTTTACAATTAATTGTAAACCTTGTAACTTTTCACCATTAGTGCTAATATGATAATTTACTCATTTTCTATTCATGTTCATTTATTAGAATGCACAAGTAGTGCCTATACAGTAATTCATCAACTCATGATGAATTTCGTGGGTTGCACATATAGTGTCTGTACGATTATTCATCAACTCATGATGAATCCCGTGGGTTGCACACATAGTGCATGTACGGTTATTCATCAACTAGTGATGAATCCCGTGGGTTTGCATACATAGTGCATGCACGGTTATTCATCAACTCATGATGAATCCTATGGGTTTGCACACATAGTGCATGTACGGTTATTCATCAACTCATGATGAATCCCGTAGGTTTGGACACATAGTGCCTGTACGGTTATTCATCAACTCATAATGAATCCCGTGGGTTTGGACACATAGTGTCTGTATGGTTATTCATCAACTCATGATGAATCTCGTGGGTTTACACACATAGTGCATGTACATTTATTCATCAACTCATGATGAATTATGTGGATTTGCACACATATATAGTGCCTGTAGTACACATAGTACTGATATATCATTGCAATATATATTTTTAACAACATATATTTATAACTCTTAATGTACATAATAAATGCACTCACCTGGCTTGTCTCACTACCATATCCAAAATAAAACCATGATCACTCAGGTAATTTGCCATTGCCCTTCGTTTTACTTGACTCGAGAACTTGATTTCGATCTACTCAAGCATCCATTAAATACATGTACAATATCAATTGTTAGTGTATTTCCTAACAATTAATTTTAAAAATTACTCAATAAAACTTATTATTAACTTTTCTACAACATTATCAACCTATCTAATAATTTCTGGCTCCTCAGTATCGATACCCATACCATGGTATCGATACTACCATACCATGGTACCAGTACTATGCTATGGTATCGATACCATTTTTACATTCTGTTTCGAAATGGTATCGATACCTTCCCTTCGGTATCAATACTCCCCCTTCAGTATCGATACTGATTAGATCAGTATGAATACTACCTAGCAAATTCATCATATTTTAGTCTTTAGTATCAGTACTGTTCTATCAGTACCAATACCCGTACCCAGAATTTTCAATTTTCAACCCGATTATCACTCGAATGGGGTTAAATTTCGTTATATATACACCATACAATGCTATTAAACTCTTCTTTAACTATCCATACTAACATTCCTTCATTTAGCCTCTTAAAACATCTAAAATCTTCCGAGAACAATCAATTCTAAGAATCACACCACTTTTCCTAATGTGTTCTTAATCCTATCTAATGCTTCTAATCTCTCATTTACCTCTTTGACAAGTCAAATCTACCAGTAAACATCCATAAACACTCCTATTTTAACATATCACTCAAAAACTCATTTTCTTCAATCTCTATTATCTCATTCATAACTTAGTTTTGATCCCTTTTAATCATTCCTTAAGCTTCTTGTATACTCAATGCTTCAAAACCCAACCAAAAATGAATTAATAAACTAGTAAATTGAAAACTCACCTTTGAGCTATGGAGGAGGGTTATGCACGAGAAAGAAGAGAAGAAAAAGAGTTGACCAAGTTAAATCCCCTTTTCCCCTTACTCTTTACTTTAATACCCTAAAAGAAATGAATTTTAAATTTATTTAACTCTAATTGACCAATATGTCCTTTTAATCCTCCATAACTACAATTTAGTTTAAATTATTCTTCCTAATTCATTCTCATCCTTTATCAATTAATCAAATATATTCTCAAATCTTAAATCATTTCAATAAAGTTCCTAATTCACTATTTGGGGCATTACAGGATATGTAAATCACGATGCCATATCATACTAGGTTAAGATTGATAGGGGAAGTTCAGTGCATTCACTTGACGAAGAACATGCCACTTCAGATTCAATGCCTCTTTCTTTATGGTAGACCCCACTTTGAATATGTGTTGTAGTTAGAGTGGTTTGGGGAACCTACTCTTCGGATGATATTTAAGACATATGTATGCATTTATATTTGTATTTCATTCGGACAATGAATATTATGACTCGCACTGTGGATATGTTTGTGTTTTGAACTTGTTTGTCTAATTGCACTTTAGAAACATACTAAGCTTAATAGCTTACACCCCAATACTTTTTTTTCTTTCAGGTACTCGTACTTAGGCAAATCGGTACATAAAGAACCAATTCACTTTTCACATAAAATTGTTACATTCAGTATAAAATTTTATTTCAAATTTTTATTTGAGAATTATTATATCTATTATTTATGTGATTTTGAGATTTTGGACAACATAAATTATTTCGAACTATTTTTGCATGTTTTGGAGAACATTTATTAATTATATGTTACATTATATTTTTCTAGGATATTTTATTCTAGTAATACTATGAAATATTGAATTTGAGAAATTATTTCTTATTTATAAAATTTATTTTTAATTTTGAAATGAACACGTTTTGCACGAGAGAAAAAGATTTCAATTGTGCCCTCTAGATTCGACCTATTTCTTCTAGGTTGGATTTAGGAGGTTACACTTAAGGATATTGGGGAGTTGAATTTTTTTCCTAGGCATTGAGGTTAAAAGATGTAAAGGTGAGCTTGTCCTCACTCCAATGAAGTATATCCTTAGGTTGCTGGAAAGGACGGATATGACAAACACCACACCAACTGTCACACCAATGGTGGGAACTTCAAAACTGAGTCAAAAAGCAAGTGCATTGTTGTCTGGTGCTCGTGAATATCAGAGTATAGTTGGAGCTCTCTTGTACGTCTTCCACAAAAGATCTATTGTTGCATTTAGTGTGAATAAGGCTACCTAGTACATGCATATGTCGTGTGGGTTTCATCTTGAATAGGGATGAGCACGGGGTGGGGCAGACTAGGTTTTTAGCTGCCCCGATCCGAACCTGAAAGCATATAACTAAAACCCAACCACACCCCGACCCAAAAAAATTTAGGTTTTTTTCTGCCCCAGACCTGCCCCAAATTATAAACTAAAACCTCGACATGACTCGACTCAAATATATTGATTTTTTAAAATAATTAAAATAATATATATAAATATATATTAATTAGGCCAGGTCGATGATTTTTCACCTGAAACCCAACCTCGACCCGCCCTAAAATTTTATACCATATGCACCGCCCCGAGTCTCAAAATTTTAAAAAAAGACCCCTATAGGGTCAGGTCATATCGGAACCCATCGAGTTTAGGTATTTTGACCATCCCTAATTTTGAAGCAATAAACAGGATACTCAGATATTTTGTTGATACCTTAAACTATGGGCTAACGTTCTCGACGACTGAAGAAGGGTTGAGAATCGTAACCTTTGCTGATGCAGATTGGAGAGGCAATGTAGACGATCGTAGGTCAGTTTCTGTTCATACAGTTTTTGTAGGAAAATATCATGTAATCTATAGCTCGAGGAAGCATAAACTGTGTTCAGGTCGACTATGGAGGCAGAAATCGAAGTGTATCAGACACATCTGCATAAGTGACTTGGGTCAGAGTGTTGTTTGTTGATTTGAGTGTGAAGCAGCATGAAGAGTCAATAATTTAGTGCAACAACACCAACGTTATTTCCATGAGTGCGAATTCAATTTACCATGCTCAGTCTAAACATGTGGATATGGATATTCATTTCATTCGCAAAAGGGTTGCTGCTAAACAACTTTGTGTTAGTTATGTTCCATCTGATCATCAAGTTGCCAATGATCTTATTAAACCCTTGCTTAAAGATGAGTTTGAAGTGTTTGAGGATAAGATTTGTGTCTTACCTTGGTAATGTAGAAGGAGTAAGAAGTCGAGAGAATATTGAAGATAGTTGTACGTAGTGACGAAGCCATTTAGGGCCTAGGGGCCATTGCCCCCAAAATTTTTTACCATTAAAAAAATAAGGATATTTTTTAATTTAGACCTTTAAATTTTGATTTATTTTAATTTATCCCCTTATTTTCTATCGTTAATTATACTTTGTGCTCTGAACTAAAATCATGGCTCGTTCTTGTTTGTACGTGATTTATGTGATATTAAGCAGTTAAAGATTATTAGCTGAGCAGTTAGGGTTAGCTATAGTCAACTATGTAGTCAGACTAACTGCACAAAGTTTCTATAAAAGTAATATACGTGTAATAGAGGAAACAAATATAATCATCACTTTATCGGAATCTCTGTAACTTTTACTAGTATTTCATCATATACCGATCTTTGTTGTGGGATAAAAAAAATTGGGCTAATTCATTAATTACTGTGTATATTTAAATATCAAAATCGTTGTTGGGTATTGGATGCACTTAATACATTTTGCAGAATAAAATATGCTTTTTATTCTAAAATCTAAATGAGTATGAAAAACACCATAAAATATTCAATTTTTGTGTGTGTGTACAATAAACTGGAAAAAGGACATGCTAGTAATTCGAGAGATTTACAAGGGTTGTTCCAAAAGAATCAGCCACAAGATCCCATGATTATCCGTACAGTAGAGAGGGTTCCAAATCCCCATGCCGATCTGTACTATCCACGTATCTCGGCGTTCTAAAAGGCTTAAAGCAAGTTGACCCTCACAGTCCCACCCTTCGTTTTCTGCTGAAATAACCGAGCTACCCTTTTGTTTAGATGCTTTTGCACTACGAAATTGGCCTCATCAAAAAGTGGTGCAACGCGAAATCCGAGGAAGCGTGCATCTTGTTCCCCCCCCCGGCTTTGTCGAAAAAGTAACTAAAAAACAATACAATAGTCACTAATATTATTATTTTGTAATAAATTACACATTTGGACCGTTAATTAACACCATTTAATTACATTGACACATAGTTCCATAACTAATGGAACAAAAACTTTAACTCCTAATAATATTTCAAATGTATCCAATGGAGGATCTAGAATTTTTTTTAAGGTGGACACATATATGTTAACAATATAAAATTTTTAAATGATGTAGACATAAATAAAATTTCAGGATGAACAACATCAATAAGACATGTCACTAATCGAAGAAAATTCATATTTCAAAATGGACAAAATAAAATTTCAAAGTGGACATCATCAATAAAATAGATGATTAATCGAAGAAAATTCGAATTTCAAAGTGAGCATGTGCCCACCCTAAACCCTAAGTAGATCCGCCACTGAATGTATCATATATATATATAAAGAGCATCTTTAATGACAACATTCAAGTACTATTGATGCCATTTTGCAGGTTATAAAGAAATAAAGAGATTTATATATTTTTTAGAAGAGAGTCAAAGTGTTTGGTCTAACTGTGTTAATAAGACCAGATGCCAAATGTTGTTAACTAAACCCTCCAAACGTATCACATTAGATTACTATGACTGTGATAATAACTATTAATGAATAAATGGTTGATTTATTACAAAATAATAACGTTGATGATTATTTTGTCATCTTTGAAATATTAAAACTAAAAAAAAATTATATATGTTTTATTAATCATTTATATAATTTACCTAAAAGATAATTAATTAGAGAAAAATGAATAATATTATAAGAATAAGGTTGTTTCAATAGGTACGAAATTTATATAGGTGTAGATAAAACATGAAGGTAACTCCACAAATTTTAGCTTGAAATCCAGATTCCCAAAGCGTTGGTCACCTCATACTCCTCTCGAAGGTACTCGTATATTTGAGCATGTCTTGCTTCTCTCCAAGCAATTTCTGATCTGGATAATGAAACAAAACCAACAATTTGGTTACAAATCCATCTCATGCTTGGTATTCAAACGCATTAAATGAATAAGAAACGGGAGCTGCCAGTCCTATTCACGACTAACTTCAACAAGAAAATCTTCGAATGACACGAGAGTTGAGGAGTGACATTTGGAGGAGGACCAGTTTCACGCCTGCTGAGCCAAGACATGTAATATCTCACCAATAGGCTGCATAATGTAACTTCAGAGCAAATCCTAGTTTCTTTGATGTTACTTTTCAAGTAAGAACTCTTGCATACCCAACTCTCTACCTATTTGGTGCCATTTGAAACCGATAATTACAAAATAATGTTAAGCCCGCCAACATTGATTTATAGGAGACATACTGAATACCAATACAAGATCCTACTCTGTAGAAGACCGACTTTAAGAATTACGTCAGCCAAATTTGAATTGGCTTTTCCAACAAGTTTAATGAGGCTTGTCCGATCCATTGTGAAAGTTGCAGTCTTTTCATTGCACCATTTATGTCAGCAAAACCTTCAACCATCCCATCAACCTGAGAGACATGGAGAAAGACCATAATCAATCTCCATACCTTGCAGAGTAACAGGCTTTCAAGCCGGGAATCATTTAGAATGGGAACTATGGTATCTATGCAAACACTTTTTCTTGTAACAAACTAAATATTTATGCTTCTGTGGAAATTTCTAGTAGTACCCGTGAAACAAAATAATCCAATGCAATGCTTCTCCCAAGAACACTTTCGATGTCGCGGATGCTATCAATGTCTAAAGCTTTAAGAACAATGTAGTCAGGTCCTCCCTGCATATCCTTTGTCAATAGTGGCAGTTGTTTTGCATTTTACGGTATAATCTAATGCAAACCGTCAAACATAGAACAGAAAATTAATTTATAATATAGGACATTGCATGTGCTTCAACCCGAAATGAAAGAAAAAAAGATGGAAAAAGAATTTACCACCTTTCCTCGTCTCTGTAAGCAATCCAGAGACATGTTTTCTAACCATTTCGAGGTGGCTCTTAACTTCATGGTCCTTAATGTTAAATAAGACCGTAGATCCATAGTGAAAAGCAACCATATAACGACAGCTGCTGGCTTTCCTTTTAATTCCAAGTGCCTAAAGTCAATTGGAGAAAATATATTGTTCAATCAAACAATACCAAAAGCTATTAGCAAACTTGGCAGATTCTCACGAAGATAACACTTCAAATTCATCTTAAAATGTTAGTCAACTCGTACCATTCTTAATGAACAGCACCGCATTTGCAACTTGGTTAATAGAGGAATTGAGTATTGAACTGTAGAAGAGATAAAGGTAGCCAGAGGGAAAGAATGAAAAATAACCCATGATGTTAAGGAAACAATCATAATCAAATTTCAACATCACAAAGACTACTTGCTTGTATGCATGCCCAATGTTGAGAGAACTTGTAACAGTCAGGTAAGCCTTAAAACCGATCATTAGTAGGACCTAATACACCTCTAACGATTCAAAACAATAAATTTCTCAATGATCAAGGAAATGGCTACAAGCAAAATCTCCTTCAAACGGGAAATTGCTGAATAGTGAGAATATAAGCACGCATGGGCACGTTTAACTGAAGTAGAAAAAAAATCTTTTGATAAACATCTAACAATAATATCTGGAGGGAAATCACAAAATCTGAGGGCAATATGATTTGATGAACGAGGTATAACGTTGCTTAAATTCTCAGCTTGCATACTCTTCAAATTGATACTGCCAAAACCATAAGTCTGAGAAAAACCAACCCACCAACAATTAAAAAGTAATACAACTAACTGTACAAAAGGCGAAGGCATTGAAACATTCTATCCAGAAACACCTAAAGCTTCGAATTAAAAACACTGAATATTAGGAAGCAAACCTGGTGCAAAGGAAATAAGCTTTCATGGGTATCTTGCTAAAAATTGACTTTTAGGTGTCTTAATTATACCTCTAATTGACTTTTAGTGCCTAAAGATTTTTTCTTTAAAATTAAGTGTCTAATGTTTTAATGTTATACTTTTAGGTGTTTAGACTGCAATGATCGTTATCTAACACGTATCACGCATATAAAATTTTAAAAAAACATTTGAAAAAGATGCACTTTTAGATTCCTAAACTATATCTTAAATTGACTTCTAGTGCCTAAAGATTTTTTCGTTAAAAATAGATGTCTAAAGTTTTCTCCTTTACACTTTTAGGTTAATAACATTATATATATTTTTTATTTTTATAATGATAAAAATATTATTTTTTATAAAAATTTTCAAAGAGAAATCAAATCCTCCCTGCGTCGTCCCTCTTCCTCTCATCCCCTATCACCAACGACGACAAAAGGTCACCACTGGCTGGGTTTTGCTTAGAGCAAGGCGAAGAACTCAATGATGGCGGTCATGTAATGTAAGACTAGTTGTAGTCGTCAAAATCGTTGAAAAACTACGAAGAAAAACTTAAAAAACTAGCGACCCTTCGCAGTGCTTTTCATGACAATCGACTCAGTTTCGCGATGGGTTGGGGGCTGGGTTTTGATCAGGTTAAGGGACGACTTTGATGGTGTCAACGATGACTGCCAAAGACCAACTGTGGGCGATCGACGGTGGAATTTTGGGTTTCCTTTTTGTTTTAAATTATAATATTAATTTTTTAAATATTTTTTGAAATTTTATATGTGTGACGCGTGTCAGATAATAACCAAATTTAACGTGGTCATTACGGTTCATGTACCTAAAAATGTAATGGTGGGAACGATTGACACCTATTTTTAACGAAAAAATTTTAGGAGCCAAAAGTTAATTTGAGGTACAATTTAGGCACCTAAAAGTGTATCAAGCCTTAAAATATAAAAGGTAAACTACATAAATGACCATGTAATTATAGGTCAAGTCACGAAATGACCATCATTTTCAAATTTACGACAATAATATCACTGAACTATTTAAATGAGTTCAAAATAGCCACATAGCGTTAACATTTAACATATGTGTTTACGTCGAAGTTAAAAATTAATATAATTAAGGTGCGGGTCCTTGTAAAGTTACGTATTAGCGGCACTGACACACTGCTTTGTTTTCTTCCATTTTGATCACTACTTTTATATGATTTGTTTCATTGGATTTTCATTTAATCTAATTTGATCATGATTTTCTTTTTTAATTTGTCTAATGCCTTAATTTGGGCATTAACTTCAAAATCTTTTATTCTAGTCATGTATTAAATTTGTAGATTAAATCCCCTAGATTTTATATTTAATCAATTTGATCACCAAGATTAACTTTAATTCTTAATTATTAATTAGGTCCTAATTTCAATTTAATTTAATAAATTTATTTCTCCAATCAAATTGTGACACATGTCACAATCTTATGATTATAATTTGAATAGGCTTAAATTTATATTTTCCCCCTGAACTATACCTTTTTACCGAGTTGTCCCTTAAAGTATTTTTCGGGATGTTTTGCCCCCTCAACTATAAATTGTTACTCCGTTTACCCAAATTGTTAACCCCATTAAAAAATACAAACCAATCAGAACACGCTACATCACCTCCTAACTTTTAGTTTTATCTAAATAAAATAAAATACCAAAATTAACCTCATCTCTTTTCCCCAACCTCACCTTCACCGTAATACCACACCTTTCCCTAACCCTCAACACACCTCTGTTTCCCTTTCTCCATTGAATTTGTAGATTAAATCCCCTAGATTTTATATTTAATCAATTTGATTACCAAGATTAACTTTAATTCTTAATTCTTAATTAGGTCCTAATTTCAATTTAATTTAATAAATTTATTTTTCCAATCAAATTGTGAAACATGTCACAATCTTATGATTATAATTTGAATAGGCTTAAATGTATATTTTCCCCCTGAACTATACCTTTTTACCGAATTGTCCCTTAAAATGTTTTTAGGGATGTCTTGCCCTTTCAACTATAAATTGTTACTCCATTTGCCCAAATTGTTAACCCCATTAAAAAATACAAACCAATCATTACATCACCTCCTAACTTTTAGTTTTATCTAAATAAAATAAAATACCAAAATTAACCTCATCTCTTTTCTCCAACCTCACCTTCACCGTAATACCACGTCTTTCCCTAACCCTCAACACACCTCTGTTTCCCTTTCTCCATTGAAGGAGACCTTGAAAATTTCAGGCTATTGTGTGTATCTTGAGGATAACCTCATTTCTTGGTGTTCAAAGAAACAATGATCTGTTTCCTGTTCCACGGCAAAGGTCAAGTATTGGGGTATTGCAGATGTTGTATCTGGACTTATTTGGATGCAAGCTTTGCTAAGTGATATGGGGGCTAAACTCACGATATAATGCTTTCAAAATAAATAATTCACGAGATAATGCACTCCCCATATTATTTGCTGAAATAGGGTGAAATCCACAGTGTGGCCGTAGGTCGCAATGCCTTCCGGGTGACCTACTACGTCGCCATGGCTTCCCGGCTAGCTGCACAGAGATAATGGATGTCTGCATGTGCCATGCACGTCCCCAACACCCAACAAAGGTCGCCATGCACTCCCCAACACCCCAACACAGGTCGCCATGCACTCCCAGCGACCTACAAGGTCGCCATGCACTCCCAGCGACCTACAAGGTCGCAATGCACTCCCAGCGACCTTGTAGGTCGCCAAGCAGTCCCGACGACCAAGCTTGGTTGTTTTCATGTTGATCCTCGTCATATTGCTTGCATCCTTGGTTTTTTTCATCTACGTGGTCACCATGAAAGGCTCGGGCCACCTCGAACCGAGTCGGGCTTACTTGGAATATCGTCTTGAAGATTTTTCGAGTTGGCTTCAACGGAGAGTTCGAAGTTCTTACAAATGGGGTGAATTCAATAATGGCTGCAACGAATGCACAAGGGAGCATGGTTAAGTTTGGTCGCCAGTGAGCAGGGTTAAGTTTGGTTGCCAGCTTGGTCGCCGGGACTGCTTGGTGACCTATAAGGTCGCTGGGAGTGCATGGCGACATGTGTTGGGGTGTTGGGGACTTGCATAGAACATGCAGACGTCCAGGGAAGCCCATGCGACGTAGTAGGTCGCCCGGAAGGCATGGCGACCTACGACCACTGTGGATTTCACCCTATTTCAACAAATAATATGGGGAGTGCATTATCTCGTGAATTATTTATTTTGAAAGCATTATATCGTGAGTTTAGCCGTGATATGGGTGTCAACTGTACTACGACACTGGTTGTGTGGATCGATAGTACAACTGCAGCAGCAATGAGCGCTAATCCTATTTTTCATGCTCGCTCCAAGCCTGTAGAATTCGAAGTTCATTTCGTTTGATAGAAAGTTGCGGATAAACTAGTATGTATCAATTATGTCCCAGGGTGATTTCAATTGGCTTCCCAAATCGACGTTCTCTTCTTTTCAGCAGCAGCTCAATGTTTGAGTTGTGCTAGTTTATTTCAAGCTTTACTATGTAGGGTGAATGTTGAGCAAAGAATAGCCTCGTGTTAAATTGTTGAGAGAAGTTGTTAGTGTGTGTGGGACCAAGCTATTGGGGTGCATGGATAGCGTGCGGTAGTTGGTGGAGTGTGAGATAAGTGTGACCTAAGGCCTATATAATTAAAAAAATCAAATAAAATTTAAAAAAGTTAGGTTAAAAAATTGAGAAAAAAGATTTCATCGATACTTTCACAATTTTTTAAAGGCTTAAAGTATACAAAAGGTATCCAACATATGTTTATTTTTTTTAATTCAGTGTTTAACGTTTTTTTATTCCAGTTTGATACCTAACGTTACATTTTGTAACTCAAAACTGGGTCACACCGTGACGGACCGTTAATTTTAACCGTTAATCTATTAAAAATGCCACATGATTTTTTTTAATATTAAAAAATCTTCTTCTTCTTCTCTTTTATCGTCTCCAGCTTGGATTTCCAGTTATGGCGCGATGAACCGACGAGCAATGCGTATTGTTTCGGTAACTGAGGCATCGTACACACTCTACTTGAGCAACTCTCTTCGACGCCGTCTTTCATTTTACTTTCTTCCATCAACTCGCGTATAAACTCATCTGAAACTCGTATTCTCAAACGACCCGGACTCACTCTTTTCGACGTGGAGATTTGCACAACAGTAGCTTCAGGGAAACAGAAGTGAATGCTAGGAGGAGGAAGAAGAAGAGGAAGAGAAATACTACAACTGCAGCCGTTGCCACGAGAAGCAAAGCTCATCATGCAGCAACCTTCTCTGTGCCTTCGAAAGTGATTTCCTCTGTCACAACTACGTTCTTCTTCCCAACCCTTGATACTCGTCTCCCGTTTGGGTAACTTTTGTATATTTAAGCCAAACAAGTCAACAACAGACTTTACCATGCTGGAGAAAATTTCAGACTAGCTGGCAACAAGATTTGAAACAGACAAACAAACATAAAAGATTATTCATCGAACATGTCAACAACAGACAACAATCTCTTGGAAATCAATGATAAATGTCTTTGATATATAATAATAAACATCCTAATAATAATCTCATCAAATCTTTGATGAACATTATATTTTTTACCATCTCTACAGCTCTACAACACAAGAATTTAAACCAACTTTGAAGGGCTGAGTTGAACATAAAATTGGTGTATAACTGGAACTTAAATGACTGTAAAACTTGTTTTCCATGTCCCTTTGGTAAACCCTGAATGCCAACTTAAAAACAAACCAGCTTTGTTCAGGCTATGGCTGGTAATAACCCATTTTGCCTGAGCAATGCCACGGGTGAAGGTTCGCGTCCACGGAACTAAACAAATATCTGGATGTGTAACATCATCTCGTGTTAAGGAGATTCAAATGGAAGAACTCTAGGAAAAGAAACTTAAGGTTTTCTCATTGTTTCTAAGAAAGGGAAAGAAACAGAAACATTAAATAATTTTTTTTCAGAATTATGAATCTCTATACAATTTGTATAAACTAACCTCCATTTGTGCTTTTCCACCTCCAAGAGTAAGAATAGTCTCTAGGAACTTGCGCCCGGTTTCTTTAACAGCCTGTCATAATACTGCCGATCAAAGGATCATGCCCTTTCTGTTTAAAAAACGAATATATACTAGCAATAACTGCATCATATATCACCACTGCAGATGAGGATCTGCACTCAATAACATGTTTGCTCATCCTATAATATAGCAGCACGCAGACGAGGATCTGCACTCTTTTAAATTAATAAAACATACAAAAGACTGCAAAACACCAATCCTGAGAAGGCTTTGCAACCTCCATACCTTGTTGTCTTCTAATCCAGCGTCCTCAAAAGCAGAGAAAGCATCTGCAGCCAACACTTCCGCCCACTGCGAAATAGCATTTTGAAAGAAGAATGAGGAGGGTTTATAAGTTTATATAGTATTCCTCTGATAGGTTCCAACCACGAAATTTCAAAACATGTTTCCACAGAAGTTTTATAAGAAGAGACTAAAAAATGATAGAAGTATACCTTGTAGGCATCCAGCAGCATATCCAGCTGACGTTCACAGAAGTCAATCAATTCAAAAATCTGCTACGTGAAATCGTATTCATAAAAAGTACATGAGGGGCGGGAAGAAGAAGAAGCAAACCTGCAAATATATGATTGAAAGAACAAAGAACTCTATCTTCCGGTAATGGGGAGAAGAAGAAAGTAGTTGTAGCCGAGGAACTCACTTTCGAAGGCACAGAGAAGGTTGCTGCATGACGACCTTTGCTGCTCGTGGCGGCGGCTGCGGTTGTAGTATTTCTCTTTCTCTTCTTCTTCCTCTTCCTCCTAGCGTTTACTTATGCTTTTATTGTTGTGCAAATCTCCACCTCGAAAAGAGTGAGTCCGGGTGTTTGAGAATACGAGTTTCCGATTAGTTTATACGCGAGTTGATGGAAAAAAGTAAAATAAAAGACGGCGTCGAAGAGAGTTGCTCAAGTAAAGTGTGCACGATGCCTCAATTGCAGAAACAATACGCGTTGCTCGTCGATTCGTCGCGTCATAACTGAAAATTCAGGTTGGAGACGATAAAAGAGAAGAAGAAAAAAGAAAAAGATTTTTTAATATTAAAAATAAGCCACGTGGCATTTTTAATATATTAACGGCTAAAATTAACGGTCCGTCACAGCGTGACCCATTTTGAGTTATGGAATGTAACGTAAGATACCAAACTGGAACGAAAAAAAGTTAGATACTGAACTGAAAAAACGGACATACGTTGAACACCTTTTATATACTTAAGCATTTTTTTAAAAATGTTACGACATTTTCATTATTATTTTTAAATATAGATAATATACCATAATATCATTACATAATTAACAAAGGGATGACCAAAAGTAGAGTTATATTAAAGTTGAGCAGTTAAATTAAAAATTTTAAAATATAGTGAGCCAAACAGTTATAAGGTCAAAATTTATTGATGAAATACGAAATAATTGAAATCTGTAATTTAGCCTTATATTATTTAAGACATTTCGGCGGGTTTGGGCTTCAAATGCAACTCAAGTTGATACTAATACCAGCTGCGGGTTATTATCGCTGAAAAAGTTGATTGTTTTTTTTCTTGCTTTCCCTTCGTTTGTTAACTTTGTGAACATTCGGAGAAGTTCAATCGACAGGCCCTCAACCTGGTTAGTACTTTTGCGTTCAAAGTTCCTTACTGTTTTTCCCCTTTTATGTTTTATATGCAGTATACCAAAAAAGCGTATGCCCTTTATCCGTTCGATGAAACGTCTGAAACAGAATTTCGCTGAAGCCCAAGTGGAAAATTGGTAAATTTTTTTATCGGGCAGAAAAAATGAGCAGCTTACGCCAGGATAAAATACAGAAGTTTGAAGAATTTGTTGATCGCCGCCTTAAACCGGATCTTGTTCGTGCTATTGGTGAACGGTATGAAGTTTTTTCTCTACTAATGTTTTGTCTGATTATATATATATATGAACAGAAAAAAAGGGTGTATCAACATTGCTGATTATATTTTCCCCCATACTTTTGCAGGGATAAGGTTTTTGACCAGCAAAAAATTTTGTATCCTTTTATTTAGAGACGAGTTCTTTCCCTCCCAAATAAGGACACAATATCTTAAAAAAAAAATCTGTGCTAGATCATTTCCCTTGATTGGGTTTCTTTTTTTCTTGCTGAAAGATATAGCTTTATATACGTCTACTTGACACTTTGTCCTGTAGCTCGGATTTGCGGAAAAACATAGAAAATTTAGAGAGAAACAGTGTAACTAATCTTCGGACATTGGTCAATCTTGGTTCTGAAGTGTACATGCAAGCAGAAGTGTAAGTCTTCTGTGGACTATGTCCATTGTTTTTGGTGTCTTAGCATATACCCGTGTCTAGTTGCTTACACACTTACTCCATTATTCCTTTCAGCATAACAATTTACTGCAATTTATGCATTGTGTAGTGTTTTTCACACTCTCCTCATTTTCGTTTCAGTTAATAGGCCTTCTACTTGCTGCATTCAAGAATAGAGTTGTTCAACAACCGGTAAGGTATTCTTTTCCTGGGTTCCTATGTGTGGTTTTAGCCTTGGGGTTTTGTCTCCCGACCCTTAGGTGCCAGGAGCACCCTGTTGATGTAAACCACAATTCTTGGATTGTTTGGAGAGCCACGGAACGCTCACACCAAGGGGAACTTATATCGCTCATGGTGGGGTTCAATGCCATGTCCTTGCGCTTAAAGGGCATTTTCAATGGCACCATGAGCAAGATAAGTTCCTGTTGGTGTGAGCGTTCTGCGTCTCCAAAAAATCTCCACAAATCTCCAAACGGCCCAAGGATCGTGTTCTACATCGACAGGGTGCTCCTAGCACCCTCCTAAGAGTCAGGAGACACAATTCCGGGGCTAAAACCACACATAGGCTCCCCAGGAAAACAATACCTTACCAGTGTTGTTGGGGTTCCGACCGAATAACCGAGAAATCCCTCAACATTGTGTGCTATCTATTTATATTAATTTTGATGTTTGTGTGCTTGTGGTGTTTTGGGGACTTCCTTTTGACGTTTACAGGCCAGATACACAACGTATATTTGTGGATGTCGGACTTGGGTTCCATGTGGAGTTCACCTGGTCAGAAGCATTGAAGTTCATCTCATTGAGGGAGGAAAAGCTTGAGAGGTATATATGATTTTTCTTAAATTGATCAAGCTGCTTTGTTTGTCTCTTATTTGCTTATAGCCTTAAGCACAGAACTACTTATCAGTTCTCATAGCCTACTTCTTTCTAATCAGTCAGAATTTACTGAAATGCTACGAATGATTCTCTCATTGTGGAACCTAACATGTTCTGCAAGGATCATCAGTTCAATATCCCTATGGTATCCATCGATGCCACTATAACAGGAATCTTAAGACTTCATCCATCATCTCCTATATTTCCAGTATGATGGATTGAAAAGTTGGTTTTGCCAAACTCAACTTTTTCTTCATCGCTTTAGGTGTTAATTTGGCCTCAATCATCAAGATAGTTCCATAGTTGAGGTCATGGTTTTAAAAAACGGTCCGCGACCGCGATTTCGGCCGCGATATAGCGGTTTCGCCGCCGTCCCAGTTACCCGCGACGGCCGCAATAGCATCCGCGATGGCTGCAATAGCGCTCGCGACGGCCGCAATCACGGTAAATCCGAAATAACCGAAAACGCGACCGCGACCGTGATTTGAAACCCTGGTTGAGGTTAAAGTTGAATGAACACAAATAGGCTTTAGCCTCTGCAATGAAATATGATCTAAGATTCAAACCCTTCACATGTTAAGCTGAGATTTACCGAATTGTACAGCTTATTCTCAACTTATTCTTTTGTCTTTCACTCAAGTGATGTTTGTTTTTCAATTGCACTATGCAGCCAAATAGAGGAGTATACCAGCTTAATTGCATCAATTAAAGCACAGATTAAGCTGGTATATTTTAAAGATTTGTAGTCATGGGTGACCGTTTTGTTTTGGTTGGCATTAGCAATGATCATATACACTCACTGCAGGTTTGTGAAGGAATTCGAGAGTTGCTTCAGATCCCGGAAGAGAAAACTGCCGAAGGGCGCATTTTTTAGCATCCGCAACTAGAATGTGTATGAATTCTGTTATCTTAATGAGTAACATTGCTTCTTGAGAGTAATGGAATAGAGTACAACGAAGCTGAATTTCTTCGCTTAATCCCATTTTCCACTGATGCTACTTTTGCATTCAATTTGCACAAAGGTTTTCGCATTGATCTGTTTCGAACAAGGATTTTCTTCAACAAACGTTGATTACTAGTCAATTAACAATTTTCATTCAAGTACAAGGCATGTTGCCCCAAAATGAAACAGAGTTAAAGACTTAGAAGAAAAAAGAAATGAGTCAAAGTGATTATTTTATCATTCATTATTGGTTAATTTTAACATTATACCTTTTTCTTTGTGTGTTTGGGTCTTGGATGGGTTTAAGTTAGTTTCTTGGTTAGGGTCAATTCTTTGGGCAAAGTAGACGGATTTGAGAGTGCGGGAGAATTAATGAGTCTACACGCTACTCAGCTTATTTAATCCTAGATAACAATGTCACATGCAAAAGCTATTTGGCCTTGGAAGGTGTTTTTCACCTACAAACTATTGTTATTCTCCGCTAGTTAAATTTATATTTCGAATAAAAAATATGTAATATAGATAAATTTTTATATATTATAAATTTAAAAAGTAAAATCATATCGGATCAGGAGATCAAAACTAGACAAAATTTTAAGTTTAATGATAATTTTGGAAAAAAAAAGATATTTGAGTGATTAAATGGAATTGCATGAATAGTTAAATAACTAAATATATAATTTATCCTTATGTTTTTTAATTAACGGTTTTGGGGAAAATGAGATAACAATGAAAATTTTAGGGAGTAAAATATCTCAAAAAATATTTTAGAGAACAATTTGATACAAAGTACATAATTTACGAGACAATGATGTATTCTTTTTTAATGCTAAGGAGAAGAAACACACCAAAATCCTATGTTGATCTAAGTTTCACCATGCCTGCATCCATCCATGTCGTCGTGGTACAATTCAACAACCTGCACCGATGACTGCTGAAAATAGCTCACTCCCGACCTGTCATTACGAGCTAATTTGGGTAAACTATCTGCTATGGTATTGAATTTTCGAGGCGTATGGACAACCGACAGCCTCGACTCTCCAAGATCGCTTCATATATCCAAAATATGTGGAACTAACGACGAACCTACGCTCAAGCTCATTTCATCTTTAACTCCGACACGACATCACTACAGTCCGTTTCGACCACCACTGCTGGAAGTTGCAATCCCCACACTATTCGTAAGCCTTCAAGCACAACACCCCCCCCCCCCACCAAAAAAAAAAAAATCGAAAACTGAGCTGCAACCAATTGATTTAGCATAGTCCATAACCCAAATGCCACTGTCACCCCGAATGACCCCTCCACATTACGTTATTCCCGTATTCCGCACACAATGATGTATTTAATTAAGCCTATTAAAGAATAACACTATAAGGATACGCTTTTATTTCTTTTATACGAATTTTAAATAACATAATTAAAAACTATTTAAAATAAATTATAAAAGATTTTTTTAATAAAAGAATACACGAATGAAAGGAGGAACCGCATTAATGGTGCGTACAAGTTGCAGGTAGAAGGCAATGAATGTTAATCTGTTCATCAACCAGCTTCCCTCCCATTGAATGCACACCCTTAAATAATTTAATTACGACATTTTACCTACTGATAATGCCAGTAGAAATTAATGCCAAATTGGGAAAAATTATTATCAAGAAAGAAAAAGTATAATGTAAGTTGAAATAAACCATTAATATTTTCAAAAATTATGAAACAAAACACCATAAATTGAATCATTTACAATAGAAACCATAAATAGTTCCTTTTTTCTTAATTAATCAGTGGAAATCGTGGGAAGAGAATGAACTATGACAAAGTCATATCATACCATGGCTGAGGCTAAAGACAGTTCAGAGCAATTAATAGGTACACCCCACGGCTGCTAAGAGGTCTTGTTTAAGACGGAATCAAAGTTCAATTTTGAACTTAAAGATTTTTTTGGGATTAAAGTACATAAATGATTATTAAATTATTTGTAATTGTTAAGTTTTTAAAAATTACAAAATAGATATTATTTTGTTTATTTTATTATAAAATAAATAATATTTTGCGTTGGGGGCAGCCTACTACCCTGTCTCTCCCTTATCCCATTACATATGGAAATAGGGTAAGCTAATTTGTAATAATATAATATATGTCCAATAAATTATTAATAAAATTTAGTTGAAAACTAAATGTGATTAAGTGATATAAATCTTTTAGATTTATTTAAGTTTTTATTTTTTATAAGATTTTAAAAAATTTAATTAATCAATTATTATATAAAGTATAGACACATCCAGTCAATAAATGAACATCTTCTATAGAATTAAGTTTTTCATGTTATTTAAAATTTTGATTTTTATGATGTTATTTTAATAGATAAACATAGGCGAGAGTGGTTAAATTCTTAATTTCATAATTAAACCCTTAAAATGTATATAAAGAAATAAAAATCATTATAAACTTATTTAAATGATATATTTACTAACGGGAATAGAAAAATTGAGAGTGATGCGACAGATATTAGTAATACAAAATGGTTATAAGAGAAAGAAAAAAAATAACTGTACTTTATTTTCATATGTAATGGGGTAAGGAGAAGGTAAGATAATAGGTTGCCCCCAATACCAGGTTGAGAGCAGCTTTCGTAGAAGACCTCCTAATTATGAAATGTCCTCCGTAAAATTCGATCCCACGACCTCAAAATTAAAAACCTTGTATTTTACCGACTGAACTGAATACTATTGATAGGAGAGAGAATTAGCCAAAAAGCACTTTCATCACATATAATCCTTTTTTATTTATAACATGCTCTACTTTTTTAACTTTAAAATCAAAAGTGACATTTTCTTAATCTGTTTCCAAGACTGACTACTGTTGGCATAATACAAAATTTAAGATTGAAAGTGATTGTTATAATATAGGACTAATGTAAAAAATTATATTAATTTTTAAAAAAAAAATTAAAAAAATTAAGAAATTAATCACTCTCACTCGTCTCTTCAATCCATCCCTTGGGTTACCCATTAGTCATCGAATGTGTCATTCTGGGTCGAGGGTTGTATATTAATTGGTTCAAGGTGGCATTTTATTATCTCAACAACCGCATTGACTTAAATCGTAGGATTTACCCTAATCTATTAATATTTTATGATCAAATTAAATTTAAACTCAGATTAAACAAGTAAGATTTTCAATTTGGGATATAAAGCTCTATTAGTAATAGTTAGGGTAAATAACACTCTATATTATACAATAATAATAATAATAATAATAATAATAATAATAATAATATTATTATTATTATTATTATTATATTTTTGTTTTAATCACTAATTTTTTTGACATTTTGGTCACTAATATTATATTTCTATTTTTTTATTGGTTGTTTTATTTTTGATAAATTTTAGTGGAGATGGTTACTTCTCTTGATACAATCATAATTTTAGTCTTCAAAATTTATATATTCTATCAGTGTATTCATAATTTAAAATAATTTAGTAAATTTAATATTTAATGATACATGTTGTGGTCGTCTTTCGGTTGGGATCGGAATTGGGCTTTGATTTGAATAATTGGGTTAGAGTCGCCATCGATCACTTTAAAAAATATTTAGGTGGATCGGACACCATCTTACCTGATATGCGTTTTACCATAAATGTGTCGGGTTCGGGAGTCGATTACAGTCAAGGAAGGATTAGCACCCTTGAATCGCCCTTTCGGTACCAATTAATTTGTCGGTTTTCTTTAATTGCGAAAATGGAAAAAAAATAAATTAAAATTTAAAACCCGATTCAAACTACTTACCTTTGATCGATTGGAATTCCTCTAAAAGGTAAAAAATGTTAGATAAAAAATAAATGAATAAATATTAAATAAATCCAAGAACAAAATAAAAAAATAAAACACTAAATAATAAATCAAAGAAAAAAACAATAATATAATAATAATAAAATATGCATAAGTGACTAAATTGGAAGGAAATAAAAATGGAAGGTCGAATTTAAAGAGGAGAAAATTGGTTTCGGGGCCAAATAAATACATGAAAAACACGGGGGACCAAAAACATAATTTTCCCCTTTAAACTTTAAAAACACGCGGACCCTTCCCTCCGGGTCAGGTCGAAGCATGGGTCGGGTCGACGGGTTGTATAAAAACAAAAAAAAACCCAATTCACCCTCATTTTACCCATTCTCTCAAATGTTATATTCTCCCTCTCCCAACTCTCTCAACATTCCCTTCCCCGGTAGAAACCGACCACCACTCCGATGGCCAACCCCGCCCTACCGGAAATCGCTCCGACCACCACCCACGGTGGCCGGAGACCCAAAAGCTACCCCCTTTTAAAAGCCTTTTTTTCAAACCCTGAATCTAGCAACTGATCACCACAAAATGGCCTCAATCGACCTAGATTTAAAAGGGA
This sequence comes from Hibiscus syriacus, assembly GCF_006381635.1. NCBI lineage: Eukaryota > Viridiplantae > Streptophyta > Magnoliopsida > Malvales > Malvaceae > Hibiscus > Hibiscus syriacus. The sequence goes on along the minus strand of NW_024061918.1, from coordinate 610,826 downwards.
AGCTTCATTTTCTTTATCGTTTTTCGGGGACTTTTTTTGCTTCCGATGGCCTTCGTTTTTTCCTTTGATTGGCTTTGTTGTGTTTAGTGTTTTGATGTTGGTTTGTTGTGGTAGGTTGATGGTTTTGTTTTTGTTTCTGTGGCACCGTTGTTGTCACTGTTGTGCCTCGTTGGGTCTCGGTTTTTCTTCGGTTGTGATGTTGTTTTGTGATGGGTTCTCGATTTCCTTTGTTATCTGTGTTGATGTCCATCTGTTGTTCGCCGATGTGTTATTTATACAACCCCCGATGGGGTTGTTTTCAGCTTTAGCGGGGTTGGTTTCCCTTATTTGGGGGTTTGTTGTTGACTGACCGAAATCTCAGGATGGGTTAGTCCTAGGATCTTCGGTCGGACGCCTTGGCCGTCCGTTCACATGACCCTTGGTCTTCTTACTGTGCGGCACTGTTGACCGACTTTTAGGCTTCCCAAACTCTAACGTGTAATGGGTTGGTTTAGGCCCAATTCTTGGACTGCTTTGGACCTTATTTTGGACCTCAAACAAACAAAAGATAAAAATAAGTAATAAATAATAATAATAATAATAATAATAATAATAAGTAAAATAAATAATAATAATAATAAATAAAAATAATTTTTTTTAAAAAATATATAATATATTTTTTAAAAATGTTTTAAAAACTATATATTATATAAATTTTCAAAAATGTTTTTTTTAAAAACTAAATAATTTTCAAAAATGTTTTAAAAACTATATAATATTAAAAAAATATTTTAAAAACTATATAATTTCAAAAAAATATTTTAAAAACTATATATTATATATAAGTTTTCAAAAAATATTTGAAAAACTATAATATTATATATTTTTTCAAAATGTTTTAAAAAACTATATATTATATATAAGTTTTCAAAATGTTTTAAAAACTATATATTATACATATATTTTCAAAATGTTTTAAAAACTATATAATATATATATTTTCAAAATGTTTTTTTAAAAACTATATAATATATAAATGTTTTCAAAATGTTTCAAAAATTATATATTATATATATTTTAAAAGTGATTTCAAAACCTATATAATATATATATTTTCGAAAACCGTTTGTCTGAAAATTATATATTATATTTTTTAAAAACATTTTCAAAAATTATACTATTTACAATATATATATATATATATATATATATATATATATTATATATATATATATATATATATATATATATATATATATAATATATAATTAAAAACCAAAACAAATTCGAGTGAAAATGAGTGTATACAGCTGCCCCTCTTTGTTATGTTTTGTGGAACGAAAAGTATGACAAAGATAAAAGGACACAAATTTTTGTCCGGTGGAGTTGAAAATTGAATAGAATAACTCTTTTTCAAATTGAGTTATGGATGACTCCTCCGTCGCGAAGTCGAGTCCATCTTGAAATGATATGGAATTAAAGCCGGAGTTCAGAATTTGAATCAGAATGTGGCTTCTTATTGCCAAATTGCAGTCCACTTCGGTCTTATTCTCGATTTAAAGACCTTGGTTTAAGAATTCAACTGGGAAATAGTTCCTTGACTCCACCATGTGGTTGACAAACCCTCACAATCGAACTCAAAAATCTTCATTGACAGATAGTTTTTCTCGACTTAAGCTATGCTGGAAAATAGTTTCTTGTCATTAAAACACAGCTAACCCATGACTTCTTCTCGACTTAAAAATCTCGACTGCAACAAAAAAATAGTGTGATTGATGTGTCATCGAGCTGAATGGAATCGAACTCGACAATTTTGTTAAGAGATAGCCCTTTTTTCCTTGAGCTATGCTGTAAATTTGATTTGCCACTAAGTTGAATATAATCGAACTCGAAGGTCTTTGATGACAAATAAACCTTCTCGTCTTGAGTTATGGTGTAAATTTGATATGCCTTTGAGCTGAATGTAATCGAACTCGAAGGTCTTTTGTTGGCAGATAACCCTTCTTGCCTTGAGTTATACTACAAATGATGTGCCTTTGAGCTGAGTGTAATCGAACTCGAAGGTCTTTTGTTGGCAGATAATCCTTCTTGCCTTGAGCTATGCTGCAAATAATGTGCCTTTGAGCTGAGTGTAATTAAACTCGAAGGTCTTGGTTGATAAATAACCCTTCTTGCCTTGAGTTATGCTGTAAATTTGATATGCATTTAAGTTGAATTTAATCGAACTCAAAGGTCTTTTGTTGGCATATAACCCTTCTTGCCTTGAGTTATGCTGCAAATGATGTGCCTTTGAGCTGAGTGTAATCAAACTCGAAGATCTTGGTTGACAGATAACCCTTCTCACCTTGAGTTATGCTGTAAATTTGATATGCCTTTGAGCTGAATGTAATCGAACTCGAAGGTCTTTTGTTGGCAGATAACCCTTCTTGCCTTGAGCTATGCTGCAAATGATGTGCCTTTAAGCTAAGTGTAATCGAACTCGAAGGTCTTTTGTTAGCAGATAGCCCTTCTTGCCTTGAGCTATGCTGCAAATGATGTGCCTTTGAGCTGAGTGTAATCGAACTCGAAGGTATTTGTTAACAAATAACCCTTCTCGCCTTGAGTTATGCTGTAAATGATGTGCCTTTGAGCTAAGTGTAATCGAACTCGAAGGTCTTTAGTTGGTAGATAGCCCTTATCGCCTTAAGCTATGCTGCAAATGATGCGCCTTTGAGCTGAGTGTAATCGAATTCGAAGGTCTTTATTGAAGGTGCTTTTGAATCGAGTATCTTTTGTCTTGGAGTTGAAACTCTAAACGATGCAAAACATTATGTATATGAAAAATAATAAATGTTATGCTCTTAAGTATGTCTATGATGCATGCAATATAAATTAGTTCTGTTTTATCTCCTGGATGGAGCCTCATTTTTCCTGTCGGTCTTGTACTTGGAATCGACCATACCTTATTTTCTTCTCGGGTTGCAGCCTTTCACATTTGAGACTGTCCTGTTTGAAAATGTTTTTCTCATTTCTCTTATTTTTGGAGGGAAAAAGATATGAGCATATAAAAATTCTGTAAAATATTGCTCCTTAATTCAGGCTTGCAATCGAATCAAATTATAAACACAAACTCAAAGAAAATCAAAAGAATCAATAACTCTAGAGTTATAGCTATTTGACAAATATTCAAATGGATGAGTTGGCTTTAGGTGGGCCTCTTATTTAACCATAAAAATGTCATTTTCTTCGGTCATTGATTGGCTTGGCATTTTAATTGGATGCAGACAAAATGACGCAACTAACATGATCAATTACTAGACCTTCTATTTCGGTCATATAAGATCTTCCATTTGTTCAAGCTTTGTAAACTCCTCTAACAAAGGCAGTGCAAAAGTTTCGGTCTAAAAATAAAATTTTTGAGTGCTCGTGTGAAATTGACTATAACAGGTGTTCCTTAACTCCCTTAGTCCATCATTACCGAAAATTTCTTGTTTAGATAAATTTGATTTAATTTGCCATTATCTAGCTAGCCAAATCCATAAAGCTGGGGTGTTTAACCAATTGCTTTAGAGGGAAAGCTTAATATTATAATCACTTTTATCAGGTTAACTGAAGGGTTCATCTCATCACAAAGTCTTCATCCTGACAATAGTAGTGGAGCAAACACCGAGTTGCCAAGTGTCCGAGCAATGTCATGGTTTGAACGCGATCTATTCATAAAGCCAGGACTTTCAAATTTCCTCTATAAACCAATTTCATTAGTGGAATAGCTCATTTTTTACGGATTTAATCTCTTAAGATTGTCAAGAAGTGTAACATCCTCCATGTCGGGTGAGTGATTAATTTGCAAAGTTTCAACATTTGGTAATTTAAGTATAATGATCTATTTGGGTTATTGGGTGTAGGATTGAATCATAAAGAAGGAGAATTAAGAGGGCAAAAGAGTAATTGAGTAAAGGAAATAATTAAATATTCCTTAGGGTGAGATTATAAATCACGTGGGCATTTGAGATAAGCTTCCAGACTTTTCTCTTCTTCTCTTCCTTCTCCAACCGCGTGAAACTTGCAAGTAAAGGTGAGAATCTAAACCTTGGTAGTTTCTTTGATTTTTAAGATTGGGAATGAAAGTTTGGATGTTATATAAGCTAAAGGAAAGCTTATATGACATTAAAACAACAAGATAAGTGTTTTAGAGATAGATTGGAAAATGAATTTTTAGATGAAATTTTGATAGGAATGAGTTTTTGATGTTTGAATCAGATTTTTGACTTGTCAATAAGCTAATTAAGAAGTATGAAGTAATAGAATTGAAATTAGAACAAGTTGAAATTTGAGTAAGATTCTTCAATTCTATATGGATGATTAGATTTCTAAGTTTTAGAGGTATTGAATGGATAATAATTAGTTTAAGTAAGTGTATGAGTTAAGAGTATTAAGGGATTGAAATATGTATGTTTGAGCTGAAATGAGATGATTTCGGGCTCAAAATAGGATTTCTGGGTTAGGGGAATCGGTACCCATTCAAGGGGAACCGATACCCCTTCAACGAACATGATTTCCAGAATGATAGAGGGGAATCGATACCCCCAGGGGGGAACCGATACCCCCTCAACGCATATGAATTCCAGAAGGCTAGTGGGGAATCGATACCCCCAGGGGGGGAACCGATTCCCCCATGAGAAAAAAAAAATGAAAGTAAAGGAAGAAAGACTCAGCTATAAATTCCTTAAATTAGTAGGCTATTAAAGCTTAATTTCAAGACATAGACATCTGATGATCATCTTGAAAATTATGTTTATGTAGATACCGAGCCTACTCGAGTTCGGGAACAATCTACAAGTAGAATCGATCGAGGAAAAGGCAAAGAAGTATAGGTGAGTGCATATGCATAGCATGAATATAGTAGTATATTCAGTTCTAGACTTGTGATAAGTCTAGATTCCATATTTTGACATATGATCACATTCCATATTATGATACATGACATGAATTTATATTAAATGTATACATGACATGAATTCATATATATGTATTATATGACATGAATGCAGAAAAAGTTATATGAGCTATGATAAAGGTATGTAAATGATATGCCTATGTGATAAAGGTATGGAAATACTATGTCTACGCGATTGAACTACGGGAAATGTATAAGCCCATGTTAGGTAGATGAGAACTATAGGTATAGTTGGCATGCCAAGAGTAGAGGGTCTATTCGGTTCTTTAGGACATATGTATATTCTTGGAACCTGTGTGAAGTCTTGAAAGACACATACTTGATCCCTAGTATATGTATATGATTCTTAAGGAATTCTATGGTCCTTATGGACATTATTATATGGCACTACGGTGCAATTCTATTCGGTTCTTTAGGACATATGTATTCTTTGGAACCTGTGTGAAGTCTTGAAAGACATACTTGATCCATAGTATATGTATGATTCTTAAGGAATTCTACGTGGTCCTTATGGACATCATTATATGGCACTACGGTGCAATTCTACGGGGCACTTCGTGCATTTATACGAGCTGTGGTGACAGCATAGTGCACAACCTCACATTACTCAGATACCTTAGGTTCTCAATATGCTATCATGGGCCAGTAAACTTATTAATACAGATTCATGAATGTTACAGTCATACGCTTACAGGTATGGATATGAATGATGTATATTACATGGATTAAGTACATGTTTGCATCTCATCTCATATGATCATGATATATTCATTACATGTGCTTTATTATTATTGCCTCACTAAGTCGATGACTTAGCGTGTGAGTGTTTCACATAGGATCCGAAGAAATAGACGAGACAGGTGAAGCAACTTGACAGTATTACTCCTGCAACCATCAGATCAGAAGTAACTTAATCAGTAGGTCATTTTGTTATGTAAATAGCAGTTGGCATGTAATTAAAGGGTTAAGTTGTGTATGCTCTGAATATTTTGGTAAACATATATTACAGTATGTATATTATTGTATTTTTTTTATATAAGTTCAAATATTTTACTATTATTTATTAAGAGTTGTGTTTTAAAGTCAATGTAGTATCTCTGACTCATATCCGGGTCGGGTATGGGTTGGGGTGTTACATTTAATGGTATCAGAGCCATGGTTTAGCCGATTCTAGGCATAAACCAGAGTCTATGGAGTCTTTAAATGGAATACATGCCAACAAATAGTGAGAACTTCTGATCTGATGGTATAGTATGAGTATGCTGTTTTGCTAATAGAATAATGTCGTTATTCTTATTAGATGTCCGGACATAATAGCTCCCGAAGTGAAGCGGGAGAAGATAGGCATGCTGAAAGCAGTAATTCACCTGCCCTGGCCAGGCAAGGTGAAGAACAGGCATCTCAAGGAGTGCCTGTGCAAGATCAAGATACGTTCTTCAGAACGTTAGACGCTATTCTGACGCGTCTTCAACCTCCTGCTCTACTAACTCCAAGAATGAATGTAGCAAAAGAGTTAAGAAGTTTATGAGCTCTCGAATTTAAGGGAGAAGCTGAGGAAGGTCCTGTGTCAGCGGATCTTTGGTTAAATGATTTGAAAATCATGTTAGAGGGTCTCCACTGTTCTGAAGTGGATAAATTAGATGGAGCTGTATCTTTATTGAGGGGTCAGGCGAGGATATGGTGGACGAACGTCACCATGAGGATGTCAACCGACCAGTTGACTTGGTCTTTGTTTTTAGAAGAATTTAAAAACAAGTATATTGGAGATCAGTTTATCCGCCAAATGAAGCAGGAATTTATGAATTTGAAGCAGATGAGCCGCTCTGTGTATGAGTACGAGTGTGAGTTTAATAAGCTGAGCAGGTTTTCAGGTGAGTTTGTGCCTACTGAAAAAGATGCTTGCGAGTGGTTCGTGGAGGGCTTGCGCCCTAGACTTAAAGAAATGTTGAGTATTAAACTTGTCCTCGTTCCAGGAGGTGATCAATCGTGCAAAAGCTCTTGAAAGGGCTCAGAATGAAAGATTTGGGGACTCAAGAGTTCAGACATCAAAGAGGACGACTACTTCTTCTGGTTCAACACCAACAAAAAGGGGAAGAGACTCGGGATTTCGATCACAAACTAGATCAGAATCAGTTGCATCGTCTGCTAGGGGAGCAAGTCAGGCAAGACCTAGACAGACGCAGTCAGTGGAATCTGGTGCTGGGAGATCTACTCCGGTCAAGGGAGACAGTGTCATTGTGGGAAAAATCATTATGGAGCTTGTCGTATGGCTGCTGGGACTTGTTTTCGATGCGGAGATGCCGGACATTTTGTCCGGGATTGTCCCGTGATTGTTGGTGAGCCGGCACCATCTGGAAGAGCTGGTTCTTCCTCACAAAGAGGACGAGGAAGAGGCAGAGGAAGGAACCCGTCTGAATTCTCTGCTCAACCTGAAGTTCGATCCACTGCTCGAGTATACAACCTAAAGACAAGTGAAGACCGTGATGACCCTGATATTATAGCAGGTACTTTTCAGTTGTATGATAATTAGTATTGGTACTGATTGATCCGGGTTCTAATTATTCTTATATTACAAGTAAGTTAGTAAAGGAGTTGGGGATTCCCTTAGAACTACGAGTAATGAGATTATAGTACAACTCCGTTAGGCCATAGTGCCCGGGTGAATAAAGTCTGTAAGGGGTGTCCCATAAAGGTTCAGGGAATTGAATTCCCTGCTAATCTGATGGAATTACCCTTTGACGAGTTTGAAGTGATTCTGGGAATGGATTGGTTGTTCCGTTATTATGGAGATGTTAGTTGCAGATTGAAAAAGGTAACTCTGAAAAGTCCAGAAGGAATAGAGATAAGTGTGAGTAGTGAAAAGTTTAATCCTTTAGCAAATGTAATATCAGTGATGTCTGCCAAGAAATTATTGCTACAAGGATGTCAGGGTTTTCTTGCAAATGTGATTGATTCAAGAGCTCAAGAGAAAAGGTTAGAGGAAATTCCAATAGTTCGAGAGTTCCCTGATGTTTTTCCTGCTGAATTGCCAGGATTACCTCCGGATAGAGAGGTAGAATTCCAAATTGAAATAATGCCGGGGAACAGCTCCGATTGCAATGGCACCTTATCGAATGGCTCCTAAAGAATTGCAAGAGTTAAAGAATCAATTACAAGAGTTGCTAGAGAAGGGATTTATCCGACCAAGTGTATCGCCTTGGGGAGCTCCGGTGTTATTTGTTAAAAAGAAGGATGGATCAATGCGTCTTTGCATTGACTATCGACAGCTCAATAAAGTGACCATCAAGAACAAGTATCCCCTTCCGCGCATTGATGACTTGTTTGATCAACTAAAAGGAGCTTCGGTATTTTCGAAGATTGATCTGCGTTCGGGTTATCATCAATTGAAGATCCAGGAGAAAGATATTCCGAAGACAGCTTTCAGAACAAGATATGGTCATTATGAATTCATAGTAATGCCATTCGGAGTAACGAATGCACCTGCTGCTTCCATGGATCTTATGAACAGGATTTTTCAGCCCTACTTGGACCAGTTTGTTGTTGTCTTTATTGATGACATACTGGTGTACTCGAAATCCCATAAAGAGCATAGCACACATCTAAGGATCGTCTTGCAAATTTTAAGAGATAAGAAGTTGTATGCCAAATTGTCCAAATGTGAGTCTGGTTAAAGGAAGTAATTTTCCTGGGGCATGTGATCTCGGCAGTTGGGATTAGAGTAGACCCTCAGAAAGTTAAAGCTATAATGGATTGGGAAGTTCCTAAGAATGTGTCTGAAGTTCGGAGTTTTCTTGGACTTGCCGGTTACTATCGAAGATTCGTTAAGAATTTTTCGATGATTGTGCTGCCTCTAACAAAGTTAATGAGAAAGAACGTACCCTTTGTTTGGACTTCTGAATGTCAAGAAAGCTTTGAAGCTTTAAAAAGAATTCTGACGGAAACTCCGATATTGGTTCAACCGGAATCTGGCAAGAATTTTGTAGTATACAGTGACGCATCCTATAACGGGTTGGGGTGTGTATTAATGCAAGAAGGAAAAGTGGTAGCGTACGCATCGAGACAGTTGAAACCACATGAAAGGAATTACCCTACTCATGATCTAGAAATGGCTGCTGTAGTATTTGCTCTTAGGATCTGGCGTCATTATCTTTATGGGGAGTGTTGTTACTTATATACGGATCATAAGAGCCTGAAGTACCTGATGACTCAAAAAGAATTGAATTTGAGGCAACGTAGATGGGTAGAGTTCTTAAAGGATTATGATGTGATAATTGACTATCATCCCGGGAAGGCTAATGTGGTAGCAGATGCTCTGAGTAGAAAGACGTTTGCAGCTTTACGAGCTATGGATGCAAGATTATCTTTAACGGGAGACGGTGGTCTTTGTGCAGAATTAACCCTAAAACCAGCATGGTTAGAACGAATAGGAGAATTGCAAGGTAAAGATGAAATGTGCTTGAAAAGAATTGAACAAGTAAAGAACAAAGAGATTAAAGACTTTGAGGTTAAGTCAGATGGAAATTTGTATTTCAAAGGAAGAATTGTGATACCCGACAATGAGGTGTTGAAGAAAGAAATATTGACAGAGGCTCATTGTAGTCCATTGACGATGCACCCGGGTGGAACCAAGATGTATATGGATTTGAAGGATCGATTTTGGTGGTCAGGGATGAAGCGAAGCATCACCGAATTTGTGTCTAAGTGTTTGATATGTCAACAAGTCAAAGCCGAGCATCAAGTTCCATCAGGATTATTGCAACCGCTTTTCATTCCTCAATGGAAATGGGAAAATGTTACGATGGATTTTGTTTCGGGGTTACCCTTGACCCCGAACAAAAGAGAATCAATATGGGTAATTGTTGATCGATTAACTAAGTCAGCGCATTTTCTTCCGGTTAGAACGGATTTCTCTATGGAAAGGTATGCAGAGTTGTATATTAGAGAAATTATTAGATTGCATGGAGTACCTGTTTCCATAGTCTCTGATCGAGACCCTCGATTCACTTCTAGATTCTGGAAATCTTTGCATGGAGCGTTGGGGACTCGTTTAAACTTTAGTACGGCTTTTCATCCTCAGACTGATGGGCAATCAGAGAGAACTATTCAGATATTGGAAGATATGCTGAGAGCGTGCGTAATGGAATTTAAAGGATCATGGGAAAAGTATTTACCGCTGGCAGAGTTCGCTTACAACAATAGTTATCAGTCTAGTATAAAGATGGCTCCCTATGAAGCATTATATGGAAGAAAATGTCGTACTCCATTAAATTGGTATGAACTCAACGACCGAAGTGTTCTTGGTCCGGATTTAATTCAAGAGGTAGAACAGAAAGTTCGAGAAATTCAGCATAACCTCAAAGTGGCCTCTGATCGGCAAAAGTCCTATTCTGATCTTAAAAGGAAAGAAATTGAATTTCAAGTTAGAGATAAAGTGTTTTTAAAAGTGTCCCCATGGAAGAAGGTGTTGAGATTTGGTCGAAAAGGAAAATTGAGTCCTCGGTTTATTGGACCATATGAGATTGTAAAGAAAGTAGGACCTGTAGCATACCAGCTAGCCTTACCACCTGAGATGGAAAAGATACATGATGTTTTTCACGTTTCAATGCTTCGAAGATATAGATCTGACCCTTCTCATATCGTGACACCAGAAGAGATTGAGGTTCGTCCTGACTTGACTTATGAGGAAGAACCGATTCAAATTTTAGCACATGAAGTTAAGCAATTGAGGAACAAGATTATTCCTTTGGTCAAAGTGTTGTGGATAAATCACAAAGTAGAAGAAGCAACATGGGAGCGTGAAGAAGATATGCGACATCAATACCCTCATTTGTTCGTGCAATGAAAATTCGAGGACGAATTTTCTTAAGGGGGAGAGATTTGTAACATCCTCCATGTCGGGTGAGTGATTAAT